>NW_012110252.1:5678212-5715768 GCF_000951045.1 Mandrillus leucophaeus
CTGATACCCGCCAGTAATAACAATCAAAAATGACTCCAGGCATTGCCAAATGTCCTCTGGGGGAAAAATACCCCCAGGTGAGAATCACTGTTTCAGACCAAATCACACTGGTCTCTTGTTTGGCAGCTTAGGCACCTAACCAGCCTCCCTGGCTTTCAGGACTTTAATCTCACATGCCAGTCACTACATACAACCGTGTTCCTTTAAAAAGGAACTGCACACATACAGTGTGCAGAAGAGCCCCCCACAAAAAGAATTTTCCCATGTTAACGGTGACAACTTCATGGGTTTGCCACCCGTGCAATTCCACAGGGTCCCACCTATACTCAAAAGACGCCACACTAGATGTATCGTGTTGCTATTGTCATCTTGAAATTTCTTCTGCTTAAACACTCAGTGCCCACGACTTCAGCTTCCTCATACATGCACACATAGCTATCCCCATGTCCCTGGCTCAAAAAGCCCTCCTTTGAACGTATTTCCTTGACTACCTCTCCCTTAAATACCTCTGCTTGCCTCCTGCATCCTGCCTCAGCTCACTAGCTTTTTTCACGTTACTCAACAAACCAAGCTAGCGCATACATCAGGACCTGTGTCCTAGGATTTTCCTAGGCCAGAATGTTCTCTGTTGATGGCTTCCTGGCTGGCTCCTTATGTTTCAGAATTTAAAAACTGCTTTCTTCAAGTGAGGTTTTTTGACCCTCAAAATAATGTAGCTATTCAGTCACTCTCAATCATTATATTTGTATTTTCAGTACAACTCTTACTCTGTTAGTTTTTCTTGCTTAATTATCTGTCAATTTTCCCTTTTCTTTCCTCACTAAAATAAAACTCAGTAAGAGCAGAGACCTTATGTATTTGCTTCTTTCTCCACAATCCCAGTGCATTGAACAGTGTCAGGTACAGAGGAAATGCTGAAGAAAGAGTTGTTGAATGTCTGTAAAGTAGAAGTAAAATACCTGTTACATACCAGCTGTTAAATATATGAAAAGTTAGAAGGTTATATCTCCTTTCTCTCTTCTCCCATTACATAATTGTTTTAGGCCCATCAGTTTGAGATTTGAACTCAGCTCATCCCGGAATTCTTTTCCATCCCACAGACTATGATGGCTGCTGTTGATACGTTTTATTGATTACTTTGAAAGCTATCTTGTTTCACCTTTTAGCTTGTGCTAAAAGCTCAGAAAGCTATTCTACTCTACTGTTTCCCTAAACACCAAATTCAACGTTGCATGTACTATTGGTAACTTAGCTCATATTTATGTCATCAAAGATATATTGTTGTTATTGTCATAAACAAAGGACACTAGACTGAGAATCAGGAAATTTAGGGTCAAATGCTTGGGTTTGCTATCAGTAGCAATTACATTTTGAAAAAGCTTCTTATCTTTATCTTCATTCTTTCAGAAAGAGTTCCTAGGGAAACTTTTATCTTTAAATAGGAGCTAACTGTCTAAAATTCTCTAAGTTCTACAATTCTGTATCATATAGAAAATTTACAAGCATTGTTTTAGAATAAAAATTTTATAAGATTATCAGAAAGGTGCTATGGTAGGAAAATAATAAGAAATATTCTCTAGTAATATGTTTGGTTTTTAAATAAAGTACACTAGAGTTGTAGTGGTTTATAATCTTCTTTAAAAATTAAACCTTTGGAAAACTCTTTCAAGAAACAGGTACCCCAAACTAAAACGTTAATTAAAATATATCAGATATGTCAGAGTAAAAGCAAATTGATCAACTTTCAAAATCATCTCCTTTTTAATGACCATATTATTGGGAAAAGCTATTTGGAAAGACTGTTCTTGCTAAAGTAAACTCCGAAAATTAGACAAATAAAATCTTACCTCCAATACAGTCCTCCAATTGCTCTGTGTTTGAAGGGGAAGGGGAGTATATTTACAAATGGATTCTTCCAATCCTTAACAAAGGCAAGATGTAGTGCTTGCCCTTGGCAAAATTGTGGTTCACTATTCATCCTGATGACATTCTGTCAATCCTCCGTCACCCCAATCTACCTTCCATTTGCTGACCATCAATTCCCACTTGCAGGACAAGATTTATAATTGACAGAAGCAGCCTCTTTGAGGTGGTGCTGCAGGGCCATAGGTATCATTCAAGTAGGGGTTAAAGAAAAGGGCAGAGGAGGTGGCTGACATTGTTTGGCAGGGATTGCCATTCTGGTCGTCTCTCTCTGCTCTTCCTTCACCTGATTGTGTACCTGGTTCTTATATCAGCACCCTCCTGGAACTCTGAATACAAAAACCCCTTAATAGACCTTTGTTGATGCCTCACAAATACCACTACTATCCCTCGCTTTCTCCCTCTTGTATTCCTCCTTGATCACTGATGTAACTGATGACTGCTTGTGGGTTATCGATGAGGGCCAGAAGTGCCCTCCAGTTGCTGTGTTTTCTATTTGCCAAGGCTCTCTGATATTTGTCACGTTAGATTCGTGGACGGCTTTTTGGAGTTCATTTTTCCAAAGCCTTACCCAGTGCAGAAATCCTCACTATTACATCCCCAAAAGATAATCTGTCTTACAGTTTCTGCTTGAACAGCATTTAATGGCAGATAAATCGTTAGATTTTGAGGCAGTTCATTCTACTGTTAAACATTTCTAATTGGTAGAAGGTAGGTTCTTATCTTGACTCAAACTACACTTACCTCTAACTTCCATTCACTGATCGCAGTTCTATCCTATCTGATGCAACACAGAACGTGATTGCTTCTTTTTTCCTAGAGCATCATGTCAGATACCATGTTCCTCTAAAACACAGGTTCAAAACTAGTGTCATGTAGCATAAATAAAACTCATAATTATGCTTTTTTTGTATACAATGATGCCCCTACTCTGTTTTTTAACATTTCATTGACTTATTTGTAATTAGCCATCATTCTATAGTACTTACTATGTGTCAGTAATTTTTAAAACATTCTATAAACAGTAACTCATATACTATTTATAATAACCATAATAAATAGAGTTCCATTATTCTATTATTGTCCACTTCTTAATAATGGCACAAACTAAAACTAAGGCACAAACAAGTTAGCAGAGGTGCTGGGATTCAAATCCGGGCTAACTGGCCCTAGTCACGATGCCATGTTGTGTCCTTTTAAATATTAACATGGCACAGGGTAATCTGGATTTTTACTTTCTATTGAAACATGGGATACTCTACGTATGTGGATCATATAGTCCTATAAGGCAAGAAAACTGTAAGAAGTGAGGACTGACGTCCACATTTAGACGGGAAAATGGGCTGCTGAAGTCGCCATTATTTTAAACCATTCTTCTGTACTTCCCACCCTACCTACTTGTTGATGCTTCATATCATCTCAAAGAATTCAAGTTTATAAATTGGAACCAAATTTTTGTCATTTCTGCGTTAAATATATCATTTTCAACCACTTCTCATGGGCTCAGAGTTTAAAGTTATTGGATGAAGAAAGATGGTAGGAAACAATATAAACAAATGAGGTTTTAAGAGGCCCACTTGTGTTTTCTTTTTGTGTGTTTGTATGAAGGCTCTTAAGAGGAAATAAAAATAAGTTAACCTGATAATAAAGCAATTCATAAAGGTCATGGTATATGAAAGAAATTAAGGCCATATAGAATTTAAAATGTTTGAGTGCATTTTAATAATGATTTAAGATCGTTTGGGGAACAGGGCACTGTGCATATGGTAAAGAATTCTGGCTAGACATTTCATCCTAGACAGGGCAGTTTTACAATTTTGCTATGTTGAATAAATGTCTTTGTCATTGAGAATGAAAGAGGGAAGAGGAAAAAGTGGCTTTTATAAATGTTAGAAGAATAAATGACTCAGTCACAGTTAGTTTAAATGACTTGAATCAATTAGTTTAAGGCTTATAGAATTATCCTTACCTGACCCAATCAAAAATATGTATCATATACTGAATATTTACAAGATAGTCAAAAGCACTGTGGAGGAGAAAGGGACCAGCAATTTCCTTGTTTAAAGTATGGGCAAATTTCAGAATAATTCTTTTAAAAACACAGAACTTTAGTTTTAAGGACTCATAATAATTTTGTTTGAATAATTCTAGGAAAAAAAAGCTGAATATATATATATACACCATGAATTGATGTGTAAAAACTGTGTTCACATATCCTTCCCTCTGACTCATATAACAAGCATTTGAGTAGATAAAGTAAATAGCATCAATGACCCATTTTGTTATGTGGGATTTGTTTTATTATCATTCAGAAACTCTTCTCATGGTATTGCCATATATGCAAAGCATTGCAAGTATCTGAATTCAGACTCATGAAATTACTCCACATTTAGCTTTCTTTCTGCTTGTTCTAAGCCTTTTAATGAACTGACATCTCTCACTGCCCAAACCTCTTTGACCCCAAATCTTTGATTCATTTCTTTAAGTAGCCTGTATAAATGGAAATCCTAGTTTCAGACTGTTTGCATTGGATCCTATCTGGCATTCACATGGGACACTAAACCCAGAGATTAGACCTCTCCTGATACCCATGGTCCAGCTCAGCCCAACACATCACTAGACTATGACTGCAGCCTTCCTCAGTCCCAGCTTGACAAGGTAAGAGACCGGAGAGTATAAGAAAAAAACAAGTTAAATTATTCAGGCCATGCTCAGTACAGTGATTATAGATTTATAATTGGGTTGAGCTACAAGTAACAAAAATAACTGTGAATAATATTACTTAATCATTAAGGAAATAACCAGAGATTGCTTGTTTAGGAATAGTGAGACTCAGGGTCAGGGAACTAGGCTCCTTCTACCTGTGGTTCCATCATCCCTGCTCCCATTCTCAAGGTTATCTCAGGATCCAAGGTGGTAACTAGAGCGCCAGTGATTTCACTTGCACTTCAAGTTTGCAGAGCAGAGAAAAACAAAACAAGAAATCTCTGCCCCTCCATTTAGGAGCCCTTGTAAAGACCTGAGGTTGTACTGAGCTGCAATCCTTGTTTCTCCAGCCATGTGTTCTTAGACGCATCCTTTAACCACTCTGAGCCTCACCTTCTTTATCTGTAAAATCAGGATATAAGTGTATCAATTTAATGGGAGGGTTTTTTTTTTTTTACATTTCCATTAAATCAATTCGTTTAAGGCTTGTACAATTATCCTTCCTGACCCAGAAAATCATTACTGTTATTATCATCAGATATCATCATTACTATTGTCCCTATTATCAGCCGATTAGTTGTAAAATTTTCATAAACTCCAGTCTCTGTTCCATGTATTTTACTTTACACGTATTTAAGAGTTATTCTAGTTTAAGTATCTGCAATAAGTTTAGCAACATCATATTCATTCTTATTTTAATGCCTATTTAGTGACCAGCCTCTTTCTTCTCCTTTTCTGTAAGTATTTTTGTCCAAATATCACCCTACTTCCATCTGCTCGTGTGTATTTCTGACCAAAGGTAAACATTTAAGGAGAGAAATGTTACAACTTCAATGTCTCTTTGGCCATTTTTAATACTGAAATAGTCAAAGATCTGGAGAAAGAAGGCTGCTGGGAATGGAGTGCCCCACTCTACTTATGTCCAGATGATAAATTAAAACAGAAATGACATTACTAAAAACGCTTTAATAACAAGCAAAGAAGAAATAAAAGCCCTAAAGAAATTAATCAATGAAGACTTCAGAATAGGAAACATCAAGATGATTTTAAAATGATATAGTCAGACATTTGCCAAGTGTGAAAAAAGTCACTCAAACTGATTGATTGGCTGCATTTATTTAAGACAGTTGAACTCATCTCCTCTGAGACACAATCTAAAGATGCATTATATACTCATGTTTTTTAAGAGATTCATTGATATTTTATTGATACATAATAACTGTACATATTTATAGGGCACATATATTTTGATACATGCATACAAACTGTAATTATCAAATCAGGTAGTTAGGGTATCTATCACCTCAAACATTTATCATTTCTTTGTGTTGGGAAATTTCAAATAGTCTCTTCTAACTATTTTGAAATATTCATTAAGTTATTCCTAATAATAGTCTCTCTACTGTGCTATAGAAAGCTAGAACTTATTTCTTCAATCTAACAATTGCATGTTTATGCCTATTAACCACCTCTTCATCATCCTCAGCCTTTCCCGCACTTTCTAGACTCCAGTGTCTAACATTCTACTCTCTACCTGCATGAGATCCAGTTTTTTTAGTTGTCATATATGAGTGAGAACATGAACTATCCATCTTTATGTGCCTGGCTTACTTCACTTAACATAATGACCTCCAGTTCCATCCATGTTTCTGCAAATGAAAGGATTTCATTCTTTTTTTGTGGCTGAATGATATTCCATTGTGTATATAAGCCACATTTCCATTATCCATTCATCTGTTGATGAACACTTAGACTGATTCCATATCTTGGCTGTTGTAAGTAGTGCTACAATAAACATGGGAATGCAGATTATATGTTCATTTATAAGACAAAATATACTTGGCCCCTTCATTTGTAATATATATACCTGAAATTTTAATGTGAAGGGAATGGGATTTAAGAGAAAGGTGTGTGATTATCTTTTCTAGGAGTGACAGTTTGGCAAGTAAGTTTTTCATGTAGAGTACTGACTTATTTATATCCTTTGGATTTGAAAGAAGATTCAAATAGTAGATGACTTCATAGGTAAATTCTTTGTTTGTTTTTCATTTTTTTCTACATTTGTCCCCCTCCCTACTTCGTCTCTGAAATTAGCATATATTTATTAAACACTTACTACAGTCAGGCAGGGCATGAGTGAAAAATATTTTATAAGATATAGTCCCTACCCTCAAGGAATTTACTATTTAGCTATGATTCATGTTTTTGTTATTTCACTAGTTTTCTGCTCAATCATCTGTCACTATCATCACTCCTATTATCATTTCATGAATATCTTAATTTCCCTTTAGCACTATATTACAAACCTATTGAACCAATTTATCTCAACTCTTTTAAAACTTGCACTTAGTAGTCTCCAAGGAATTTCAGGACTTGAGAATAACGAAAATGAGTATCTTTAAATTTGCATTGTACCTTTTCTTTCACTGCAAAAGCAAACAGTGCACAATTTTCAAATGATTTCAAAGTGCACGTGGGAAAGCTGCAATTGTAATGAGGAGAAAGAAATCAAACATGATTCAAATATTGTAAACTAAGCCTTGATCGTGGTGGGGGCATGGGTGTCTTTGTGGTAATTGAAATACTTAACAGAAAATTGAAAGAAAAAAAAAAACAGAAAATGTGACTGAGAATTGATTTAAGAGGGTGATAAACTCAACAGGACTTTTAAGTTATTTTACATAAAATGCTGTGGAAGCCAGTGACCACTTCCTCTCACTGACAGGCACTTCCCTGGGCTATCAATGAGCTTCACTCAAGGCTAGATTAAACAGACTCTGGGAACTTGTGAATTAGGCAGGAGAACGTGCTCAGTAATTTAGAGAATTTAGCACTAATAAAGACTAAGATGATTATATATAATGGGATTGTAGGATTTTAGCAATCCTGGTTTAGATGACAAATGCTACCACATAAAGCACTTTATGACAACATATATTATAAGAGATTATACTTATTCCCCGTGGAGCTTTTTCACCTCCATTTTACCTACTCTTAGAATCTGTACTGAATAAGTGGAACAGTTGAGGCTGTGAAATTTGATTCTTTTCAAACACTGTGGGGAAAATGTTGAATAAATCTGCATAAAAGACATTCACAACATAAAGTTGAGAAGCTTAGCTTACGTGTTAATCATTGCTTTGTGCTGTTTGCAAAACAACCACCAAATTTGGCCCAAGACAAAATAAAGAATATTGCCTCATTAACAAATTTGGCAGCACTATAGTGACAGTAATCACATTTTTATTCTATTTTCATATTTGAGACTTCAAAGCAGCTTAAAAAATAATCATTAACAAAGCAGGTTGCAGCATGCCAACCAGTAGCTGCATCAGCACAGTCATATATAATTTTGTGAGCATTATCTAGGAGGGCAGAGTTTAGCTATAACCACAGGAAATATACACACACAAAGAAACATGCCAGATAAGATTAATGAAAATGTTCTCTTAAAAATAAATTAGTTTCTCAATGAAAGGGGAAAAATCCTGCAGCATAATTTGTCGTTTGGATTTTAAGTGGTGTGGTCAATCGTTAATGAGCAACATCATTTAAGAAACTTTACAAAGGCTGAATTTTTGCTGAATACAATTCTATAAAATGGCAAGGAAATATAAAAAATGTGCCAAGTTTTTCAAATGTATTCAAAAAATTATCAAGTACATTAAAGCATTTACTTACAAAAGTAAAAGATGCAGTAATATGAATGAAACAATGAGAGAAATCAGTTTCAACATCAAGTGCGATGTGGATGTTGTGGAATTGTGTGCATTCATATTGAAAAGGGTATGAAAGTGAGCAAATCAGAAACTGGTGTCTCAAAGAAGATTGAGGCAAAGGGCTAGACTGGAGCAAGGACATGAGCTAGCAGCTGTCTGTAGGTCAGTACTTGTTTATCTTTCTGATGTCAGTGTGACTGCAAGTCTGACCCAGGTTACCTAGGTTTGTGTACTCAATCCCATATGTTTGAAATGAAGCCAATCATACCTGTATATTTTGTGGACGGTGCATTCATCTATACACATAAACATGAAGATCCTGGAAATAATTTATTCTGGCTTTCAAATTAAACCAGAAGTGCCAATGTAGAGGAGGAGCAGTGGTCCACTGTGCTCTTGATAATATGTGACGTGCCTCACTCATGGGTCTGGCTGTTGGCTGGGACAATGGGAGTTATTGGGGTCCCATGTGACCAACATCTGGTAGATACCTTAGATTTCCTCACATAACATTCAGATGCCAAAAAATCGTGGTCCTTTAGAACATTTGTTGCAACTGATTATATTGAATCCACTCTGAGTCATTTGAACACCTTATCTACCATTTATCTATCACCTATCTTTATCTATCTATCTATCTGTCATCTATTCTATCTATCTATCTATCTATCTATCTATCTATCTATCTATCTATCTATCTATCTATCTATGCTATCTATAAACTAAGAGGTTTAGTTAGTGAGATGAATTAATAAGACATGAGGAATAATTATGTGACCTAGGCTAGGGTCTCATTAAATTGTAGAGATCATGAAACAAATTGCTTGCATCATTGGATATGACTGTTTCTCACAATTTTTCTAATGTCACAGTTGGTGTTGGAAATGTTCTTTCCTCAGGTCAATTCAGAGAGGCACCAGAGATCTTAACAGTCCATAGCGCATATGCTGAGAGCAAATAAACTGAGTCAGTAATATACATAATGATCATCAAAATCCAAACGACCAGATAGCTCAAGTTGTTCTAAAGCTATAATAGGCATGTAACCCACTTTCTCTCCTGCAACAAGTATATAAGTATGTGTGTTTATATGCACATGTGTTTTAAAAAGTGAATCTTTTTAAATAAAAGACTTAGAGTCATTTATAAGTAATGCATATAATGAAGTAAAAATAAATAAATAAATAAATAAATATATAAATAAATAATAAAATGATTGCTATTTGATCTAGCAATCCCACTACTAGGTATCTATTCAAAGAAAAATAAGTCATTATATGAAAAAGACACATACACACGTATATTTATAGAAGCACAATTAGCAATTGCAAAAATATGGAACCAAACTAAATGCCCATCCACCAACATGTGGATAAAGAAAACGTGGTATATGTACACCATGAAACACTACTCAGCCATAAAACAGAATGAAATAATGGCCTTTGCAGCAACTTGGATGGAGCTGGAGGCCATTATTCTAAGTGAAGTAACTCAGGAATAGAAAACCAAGTAGTGTATATTCTTATTTATAAGTGGGAGCTGAGCTATGGGGATGTAAAGACACAAGAATAATTTAATGGACTTTGGGGACTACGGAAAAAGGAGAAGGGTGGGAGGGGAGGTGAGGGCTAAATGACTAAATATCGGGTATAACTGGGTGCAGTGTACACTGCTCAGGGGACAGGTGAACCTAAATCTCCGAAATCACCACTAAAGAACTTATCCATGTAAACAGAAAACCCCTGTACTCCAAAAACAATTAAATTTAAAAAAAAAATGAATGCAGGCAGAGATATCTACCTCATAATCTAATGCCAAGACTACTGGCTAAATATAAATAAATAAATAAATAAATTTTGTCTAAAAAAAGAGAGAATGCCTAAAATACAATGAAGCCAAGACTAGGAAAAATATGAATGAAATAAAATGCTAACTGAAAGAAAAGAGAAAATAACAAATTTTATGTCAAGGATTCCAAACACTCACAATTTCTGTAGTTTACTTTCCTGATGTGTAAAGCTAAAAGAGAAAAAACAGCTCTATTGGGCTATTCAGTTCTAAAATGTCAAATTTCATTCTGACATCCACTCTGAGAAAAGAAAGGCAAGTTCTTACTTCCAAAACTGTAAGTGAAAGAAATGCAGGCATAGAAAAATCAGATACCAAATACAGAATCACACAATTGCTTACTGAAAGATTTGGGATTAAGACCAAGCATATCAGTAACTGGACAAGTGTACGTTTCCTAATGTCCCAGGTTAGCCAGGCCAGTAGCTACTACACATTGTCTGGGGTTAGAGGAGACTGGTTTTGCTTCCCAGAGGGCAAGTGATACAGTAATGGACAATAACACAAGAGCTCTGTGCTTGTGTTTCTTATAGTCTGTAGTCACAGGATCACACATGGCACACAGAGGACACTCGGGATCCAACAAGTGTTTGTTGATTAATTAAATACAGTTTGCCTCCTACAGCATTCATGATTTCTAGTACAAATTAACAGAGTAGAACACCGTGAAAGAATATCATCCTTCCAGTAAGCAGCTAGACTTTTATTCTCATTGAGCTAGGAATACATATGAATAAACATATTGTTAACCATTGAAACATGCTCATTTCAGTTCATTTGGCCGTGACTCTGGCTCATTTTTCCTGGCCTCTTTCAATGTATTAGTAAAATCCTGACTTATTCATTTGACTGATGATAGCATATTCCTGAGAGTCATGTGTTGATGGAAAATAAAAAATAGATGTGTATCTACATTACTAATCCTACTATTAAAAAAGCAACTGAACACTGAATGGTACCTTAAGATGCGACAAAAGCCAACCTGATCTCACCTGGGCTCAGGCTGGGGTCTGAGATGGTCTCACTCACAGGCCTGGCATTTAGGTGGGGTGATGGAAACAATTGGAACCCCCATTTCACCAACATCTAGCAGTTAGTTTAGGGTTCCTCACATGGCATTCGGATTTCAAAAACATCAGGAGTATAACGAGCAAAAAATAAAACAAAACCAAGAATTTTCAAATTTCTGTGTACAGAATGATTGCTAATGGGAGAAAAGAGAATTACTGGAGCCATTTTTGTCTTTTTGCAGCCTTCTAGAACACTAGCTTAATTTCACTTTTTTTCTAATTGCCTTGTAAAATACAAATGAGTTATTAAATTAACTTGACTCTTTCTCCTGTTAATATATTAAAGATACCTTATAAATCAAATGAATAAGAATGTAACGAGGCGCTATTATATCTAACACTAGATACAGGCGCTACTATATCGAGCACTAGACATTCCTTCTTAATAGCAAGAAGGAAAAAGGGCCTCTACTGTTTTCATTAGTTTATCATACATCATGGTGTCCTTGATAAATCATGAGATTGCTGTCAATATTTTTTGTTTCTTGTTTTTTTGTTTTGTTTTTAGGAGCACACACTTATTATCTTACAGTTCTGAGTGTTAGAAGTCTAACACAGGTCTCACTGAGCTGAAAATCAGTGTATTGGCAGGTCTGCATTCCTTTCTAGGGACTCCAGTGGAGAATTCTTTTTCTTGCTTTTCCAGCTTCGAGAAACCCATCAGTTCCTCCTGGCCACTTCCTCCATCTTCAAAGCCAACAGTGACCAGCCAAGTTTTTCTCCATCACACCAATCTGACCCTTACTCTTCTGTCTCCCTCTTCCACATTTATGTATTTTTATTTCAATAAGTATTTGAGGAACAGGTGGTGTTTGGTTACATGAATATGTTCTTTAGTGGTGATTTCTGAGATTTTGATGCATCTGTCACCCTAGCACTGTACACTGTACCCAATGTGTAGTCTTTTATCCTTCACCCTCCTCCCACCCTTCCCCACACCCCAAATTCCCAAAGTCTATTTTATCATTCTTATGCCTTTGCATCCTCATAGCTTAGCTTCCACTTATGAGTGAGAACATACAGTGATGGGTTTTCCATTCCTGAGTTACTTCACTTAGAATAATGGTCTCCAATATAAGTTGGAGAGATTTTTTATCAAAGAAAAACTACTGCTGCAAATTGTTTCTCTTTAGATCTGGGTGACCATTGCTCATAGAAAGGATGAAGTAACAAGGTTGACAAGCCTTTGTCAAACCAGAGCTACTGCTAGTATTGGGATTAAGGCCAGAATCAACAAAACGTATATTCCCCACAAGTGGTTGCCCCTTGGTATTTAGCTGTTCTCACACTGCTCTAAAGAAATACTTGAGACCGGGTAATTTATAAAGAAAAGAGGTTTAATTGGCTCACGGACCCACAGGCTGTAGAGCAAGCATGCTGCTGGCATCTACTAGGCTTCTGGGGAGGCCTCAGAAACCTTACAATCCTGGCAAAAGCCAAAGGGGGAGCAATCATGTCGCATGGTGAGAATGTGGGGGAGAGAGAGAGTGGAGGCACAGATGTCACAAACTTTTAAATGACCAGAGCCCGCAAGAACTCACTCATTATCATGAAGACAGCACCAAGGGGATGGTGCTAAACCATTTATGAGAAACCCACTCCCATGATCAAATCACCTCCCACCAGGTTCCACCTTCAATACTGGGATTACAATTCAACATGAGATTTGGGAGGGGACAAATATGCAAACTATATCACCCTTCAGTCTCACACTTTCTAACTGTTTAACACTTAATGAGAATGGGAAGAAACTTATTTTCTATTAGAAAATGTTTATCTTTACTAAAATATGAGAGATTTATTACATACACTCAGTGTAACATGACCTTTGAACTTAAGTTTGCTGTCATTGTTCTTTTTTCATTGCTCATAAACTGAGAATGTTCATTACTAATATCCTAGATGATTCTAGGAACCTAAATTCTTTATTTTTAAAAATTCTCTATTTTTAAAAATTCTTTATTTTTAAAAATTCTCTATTTTTAAAAATTCTTTATTTTTAAAAAGTGGAGGAGGTATAAAGACATATTCAGGAAATACATTCATGCTACTCAATGAAGACTGTACAATATTGTGATTTAGCACATGGAATATAGAATTGACTTCCTAGTTGCAATCCAAGTTCCTCCACTTGCTATTTGTGTCACCATAAGCAAATTATCTTAACATTCTTAAGCATCATATTTCTAATTTGAATAATAGAGATGATAATTTCAACCTCCAAATATTGATGTAAGAATTTTAAAATATAATGTGCAAAGAGTTCTTAATGTAAACTCAGCATTCAATGAGGTGGAGCTGTTATCATTAATGTTGTTTACGAGAATGTTTTTTCCATTATAAACTTACAGGTCTTTAGATCTATGAGTTTAATCAACTGATCCTACTTTTGGACAAATTTAAAACAACACTGAGGAGGGATGAAAGGACATTGCTAGAAGAATGTACACTTTTATTTTTAGAACTGCATTTTTATGTAAATATGCGGAAAACATAATTCTGAATAACTAGATAAATATGTCTCTGATGCTCTTTTGAAGTATGAACTCCTCTTCAACCTTCAGTTTTAACTCTTATATTTCAAGTAGAAAACAAGTCATCCAATGAATCCTTTATGTCAAACACAACACTGGCAGCAGCAACCCCTATGACTAAGCTCTATTAGATACTCTATCATACAAATATTTGAATCTCATGTTGTCATTGAACATCTCATATTTTTATTAATATGATGATATTTTAAAACCCCATAATAGTGCCTATAAGATAGATTCACTTTTAATAGAATTTATCTATGCTGTAGTTAATATTCTGAAAAGTACCATGATCTACAGTATTTGGGGGCTGAAAGGTTGAAATACCTTTGTCTGGCAGTAATTATAAAATAATCTGCCTATTAAAACTATAGAGATTTATTAATCTGTGTTAGCATATGCTGTTTCATTACTTTTTAAAATATTTTGTTTACATAAATTATCAAAAGTCTATTATGGATATATTTGCCTCTGTGTGTCAACTCTCCTCCCTGAAGAGTCTTACAATACTTTTCTCTTTTTTCTTGGGCAATGCCTATTCGGCAGTCATGTAGTCGAGGCCTTGCTCTGGCTGTACTCACAGTGGCTACATGGAAAGGTCATTCAGTTGCATGTAATACTGAGTTGTGTCAATAAATGCTTTCTCATTAGCTTTCTTTTCTCCTCCTGCCACCTGCCTTCCCAGTCGATCCCCTAGTCTGACATTCTCAGGTTGCATTAATTCTGTCTCATGTTCTCTCCATTAGCGTGAATTATTTGTTATATTTTGCTTTAATTGCCATCAACTCTAGTCTTTTTAAACTCTCTCTATCTTAATTTCATCCACTCCACCTTCATTATTTCTATTCTTTTCTCAAGTCTCTCCCAAGGCACAGATTCCCTAGGCTCTCCCTTATTTTGCTAGAACATTTAGTATGTTTCCTTTAAATTTTTAAATCTCAATAACGACTGATGCCTCTGAACACTTTGGATATTGGGATTTTAGGTTAAAGAGGATTCATGGTATGAATTACAAAGAAATGATGTAGTAAAGTGACTGGATTAGTGATTTAGAGAAGACTAAAATTAAAGATTACTTAAGATAAGCTCAAGACAAAAAAATGCAAAACTATTCATAAAATTTTGCCCAAGGATTATGTCCTCTTTGAATATGTTCATTATTCTCAAAACACCCTTTGGCTGCAAATATAGATAATTCTAGTTTTATAGTTTTACAACTATTCAGTTAATTTACAACTCCTTAAAAGTGAGGTTAGTGGCCGGGTGCGGTGGCTCACACCTGTAATCCCAGCACTTTGGGAGGCCGAGGCGGGTGGATCATGAGGTCAGGAGATCAAGACCATCCGTGCTAACACGGTGAAACCCAGCTTCTTCTAAAAATACAAAAAAATTAGCCGGGCTTGGTGGTGGGTGCCCGTAGTCCCAGCTACTCAGGAGGCTGAGGGGTGAGCCGAGATCGCGCCACTCCACTCCAGCCTGGGCAACAGAGCAGACATCGTCTCAATTAAAAAAAAAAAAAAAAAGTGAGGTTAGTGTCTTACACTCACTGAGAAACATCCCTAAAGTCTTGGGATTTTGTCTTCTGTCTTTCAAGATTTATTCCCTTATGGAGCAGGTTGCTCACCTTCCAAAAGTGGAAATCCTTCACCTATAAAACAGCGGTAATGATGTGTACTTCAGAGTCTTAGTATCTAGGGATCACAGCAGCAAGATCAGGGACTACCATAAATGCTACTAGCATTTGGAGAAAAATATTCCATAGTACATTAGAAAGGAGAGGTGTTGGTGTTAGTGAAAGCTGGGTTTGAATATCAGCTAAAGGGACATACTAATGGCCTGATCTTACATTTGTCACTTATACCATATGACCCTGGGCTCTCATCTAGAAAATGAGTTTTATGGGCTGGGAGTGGGTGGCTCACGCCTGTAATTCCAGCACTTTGGGAGGCTGAGGCGGGCAGATCATGAGGTCAGGAGATCAAGACCATCCTGGCTGACACAGTGAAACCCCGTCCGTACTAAAAATACAAAATATTAGCCGGGCATGGTGGTGGGCGCCTGTAGTCCCAGCTGCTCAGGAGGCTGAGGCAGGAGAATGACGTAACCCAAGGTCGCACTGCTGCACTCCAGCCTGGGCAACAGAGTGAGACTCTGTCTAAAAAAAGAAAAAAAGAAAGAAAGAAAAAGAAAATGAGTATCATAATAGCATTGTATTAGAAGACATCAATGCCCATGCTCTGCAGATCAGTGGCATCCATATTCTCTTTTTGTGCATAGTTTTCCAGCACAGAGTAGAACGCACCAAATGTGTTGATTGATTTGATTCCTATAACTTTGAATGTATCATTAAGGAACACAAACTAAGTAGGTCATAAGACTATAGTAGATGAAAGGAGAATAATGTACAATTAATAGTGATATTGACACAAAATGACAGTTCTCAAAAAATGTTCATGAATCTGTATAATGATCAAGATTAAAGAAAATTTTACTTTGAAAGCTAAGTTTGGTAATTATATTTAGTGGCAAAAAATTATGATCAAAACACTTCCAGTTAGCACAAAGAATTTAAAGTTGTGATTAGTTCATAGATAGAACTTGAATTTCATTTTGAGAGTGATTGAGGTTTGGGTTAAAGACCGAACTCAAAGAACAGCAACCTGCCCACTTAAAAAGTTACTGTTTCCTTTTTTTATATTAAAGTGTTTTATTCTGTAATGACGTACCGAGAGACAGAAACTCACCCTGTTTGGGCTGAAAATCATACAGGATCCCCATGTTTCTCTTCTCAGTTCCTCCTTACAATGGGCATTCCACTATGAGACAGCACAGATAACTTGGCTGAGAACTCTTCATTTACACATAGGATGCACAGCCCGGAGGTATCTCATAGATCTTGTAATGGACTGAATTGTGCCCCTCCCAAATTCATATGTTGAAATCTTAACCATCAATACTTCAGAATGTGGCTGTATTTGAAAATCTGGTCTTTAAAGAGATAAAATGAAGACATTAGGGTGGGCTCTAATCCAGTATGACTGGTGCCTTTATAAGAAGACATTAGGACACAGACACAGAGGGGAGATCATGTGAAAACACCAGAGAAGGATGGTCATCTACAAGCCAAGGAGAAAGGCTGCAGAAGAACCATGTCCCCGAAAACAACCTGGTCACGGACTTGTCGTTCAAGACATGCAGTCACGGCATTTGTTATGACAGCCTTAGCAAAATAATACATCCTTTTCCACAATGTCTCTAGCACTGGATTCAGGAAAATGTCTTTTATTATCTTATTCCAAAATTTGCTCAATATCTGAAAGGTAATCTTCAGATCCAGATTTGTGTGACTCTAAAGAAATTTTGAAGTCTTATACATACTGAAATTGTATACTTATATATGTATAAAATATATACATATATGTATATATAGATATATATGTATATTGCTAATAGTAAAACTATTACTTGAACCTAGCAAAACTATGACTTGGGTCTACCATTGTCATTTTTCCTACTAATAATGTAACTTTTAGGACTGAATGTACAAACAATGCTTTTAAATATTCTATGTAATATTGCAAGCAGTTAATTTTGTGGGGTAGTTTCATAAGGCTATTTTTTATCCTCCTATAAAATATTTGAGTTTTTAATGGGAAGCCCCCCAAAATCGCTGTATTAGAAAAAAATGGTTTTCTAATTGCATCCCTAACTCTAAAATGGCATATTAAAAATGATGGATAAAATTTTCACAATAGTGCTTTAAGACATCTAGAAGTTTGACAGATGATTGTCACGATTCAACCCCTTTTTATTCATGTTTTGCAGTCTAAAGCAATATTTTAATTGAGAGGCATTTGACAAAACAGAAATACATGCTGTATACCTCTTTATGCATCTGTTCAGATGTTCTTAAAGTCAGCATTGATTTGCAAAGGCCAAGTTCCCCACAGCCCACCTGAGAAGACTAAATACAATTCCACAAATGCTTATTACTGTGTCAAAATTTGTAACAGTTGCTCCGATTTTAGGTATGGATATGCAGATGAATAAGTCATGTCTCCCTTCATCACAGATTTTCTAGTCTGATGGAGAGGCAAACACGTTTAATGTTATTTAGCACAGTATGTGCTATGAGAGACACCTGTATATATCCCAGTGTTGATCACCAAGTGAAAATAAGTGATCTCAGGTTGACTGATACCTTAGCACAGAGTAAAATGAATTTGAGGCAGGAGCACATTTTCTAAATGTTTTTGTGTGCTACAAGGCAAAGAGAGAACATATTGCTCAAGAAATAGGAGATAGCTGGGGAAAAGGCAATTTATACATGAAAGGTATGAGAAGCAATTCTGAAAGGAAGATAGAGATAAGAAATAAAGCATAAAACTACCACCCACTAATCTCCTTTCCCCAAAAAAATAAATAAATGAAGGTCAAGATCAGGGGCTTTGAAAAGAGAAATGCTTGAACTAGAACATACACAATAGGTAAAACATACTTGCAATGGATCCACGAATGCAGAACAACCCCCAATATCCTCAAGCCAACTTCTCAAATTTTTATAAAAATAGACTAGAATTAGGCCAATTTAAATCATTGCTTTTTTGTTGTTGCAGCCAACATTTGGATAGTTATTAGCATCATTCATTCCTGAAGCATGTATTGAGTGCCTACTATGTTCCACACAATCCAATGACAAATAAAATCAAGCTTAGAGCCAAGTGAGGCTCTAATAACTTAGAAATGACAATATCTTCATTTATCCTATTTATTGAGAATAGTCTATGTTTAGAGCACTGTAGCAGGGTACAATATAGCCAAATGCTGTCACTCTACACAGGAAAACACACTAAGTTTTATGAGGTACTGGTTTTCAGCTGCCAGCAGTTCTGGAAAATTGCATCCTAATGAGAGATGCTACTATTTAAAATGAAAACTGATTTTTTTGTTTTTGTTTTTTTTGGTAAAAGAGACTGAGAGAAAAACAAGTTTTAGACAAATTCCAAAGCATGAAAGAATGCTCATCCCAACCATTTCTGTGGGAAGAATATCTAGAATGTGGTTGGCAGCCAAATATCCATATAACTGTGTAATTGCAAGCTGAGCAGAGAAAGAGACCAGCGTCACAAGTGGGAGATATTCCAGGGACAAGTAGAAATTCAAGGGAAGAAGGCACCGTGGGGTCACAGAATAAGTCTATTCACAAATTCTGTGACAAATGCTGTTTGCCACGTGTACTTAATATCTAATTGGAAAGAGAATTCTGGCTCTCTTTAGCTCTCGAGGCTCTTACGAGTTTGATGTGGCATACAGGTGTTAAAGTACGTTAACAATGTTAAACACCAGATAAATGGAAAGGCTTATGATTGAAAATTAAGTTTCACGGCATTGATAAATGCCACAAGTAGGCAGACTTGCAGAAGTGTGGTCTTCAAAGATGTGGAATGATCTATGGGGAATGAACCAAGAATAAAACATTCCTCATAATTGTGCCCATGCATAAAGCCATTGCCACCAGCAGTACCTTCATCAAAAGAGAGTGTAATCAGTCAGAAGCAAAACAATTTCCAGTCACTGCAAATATCATGTGACCTATCTGAGGAGCCATTTTGCCACATCTTTAAATGTGTTTTTCTCCTGATGGACGATTAAATAGGCAGTTAATGTCCTTTTCCCTTGAGTGATTGAAGGACACTAAGTCAAAATTGCAATTTAGACAAGACAAGGAAATCTGCACTTATGTTCTAATAGCACATGATACTTGAAATGATGATTTATACTCCAGTCCTCCTTGGCAGGATGTGCCTCATGCTGAGGATGTCTGTCTGTCTGTCTGTGTGCCTGTTTGCCTGATTCAATAGCACATGCCTTTTTGTCTGGACTTAGTACTGGTTCTCCATGAAGTAGGATCCTTAACCTCCTTTACAACTAGAAAACTTACCCTTAACTCCACTATCTCTCTGGGCTGAAAACTAATAGTCCTACCAAAATTGTGGCCAGAGTTGTTGGAAGACTCTGGCTATAATTAATGTCCTATAAACTTAATTCTCTTGAACAAGCATTCATTAGATTGTTAAGTACTCTCTTTGTTAAGTACTACAGACTGCAGACTACACAAGGATAAACCTTCAGGAATTTATCAGCTACTAAGGGAGATAAACCATGTGCATCAGTGTGGTAAGATATTCTGTATTAACCATCTGCCTCTGCTACCCCTCCTCCTAAGTCCCCACACCCACTCTGTGTACCCAGTTAGATTTCATATGCCAATTTCCTTGGAGAAGCACTCCATAGAGAACCAAGAAACAATAAAATAAAATGCTTTGCTCTTAAGTTCTAATGATAGAATCCATGGAGATCTTGATCCAAATAAATAAATAAATGGTCTCTGATCCAGCTTGTTATCTCCAAATGAAACTACACAAAGGATCTACAGAGCAGGGGAAAGAAGGAGGCAGAGGTCCACATTAACTAAAATGGACTCGATAAGGACAGACCTCTGAGCACCACTCCACAGGCACGTCGGTCTCCAGCCCCAGGGAGTCAGTGGAACTGTTCTCATACAGAACCTCAGGTCTTCAGGCAGATAAGCCCTGCACATTGCCTGTGAAAAGAAATTCTATCAGCTTTCCTTCTCTTTGTCATTTGATGAGGCTTTTTAATCACTTTAAATTCCCAACTCCCATCACCATATCCTTTTTATGTGGGCAAGCCTTCCAAAAACCCAGGACACAGGATGGAGTCCTGGACCCCACAAAAAATGGCAGTGATGGGAAGGGAAAAGTCCCACAACCAAGAAAGATGGGATTTAGCAGAAGCAACAGAAACTCTTCTACTAGTTGAGGCAGTGCTAAAACCAATGCTCATTTGACACAAATATTTTCTTAAGCATATTCCATGGAACACCAGTATACTGTAAGGTGAAACGTGTCTTTATTATTAAAAATTCATAATTCCATAGTTAAGCAAGCTCTCAAATGTTTTATATTCTAAATCCTTCCTTAAATGTCTCAAGACTCCAAGAAACATATAGTAGGGGAAAATTACAATTTCTCAAATTTAAATGATCACAAAATTCTTTGTCAGAAAGCATCAATCTTATAGTACACTAATGTTCCATAGAAAACAGTCTTCAATAGCTTTTATTTACCGTGAAATATATTGTATATCTATTATGAGTTAAATACGAATCTAAAAGAAAAAACTAGAAAGCTGTATTAACCTTACCAGAGATGCATATAAAATGTCGCAGAGGTTCAAAGGAAAGAAACCTCATTCCCAGCCAAGGCATATAGGTGGTGATTTCAGGAACATGGCGTTTAGGTACGGTCTTGAAAATCGGCAGCTTTTGAATATTGGGAGGTGGATGGGGGAAAGTTATACTGTGATGAGAAAATAGCACAACAGGTGTACCATGGGGAAGAGAACCAGCATGAAGAAGACAAAGTAGCTTTTCTTGGCTGTAGAATAGGAAACCCAAACAGATTAACAGATATAACAAGGCAGAAGAGGCTGATTGGGGCCAAATATGGAGAGCAGTGATTTCAAAATGAAGTTTGATCTTTACTTCATAGAAATAACCATTACCTGCTCCAGGTTAATAAGCAAAATAATCACACTTCTAAAGCTTGACTTTCATATCATCCAATTAACATATTCATGATGAACATATTTTCATATTGCATTCATGAGTAATGTAGAGTTAACTCTCCAGTTAAAACTGTGAGACAGAAAAAAGATATTTTTTGTCACTACCTTTTATTTCTGCTCTGTGCAACTCTGCTAGAATTAACTGTGGTCCTATTTTCTGAGTACATACTAATTAGACTTCCTACCACCTAAGAATCTTTGCCACCCTCATTTTTCTTCCTCATGGATACTTTTCATTTTTCCTCACCTCTCTCTGCTACCATCTATGCATCTCTCCATTTTTCAAGTATTCTACATATTTAACAAGTTCCCAAGAGAGAAGAATGTCCAACTGGTGCACTTTATTTGACAATAGCTGGTATTTATGTAATGAGTGCTGCTATGTGGCAAGTTTTTCTTGCATACATTTATTTTTGAGAAATACACATTAATAATTCCACTGTGCAAGAGATGAAGGTAAGAAGTAACAGTAATTTGCACAATACAAACCAGAAGTTCCTATTTGTGCCTGTCAGACTACAAGGTGCATTCTTAACTCCAGTAACAATTTATTTCTGGGCCTCTAGAGACAAGGTTACTTACCTTCCTAAGTAATCTAAGTAAAACAACAACAACAAAGTTTAAAGGAGGTTGAGGATGAAAATGTGGCCCAAGAAAAAACAAAAGATTATCTAATGTTTGCCTATTCCCTTCATTCAATAGGCCACTCTGCTTAACAATTTAAGAATTCCCTAAACCTCAGTCCATGAGTTAACAATATTCATTGGAATATTAAATGTTTATTTATTTATCTTTGTCTAAAGGATATTTGGGAAGTATACTGTATCAAAGCAGCAGAAAAGGAACTGTAATAGTTACTTTTCAGAGTAATACTAAGCACAATTAATTTTTTAAAATAATGATTTCACAGATTTTTAAATAATCTGATTTTATAAGGTAAGCAAAATCTACTTAATAAATGAACTAAGTCTAAAATCTACCTATAATTTACCAGAAGAAAACTTAAAAATAACTACATTATTATATTTCAAAGTATTCTTAAAAACTTGAATTAGCCTCTGTAAAACTATAAAAGTACAAAATAATCGATTAAGGAATAATATGTAAAAGACAGGAAAGGATATAGCTTATGACAAGAAAAAATTAAATATAGTAAAGGAAATAGTGTGATACCAATTAAGTTGAGTAAAAATTCAGTTATTCATTGTTTTTCTTACCAGAAATATGACAGTTAGACAAACTACTTAAACTCTGTGTTTTAGTTTTCTCATCTACAAAAAGAAATATGAATAGTTCCTACTTCCTATATAGTTGTTGAGAAGTTATAAGTAGTTCATAATTGTCAAGGGTAGAAGAAGTGTTCAGGATGTAGTATGAGCCATTTAAGTATTGACTACTATTGTTACTAAAGGGACTGAAAATGACGACTATGAGTATTTTGCATTTTGCTTGAAAAAGCGAAGTGTGTATACAAAAGTATTAAATGTTTGCAAAATCACAGTCTACGAAGAATTACACAAATGTGGATGACAATGGTCCTAAGAATTGAAGTACTATGGTGATCATTAGAAACTCATCAAACCCCTTCCTTTTCCTTGGGCACACAGTAGGATTTCATTTCTCAGTCTTATATTGCAACTAGGTGAGTCCCTGTGACTGAGTGATGGTCATAGGAACATGAACAAGAGATATGTGGGTCACTTCCACATGTAAAATGTCAAAATCTCCCACAGTATCCTTGGTGTGTTCTCACTCCTGATATCCTGGGCAGATGCCAAAGGAGATTTCACTGGCATTGGAAGATCCCAGACACAGAGAGAGCCTGGGTGTTCTAATGATTGTGCAGTGAACAGCCTCCACTTCCCAACCTGCCATCCCACGTTTTGATCATGTCATGAACATTTTTTGTTTTAAGCCACTTAAGTTTTGAACTTATTTGTCACAGGAATTAGCCTACTATAACTGAAAGAGTGATGAAAAATTATTCAAACAGGAATGGGACACTTGTGTCCAAATTGCACTTCTCACGTTTACTAAATATGTAACCCCAGGGATTTATTCAATCTCTGAATTTTCTTTTCTTTGCTATAAAACTCCTATTATAAAAGTTGTGGGAAATAAATAGTATAGTTGCAGGGCTTGGAATAGAGTATAAATCCTGTAAAGGACAGTTAAATCTAAATTTAACAGTAACTTAGCAATAATTACATAGTACTGAAATGTCTATATTGGGAAGAACAATTGGTAAAATCATATTTTAACAATAATAACAACTATTTAGTTGGCTGAATATTTCACTTTTCAATAGTTGATTTCACAAGAATGCAGTTCTCAGAAATACCATGTTGCTTTTAACCATTTTCTCCAGATACGTGGTATCAATATATTCAAGAAAAGAACAGGGTTTTATTTTCTTCCTGATGTCTGTTCACCAATTTTCCCAATTTCTTTTCTAATAGAATAGCTTGTATTTAATATGCACAACAACTGCAGGTCATTAATTCTCTAAGTCTTTCCTAAATCAATACTCTGGATGTAGACTAGAATCTTAATACAGTTTTAGTAGTTGGGAGTCTCATCTAATTTATTACATGGAGAGAGGTATGACACAGGAGAAATGCATATTAACTATGTAGATGAATACATTTTTTTTTCTTCCCAGGTATCTATTTTCTTTTCAAAATGATCATGAACAGATAGCTACCTAAGGAAGGTTGTCACACTAGCTTAATCAATATAGAAATTCTACATATGAATATATATATGAATATACTATTATACATGCATGTATTTTACAGCTAGTTGTCATCTATTTTCTAGAGGTAGCTAGACAGTAGTGAAGAACAAGTTTCAGCTTTGGGTTTTTTTTTAAACTTTTTATTGGGAAATAAATTATACAACCAGGAAAAAAGTGCATTAAACATTGATGTAAAAATTAACAGTCGGATACTAAATAAACTGTTGTAGAACTATCACGTATAACAAGAAACTTAACAACAGTGCCAGCACCTCAGAAGCCCTCCGTGTGCCCCTTCCAAATTAAAATTCCTCCGTCTACCTGATGAAACCACTGTTTTCACTTTTGTGGTAATGAATTTCTTGCTTTCATTATACTTTGACCACCTAACTATGCATCCTTAAACACCATAGCTTAAGTTTCATGGGTTTTTGAAGCTTATGTAATGAAATCATCAGTTTTATTCTTTTCTATTTTTTCTTTTAACTTAAAAATACTTTATAAGATTTATTCGTGTTAATTTATGTAGCTGTAGTTTGTGCATTTTCAATGCTATAGAACAACTGCTTGATGATGCCACAATTTTTATATCTGTTTTACGGTTGATGGACATTTGGGTTATTTCTAATTTGGGACTATTACAATTATGGTGCCATTAACATTCTTGTCATAGTCAATAACAATGTACACTTAAATTTTTATCAGGAGGGTAGGACTTCATGTTGAGTTCTTACCAAAATAAAACAAGATAAAATAATAAAACAAAATAACAATTCTTGTACATGTCTCCTGGTGGTCTTAGTGGTCAGGTGCACACCTGCTATTGGATGTTGCCTAGAAGTAGAATTGTTGGCTCAGAAGTATACAATTTATATTCCTACCAACAGATTATGAGTAAACCAATGGTTCCCCTTCCTTAGCAATGCATGAGCATTCTGGTGAGTATATTATCCTATTGTAGTTTTAACTGTCATTTGACTGATTGCTAAGGAAATTGAACACACATTTATGTTTATCAGAAATTTGAATTTTTCTCATTTGCAAAGCAGCTATTCAAGTCTTTTTTCTCTTTTTTGACTAGGTTGTTTGTCTTGTACAATTGCTATGTACATTCTGCATACAGTGTTTTGTTTATTTACATGTTGTAAGTACTTTTTCTTTCATTCTTTAGCTTATTTCTTCATCCTCTTCATGTTTCATTTTCATTTTATGAACAGAAGTCCCAAATTTTAATATAATTTTCCAACTTTTTCTATTATGGCTATTACTTTTTGAGACCTGTTTAAGACATATTTTTCAAATGTGAAGGTTAAAAGGTACCTAAAAGATTATCTATGTAATCTTCTTTAAACTTTGTAGCTAAATAGCTTTAAAATTTAGGTGTATGAGGTATTTTCAAAAAGTTCATGGAAAAATGCATATTATGAAAAAAACTATGCATGTATTTCAAGTTTTTGCACCAAAATAAATTCAGACTTACTTTTGAAAACATGTCTGAACAGGATCTAGTTTGAGGCACTAAAAAGAATAAGATAAAAGTTTTAAAAGAGCCCCTATCAGAACAACATGAGTTGTGCTAACATTGAAACAAGAACAAACATCAAATTTATAATGAATGGTGAACGAATAGTGAAATCATTGATGGTTTACAAAAAGTCGATGGGAAAAATGCCCCAAATAAGTCAGCAGTTCACAAATGGATAAGTCATTTTAAGAAGGGATGAGATGGTGTTGAAGATGAAGCTCATAGTTCCAGATCATTCACATCAATTCGTGAGGATAAACTTTATTTTGTTCATGCCCTAATCGAAGAGGACTGAAGATTAACAGCAGAAACAATAGCTAACATCACAGACACCTCAACTGGCTTAGCTTACACAATCCTGACTAAAGAATTAAAATTGAGTGTGCAAAACATTTGTGCCCAGATCAGCCACAGACCAGGGCAGAGCTTTCAGTGAAAATTTTAAAGAAGTGGGATCAAGATTCTTAAGCACCTTCTTCAAATAATAATGATAGATAAACATGGCTTTACCAGTACTGTCCTGAAGATAAAGCACAATCAAAGCAATAGCTACCAATAAGTGGTGTGGTCCAGTCAAAGCACAAGCAGACCAGTCAAGGGCAAAGATTATGGCAACAGTTTTTTGGGATGCTCAAGACATTTTGCTTGTTGACTTTCTGAAGAGCCAAAGAATGACAACATCTGCTTATGATGAGAGTTCTTTGAGAAAGTCAGTCAAAACTTAATCAGAAAAGTGCTCACGAAAGCTTCACCAGCGAGTCCTTCTGCACCATGAAATGTTTCTGTTCATTCCTCTCATCAAACAAGGACCATTTTCTGAGACTTTTTGATGGAAAATAATTTATCATCCACCTTATGGTCTACATTTGGCTCTTCCTTATTCTTTTTGTTTCCTATGCTATTGAAGCTGATTTATTTATGTAATGTGATCAGTATCCAATTTCATTTTTTTCAAATGGATGTCTAATTCTTCCCACATCATTTATTGAAGAACTGTCTCTTTGCTTCTGTGCTTCAATGCTACTGTTGTCATAAATCAAGCATTTAAAAATGCAACAGTATTTCTGGACTCTGATCGCTCAGTTGTCTGTTTTCCAATCTTGTACTAATATCACATTTTCTTGATTGCTATTGCTTTAAAATAAGCCTTGATGTCAAGTTAAGAAACTCCTCTCATGTTCTTTTTTCAAAGGAATCTTGACTATTATTGACCTGTTATTTTTATGTGCATTTTAGAACCAGCTTGTTAAGTTCTACTACATCCCCCAATAAAAACCAAACTGGTATTTTACAAATAGACTTTATTTTTTAGTGCAATTTTGGGTTTACAGGAAATTGAGCAGAAAGTACAGAGACTTCCCTGATACTACTTGCTCCCACACATATATAACCCTCCCCGTTATAAACACTCCCCACCAGAGTGGCACATTTGTTACAACTGGTAAACTTACATTGACATACCATTACTACCTCAAATATATTGCTTAATGAAGGTTCACTCTTGGTGGTTGTACACTCTATGGATTTGGACAAATGTATAATGACATGCATCCATCATTATAGTTTTAAACAGAATATTTTCACTGGTCTAAAAATCACATGTGTTCCACAAGTTATACCTTCCTCCCCCCTCATTCCCAGAAACCACTTATCTTTTTACTATCTCTATAGTTTTGCCTTTGCAAGAATGTTACATATTTGGAGTCATACAATATGTAGACTTTTTATTGGCTTCTTTCACATAGTAATATGCATTTACATTTTCTTCATGCCTTTTTATGGCTTGTGAGCTCATTTCTTTTTACAATAGAATAATATTCTCTTGTCTGATGTACCACAGTTGATTTATCCATTTACCTACTGAAGGCCATCTTGGTTGCTTCCAAGTTTTGGCAATTATGAATAAACATAATTGTTTATTCTGCTATAAACATTTCTGTGCAGTTTAAACTGCTATAAACATTTCTGTGCAGGTTTTTGTGTGAACAAACCTGTGAGTTAATACCAAGGCATGCAATGAATAACATGGTAAATTTATGTATAAGCCTTGTAAAAAATTACCAAACTGTCTTCCAAAGTTGTACTAATTTGTTGCTCTAAATCCTTGTCAGCATTTGATGTTGTCAGTGCTTTGAATTTTGGTCATTCTGATAGATGTGTAGGGGTATATCATTGTTTTAATTTGAGTTTTCCTGATGAGATATGATGGGGAGAAGAGATTCTTTGCCATCAATATCTCTTCTTTGATGAGGTGTCTTTTGGTATTTTAAATTAGACTGCATTATATCTCAAGATGAATTTGGGGAGAATTGTGCCCTTTGTAATATTGAACTATCTAATCAATTATCATGTGCTCTGGACTGAATTGTGTTCTCCACAAAATTATATGTTGAAGCCCTAACCCTCATTATGACTGTATTTGGAGATGGTATCTTTGGAAGGTTATTAAAACAAAATGCGATCATAAAGGTGGTACCATAACCAGATAGGATTTATAGCCTTATAAGAGGAGAAAGACTGTACCTCTCCATGCACATACATCAAGGAACAGCTATGTTAGAACACAACAAGAAAGTGGCTGTCTGTAGGCCAAAGGAAAAAGTCTCAGAATGAAACCTGCCTTATAGGCATCTTGATTTTGAATTCTCCACCTTTAAGAGCAGGAAGAATAAGTTGATGTTGTTTAAGTGACTCAGTCTATAATATTTTGTTATCGCAGTCTGAAATGACAAATACAGATTTTTGATACCAGAAGTGAAATACTGCTACAACAAATACCTAAAAAGGTGGGAGTGACTTAGGAAATGGCCAATGGCTAGAGACTGAAGAAGTTTTGAGATGCATGTCAAAAATATGGACATTATGAGTGGTTTCAGTTAGACATTAGAAAGAAAAGAGGAGAGCTGGAGAGAAGTCTTCCATCTTTTTACAGAATATATAGCCATGAAAATAATTTGATAAAAAATTTGAATGTTAAAGGCCATTCTTGCGAGATGTCAAACGAAAATGAGAAACATAGTATTGGAAATGACGTGAGACTTGTTATAAAGTGGCAAAGAACTTAGCTGTATTATGTTTGTGTTCTAGTGTTTTGTAGAAGGTAGGACTTGCAAGGATTGAAATCAGATACTTAGCTTAGGAAACTTCTCGGCAAAGTGTCAAAAGGTCAGCTTTGTTTTTCCTGACTGCTTCTAGAAAAGACGAGGGAGATGAATTGAGGAAGACATTATTAAACAAAAAGTAACTGGAACTTGAAGATTTGGAAATTCTCAGCCAATTCATATTGCAAATGTTGATTATAAAGTATGTGCTGAGGACAACACCAAAGGTGTCACTGGACTATCACTTGATAAAGTGTATATAAAATTATACTAACGAAATACAGCAAGTATGAACTGAAGGCAACAAAGATGAGATGAAATGAATGAAGGCCATCAGACTCATTAAATTTCACAGGATGAGTATATAGAACAATTTGGCTGCAAATGTATTCTATTCTTTAAAAAGAGAGAGAAATGGCCCCAAGTTAATTTAGAGATCATCAGGGCCACTACCTTGGTTGCAACAAACTAGATAATTCGGGGCAGAACTCTCTAGCAGAGCCTTGGCACCAGGTTCTTAGGGATGAGGTTTTAGAGGCAGGAGCTTAGGGATGAGACCCTAGGAATAGGATTAACTGGCAGATTTTATCAGAGCCATCAAAGCCAAGGGTTTCTATTCCTAGATATTTTATATTTCAGTCTTATCACATATGATATTTACATGGTAAAATTTTATTTTCTGTTTATTGCTGGAATTAGATATAAATTGTGTTTGCTGACTTTTGCCAGCAACCTTGTCAAAACTCTTATTAATTCTAATAATTTCTTTATATTTTATCACTGCATTTTAATATATACTTTAGTATTATCTTGCCAATTTCTGCAAAAAACTACCTGAGATTTTGTAGGATTGCGTTGGGTAGACAATTTTAGGGGGTGGTAATTACATTTTTAACAATAATGAATACCTTGATCTGTTCATATAAGATGCTTTTCTGTTTATTTAGATCTTTAATTTCTTTAATGTTTTCTATTTATGGTGAGACATCTTCACTTCTTTGGATTAATGTATTCCTAAGTATTTTATTCTTTTGATGCTCTCTTAAATTGAATTATTTACATTTTTGGATTATTTTATTGTATTTTTAATTTTTAACTTTTATTTTAAATTCGGAGTACATGTGCAGATTTGTTATCTAGGTCAACTTGTGTCATGGGGGTTTGTTATACTGATTATTTCATCACCCAGGTATTTAGCCTAGTACCCATTAGCTATTTTTCCTGATCCTCTCCCTTCTCCCACCCTGCACCCTCCAAAAACAAATATCATTAAACCTAGCAATTCCATTACTGGGTAGGTACCCAAAGGAATATAAATCATTCTATTTTTTATTTTTTGTAGAGACAGGATCTCACTCTATTGCCCAGGCTGATCTTGAACTCCTGACCTCAAGTGACCTGCTGGCCTCAATCTCCCAAAGTGTTGGGATTACAGGCTTGAGCCACCACCCCCAGCCTGTATATAGAGATATGATTGATTTTTGTATATTGCTATTTACATCCTGCAACATTGTTGAACTTTTTTTTTTTTTTCCAGGTATAATAGCTTTCATTGTATTTCTTAGGATATTCTGTATATATAAGATCATGTTATCTGCACATAAGATAATTTACTTCTTTCTTACCTATCTGAATGTCTTTTATTTTATTTTCTTGCCTAATTGTCCTGGTTAGATTGTTCAGTACAATGTCGAATAGAAGTAGTGAACATGGGCCAGGCACGGTAGCTCACGCCTGTAATCCCAGCACTTTGGGAGGCTAATGAAAGCAAATTGCTTGAGACCAGGAGTTTGAGACCAGCCTGGCCAAAATGGTGGAACCCCATCTCTACTAAAAATATGTACAAAAAAATTAGCCCAGTATGGTGGTGTGCACCTGTGGTCCCAGCTACTAGGAAGGGTGAGGTATGAGAATCACTCAAATTGGGAGGTGGAGGTTGCAGTGAGCAGAGATCGTACCACTGCACTCCAGCCTGGAGGACAGAGTGAGATTCTGTCTCAAAGAAAAAAAAAAAAAGAAACAAGAAAGAAAGAAAAGAAAAGTAGTGAACATGGACATACATTCTTGTATTGTTCCTCATCTTATCACGAAAATATATAGTCCTTCACCATTTTTAGTGTGATGTTAGTTTACATTTTTCACAGATACCTTTTATTAGTTTGAGTAAGTTCTCTAGTTTTCCGTGTTCATTGAGTATTAACTGTCATAAAAATAAGTTTGTATTTTCCTAATGGTTTTTCTGTATCTGTTGAGATGACCATGAGGTTTTTGTTCTTTAACCTATTAATATAATACATTGCATTAATTGATTTTCAGCTGTTGAACCAACCTTGCAACCTCAGGATAAATTCCCACTTGGTCATATTATATAATCCTATTTATGTGTTGCTGGCTTTGTCGTCCTAGTATTTTGTTAGATTTTCTATTTGTATGCATAAGAGATAATTATCTGTAGCTTTCTTATGGTGTTTTTTGTGTTGTTTGGTATCAAGGCCTCATAAAGGAGGCTGGAAGTATTTCCTCATTTTCTATGTTTTGAAAGTTTGTGAGAGATAGGTGTTATGCTTCAAATTTTGGGTAGAATTTACTAATGAAGCCATTTGGGCACGGAATTTTATTTGTGGGAAGTTTTAAGATTTTTAATTTATTCCCTATAATTTGTTTCAATCCATTCAGATATTTTAATTTTTCTTGAGTCAGTCTTGGTAGTTTGCATGTTTCTAGAAATTATTCAATTTCATATAAGTTATCTAAATTTTGACTTACAGTTTTTTATAGTATCCATTTTCATATTTTAAAAAAAAATTTCTGTAAGGTCAGTAGTAATTTTAGCAATTTAAGTCTTCTTTATTTTTTTCTTGGTCAGTGTAGATAGTGTTTTTAATTTATTCATCTTTTCAAAGAACCAAATTAGATTTTCTTGACTTTCTCTATTGTTTTTCTATTCTATTAATTTCTGTTCTAACTTTTATTATTCCCCTCCTTATGCTTATTTTGTGTTAGATTGTTTCTCTTTTTCCTGTCTCTTAGCGAGAAAAATAATGCTATTTAGTTGGGATCTTTCCCTTTTTTAAATATAGAATTTACAATTATATATTTATGTTAAAACACTGCTTTTGCTGCATCTCATAGGATTTGGTATGTTGTGTCTTTATTTGCATTTATCTTAAACTATTTTCTAACTTCCCATCTTTGAGCATTGGTTACTTAGAAGTGTTCATTATAATTTTTAAATATTCCCTCATATTTTTAAATATCCAAAATGTCCTTCTTATTGATTTCCAAGTAGTTTTATTATGGTTCAAAAACATGTATGATCTCAATTTTATAAGAATTTTTTTCAGGCTTGTTTTCTGATGCCACATATGGTCTATTCTGCAGAATGTTCCAGGTGCACTTGAAAGGAATGTGCCTTTTGCTTTAATGGATTAAGTGTTTTGTACATATCTGCTATGTCTAGTTGACTTATAGTGTTGTTCAAAGCTTATATTTCCTTGCTGATCTTCTGTCCAGTTGTTCTACCCATTATTGGAAATTGAGTATTGAAGTCTCCAACTACCATTGTTGAACTGTCTCTCTCTTTTGTCAGTTTTTTATTTATATAATTTTGGCTTCTAATATTAGTGCATTTAGATATTTTTACTCAAGCTAGTTGTATCTTTGAATCTAAAGCATATTTCCTTTCCAAAGTATATAATTGGTTTGATGGTTTTTTATCTAGTCTAAGGATCTTACAATCTTGATTGGATTATTCAATCCATTCACATTTAATGTTATTATTGATATTGTTGGATTTGCATCTGCTAGTTTTCTTTTGGTTTTGTATGTCTCATGTCTCTTTTTGTTTCTCTGTTCCCCCATACTACTTTTTTCATTTAATAAACATTTCCTGGTACTAATTTTAACTATATTTTTTAGTTACTTGCTTAGTGGATGCCCTAGGGCTTATAATCTATACCTTACCTTATGAGAATTAACATCAGACTTATACTATCTTAATTCCAGTGAGCTAGATAAATTTTAATCTTGTAAAGCTCTATTCCTTCTTTCTTCTTTTTGTGCTGCTATTGAATATTTTATCATCAATTATGATGTTTTCTTTTAGTCTTTTTTAGGGGGAGAGATTGACAAACATATCAATAAATTGCTATTTTTTAAAAATCTGGAGTGAATATTAAATTTTACCAAATGCTTTATCTACATTTATTGAAATAATTATATAATTTATTCTTTATTCAGTTAATGTGATGAATTATCTTGCTTGATTATTTTTTCTAAATCAACTTTGCATTTCTGGAATAAATATATATTGATCCTGATAATATTATTATTTTTAAATATTGTTGGCATTAGTCAATTAATATTTTACTGAGAAATTTTTATCTACATTTGTGAGTTTGACTAGTTGATTCTCATCATATTTTAATACTGAGTTTACTATATTACCAAATTAAAGTTAATTAATTTTTTATAAGTTCTGAAAGATTTTTTCTTAAGTTCGAAAGAAATCACTGCTGTTGTATTTTTAGCCTGAAATTTTCTTTGAAAAAAAAAGTTAGATAATGTATTTAATGGTTGTTAATAGTTTACTATTCCATCTTGAACTTGTTTCAGTATTTACATATTTCTAGGAATATGTTCATTCCATCTAAATTTTCAAGTATGAATTTCAAAATTTTAAAATTTGAAATTTCTTCTCAATAAAATCTATTATCTAGTCTAAGTTAGTTTTAATTCTCAATAAAATCTATTATCTAGTTAGGCAGACATGAGTATTAATCTGGTTTCGCCCACCTATCAGCTATGAGAAATTAGAAAATTCAGTTGACTTCTCTGATCTTCAGTTTTCTAATGATTAACATATGGATAATTAATAGTACCTATTTCATTTCTGATAGCAAATTTTCTATATGGACTATTCCTATGTACAAATTATTTAAAATTCCAGATAAAATGTATAAATAATCCTTTAGCTGGAAGAGAAAGCAGAAAAATCCTCAAACAGTATAAAACATCAATACAGAGCTAACTTTGGCCTTGAGGCATCTGTGAATCTCCAGTAGCTTACAAATTAGGCTTACAAAGCCTAAAGCCAAGTAGGATAAGACTCCACAAAAATCCAGATTCCCCAAAATGCAATACTCTCAATAGAATCTTAGGAAGATTCTTGCTATTCAGTAGGAGTGTATGAAGACGTATAGCATTCTTAGTCTAGATCCTGAGTAAAGTAGAAAAAAACTAGTGTTCTCCAAGAAGTCTTAACTACGAGTCAGCAGTCAATGAGTTGGGACTAGAATTCACAAGATTTTTGTGCCTTACGGAAAAAAAAAAAAAAAAAAAAACAACTGAAGTCAATATCTGTTTAAAGTTGTTCTGAGTTGGCAGTGTACCCAGGCATCTGGAAAGAACAAACACAAATCTTCTTTGTAGGAAGCACTTTCAGTCTGACCTGAATGAGTTTACAGAGGAAGTTTAAAAGGACATAAATATATGCACACATCAGGAAACATAAAAAAAAAAAAAAAGCCACTATAAGCAAAAGTCAGCAGATGTAATGAACTACAGACTCAGTCTGTAGGGTCTGCATATACTAGGTCCTGGAATCATCCAATACTGAATTACGTATCTATGTCTCTATATATAAACATGTGTATATTTATATATTTGTACATAGATATAGATAGAATTAAAACTTTATGAAGAATAGAGAACTACTATATTATAATTTTGGTAGGCTTTAGTCACTTTTACCTTCTTGCAAAAATAAATAAATAAGATAAATAAATGTATACACGCATATAATTTATATTTTATGACTGTGCTGGTATGAACACAAATATATTAATATTGCATATCAAAACATTTTCTTCAATCCAAAGGTTATTTTATTTCTTCTAGCTTTATAATAATTTAAACATTTTAAGGAAATGTGCCAGGAGCCCTAGGCATTGTACCTTATGGATAATTTGGCCCTTGGAGGATGCAACAAGACTGTATCGACAGCCAGGTTTAGAAAGTAACCAAAGAGAATGTTTAGATTTTAAAAGATTGAACTATAAAAATTATAATTTTAATAGTAGCTGAATAACAAATACAACACAGCTGAAGAATGAATTATTATAATAAACTGAGAGATTTTAAAACACGCTTTGTCATTTCTAATCTAATAATATTTTTACTACTTTCTAATAATATTTTTACTACTTTCTGCTTTACGTTTACTAAGCAGTTTGTGGTCATTGACCTTATTTTGTACCTAGAACTGTGTTATGTGGGATGAGGGTATAAAACAGAAAAGCTATTCACACATATAATTCCTGTGATTTGAAAATTCCCAAAAGTTTTGTGCATAAGAAATCTGGAGCAATGATCTTTAAATATAGACTCCACAAATCTATCCCTTAAAATCAAATAGTTCATGCTCAAATATAGGGTTTAAATTTTAATATAATTTTTCAATTTTGTTTTGAGCTTTATTTTCGAAAATGATCTAAAGAATCATTTTCTTTGACTTCTTCCCACTATAGAGGGAAGTAAGACTTTGAAGAAGCATATGGCTTATTCTCATTCTTTAACATTCAAATGTGGCTCTTATCCCAACTATAGCCAAATGCTTTTTATTTTTGTATGTACACCTCATTAAGTAGATAGTAAGTGCTCTTAAATGAAGCAAGATACCTAATGTGGCCTCTTTATTCCTTCAAGTGAGTAATATTGTCTTGCCACATGGTATATGTGAAATCAATACACTTCTCAATGCTTCTTGTTTATAGAAAATCCTCACTATGATTTTATTTTTTGATTTTTAATGTTCTCTTATTTTTTTTTTCACTTCAATTTGTCTTTTTTAAGTGTCTTGAGTATTGTTACAGTGTCAAGTTGACAAGTACTAACATTCAAGAAAGGACGCAATCTGCTTTTGTATGACTTTGTTTGTACAGCCCTAATGAATCCATTTACTCATCTATTCTATTCTTCCATAGAAATTTATTAAGGATCCACTCTTTGTCAGCCATGGTGCTTTACACTAAGCATAAAAAATTTTAAAAAGACAAAGATCTCTGTCCTCCTAGATCATAGATGAACAATAAATGGGTAACAAATAGAATGACTGATTCATCATTGCAAGGTTCATAAGCTGGGTATCATCATGGAGAATAGGAGAATAGAGGTATCTACTTTGGATAGAATTTTCAGAAGGGGGCTCTCTTGGGCGGTGACATTAATCTGGCACAAAGGAAGAGAAGAAACCAGTCAAGACAGAGCTCAGCAGAAAGCAATCCCAGCAGAGGGGACAATTATGCCAAAGCACTATGTGGGAAGTAAGTTTAGTGGCCAAGGAACTGAGAGAAAGATAAATCATAATGAGCTTTGGGGCCATAGGAAGTAGACTATTACAGTGAGAAGACTGAGGTTTTGTTAAGCAGATGAGTGAGTGAGATTAATGTTTACATCAATTACACTGGCTGCTCTGTAGAGAACGAATAGGAGAGGCAGAGAGGGAGAGAACTTAGGAGGCTGGGAGAGCGGCCTCAGTTAGAGATTGTGAAGGCTTTGACGAGGCTCTAGGAAAAATATTTTTATGTTTCTGCACATTCAGGGCTTTTTGAGTAAATTTTACTATAAGTTCGGACATGGTCTTAAAGAGCAAGATTTGGAAGTTAAATTACAATGGATTGAATAATGATATGCCATTCAGAGAGATATTCCTCCACTGCACAATTATGTTATCCTCATCTTAGATACATATATTTGCACTCACACACACACATACACACATGCATATACATTTACATTTCAAAGAATAAGAACCAAGGAGACTTCAAAAGTTGAATTTGTTTATTAAAGGAGTGAACATTTTCTCTCCATTTCCAGAGGAGGAGTGAGCACAACTTTCCCGCTACTATATAACCACTGTGATTCATATTTTCACGATTCCACATCTACTATGCAGATCCTGCCTTGTAGGATGACATCTAGCTCTCCAAGAATCAGAGCAAAGAATATTCAGTGCAGTTTAGTATCAATAAGTGATAACTAACCTGTATGTGCCCCAGGAAACATTATGTTTACATTCATAATAATATTACTAAGTATAAATGTTAAAAAGTTAACACTGAGAGAAGGGAGCCAAGATGGCAAATTAGGCTAAGCCAAGAAGAACTTTTTCCACCAAGAGAGACAAGACCATCAAGTAGAATAGCATATTCCAAACAGGTCTTTGAAAAGAAGGCACTGAGAGTGGATAGAAAGAGGATACAGACACGAGGCTAAAGTGGGAGGAAGCTGAAAACCCTGCAATGGGTTGCTGAGCACCAGTTTGAATAGTTTTTTGAAAAGATCAACAAAATTGACAGACCGCTAGCAAGACTAATAAAGAAGAAAAGAAAGAAGAATGAAATAGATGCAATAAAACATGATAAAGGGGATACCACCACCAACCCCACTGAAATACAAACCACCATCAGAGAATACTATAAACAGCTCTATGCAAATAAACTAGAAAATCTAGAAGAAATGGATAAATTCCTAGACACATATACTCTCCCAAGACTAAACCAGGAATAAGTTGAATCCCGGAATAAACCAATAATGGGTTCTGAAATTGAGGCAATAATTCATAGCCTACCAACCAAAAAAAAAAGTCCAGGACCAGATGGATTCACAGCCAAATTCTACCAAAGGTACAAGGGGAAGCTGGTACCATTCCTTCTGAAATTATTCCAATCAATAGAAAAAGAGG
>NW_012110252.1:5717838-5722211 GCF_000951045.1 Mandrillus leucophaeus
GAAACCATCATTCTCAGCAAACTATCACAAGAACAGAAAACCAAACACCGCATGTTCTCACTCATAGGTGGGAATTGAACAATGAGATCACTTGGACATAGGAAGGGGAGCATCACACACTGGGGCCTGTTGTGGGGGGGGGAGAGAGGGGAGTGATAGCATTAGAAGATATAATGTAAATGACGAGTTAATGGGTGCAGCACTCCAACATGGCACATGTATTCATATGTAACAAACCGGCACGTTGTGCATATGTACCCTAGACCTTAAAGTATAATAATTTAAAAAAAACAACAAATAGGCATAGAGTGGCCCCCTCTCATCACAGACCTCCAGAATCTTAGCTGCAGCAGACTACATGATCCCCAGGGATATTTGAGCTGGCAGGGTGAACTGCCTAGAGAGTTAACAGAAAGAGAATTATAGCCTGCACACAGCCCAAAGGGTTTTACATGGGAAAGGCTGCAGTGGAACATAGCCTTAGGCTCCCATCGTTCAAGGCTTGCCATATTCCTCTAGGTGGCTTTCGCCTGTGTTGGCTGTGAAACCTGGACAGAGCAGTGCTATCTTGTCCATGGGATATGGCCAATATGATTTGAGCACCCCTCTGTCTTCAGACCTATCATAGGGTCTCTGGCTGGGTGCATCTGATTGCAGTGCAACCTCACCTGCCAAGCCAAGATGCTTACTGGCAGCCACCACCATAGCTCTTTTCACAGCAGACCTCTCCTAACAGTTGGATAGTTTCTGTAAGTGGGCCATCATCAGTTAGTACCCATGCACAGCCTTCTTCCATTGGCATGCACTCACCTGCAGCCTCCCCCTCCTGATTTTCAAATGCATACATGCACATGGGTCCTGCCACCACCCACCACCCACACTCTGAAGCACGTTTGCCAGCATCCCCTATCAGAGTATTATTGCCAGTGGACTGGGAACACCTTGGGTCCTCCAGTACAGCAAGTGCTTAACCTTGAGAGGCCAGAGAAAAAAAGCCATGAGCCTGGTCCCAGTCCTTCAGGGATAGAACACAAATCCTAGGATTGCTGAGCTGAGCCTTGACCCCCTGAAATCATCCAGAAATAAAGCCAGTCATCTAAATTCAACTTATAGCACAGTCAAAAGCAAAAAGCCCTATCCAAAAGATGGCAATTTTAAAGATTAAAGAAACTTCAGCCCGAATAGATGAGGAAGAACCAACACAAGAATTCTGGAAAATCTAAAAACCAGAGAACCTCCAAACAACCACACTAGCTCCCCAGCAATGGTTCTTACATAGACTGAAATGGCTGAAATGATAGACATAAGATTCAGAATCTGGATGACAACGTAGATTAACGAGATTCATGAGAGAAATGAAACCCAATCCAAGGAATCTAGTGAATCCAGTGAAATAACACAAGAGCTGAACAACAAAATAACCATTTTAAGAAAGAAATGAACTGATCTTCTAGAGCTGAAAACTCACTACAGTAACTGTACAATGCAATTGGAAGTATTAACAGAATAGACCAAGCCGAGGAAAGCATCGCAGAGCTCAAAGACCACTTCTTCAAATCAACTCAGTTAGGCACAAAAAAATTAAAAATAATTTTAAAGTGAGCAAAACCTCTGGGAAATATGGAATTATGTAAAGAGACCAAATCTATGACTCATTGGCATCCCAGAAGGAGAGAGAGAGGCAAGCAACTTGGAAAACATATCTGAGGATATTGTCCACAAAAATTTTCCCAACCTCACTAAAGAGATTGACATGCAAATCCAGGAAATTCAGAGAAATTAAATGAGATGCCATACAATATGACCATCCCCAAGACACAGTCATCAGATTCTCCAAGATCAATGCTCTCTCTCTCTCTCTATATATATATATATATATGTATGTATGTATATAAAAGGCAGCTAAAGAGAAGGGGCAGATCATGTACAAAAGCAACCCTATCACTCAAACAGCAGATATTTCAGCAGAAACTTTAGAAGCTAGAAGAGTAATGCCAATATTCAGCATCCCTAAAGAAAAGAAATCCCAACTGAGAATTTTTTATTCAGCCAAACTAAGCTTCATAATCAAAAGAGAAATAAAATCCTTCTTGGATAAGCAAATATTTAGGGAATTTATTGCCACCACCTGCCTTATGAGAAGTCCTTAAGTGAATGCTATACATGGAAATGAAAGACCATTACTTGCCACCATAAAAAGAAGTATATAGCCCACTAGACTATAAAGCAACTATACAATAAAGTCTACATAACAACCAGCTAACAACAGAAAGACAGAATCAAATCCTCACATATCAACATTAACCTTAAACACAAATGAGCTAACTGCTCCACTTAAAAGGCACAGAGTGGCAAACAGGATAATAAAACAAGACCCAACTGTATGCTATCTTCAAGAGACCTGCCTCTCATGCAGTGACACCCATTGGCTCCAAATAAATGGAGAAAGATCTATCAAGAAAATGGAAAACCAAAAGAGAAGAGGTTGCTATTCTTATTTCAGACAAAACAGACTTTAAAACAAAAATGATCGAAAAGGACAAAGAAGAGCATTACATAATGATAAAGGGTTTAATTTGACAAGAAGTTTTAGCTGGTGTAAATATTTGGGTACCCAACTCTGGCCAGATTTATAAAACAAGTTCTTGAAGTCTTAGTTAACTACACTGTAACAGTAGGAGACTTCAACACTCCACTGACAGTGTTAGACATCATCAAGCAGAAAATGAATAAAGATATTTGAGACCTCAATGCAACACTTCACAACATGGAACTAACAGACATCTACAGAACAATCCATCCAACAGTAACATAATATACATTCTCATCTGTACATGGTACATAATCTAAAATCAATCATATGCTTGGCTATAAAGGTATTATCTAAAAATTCAAAAAATGGAAATCATACTAAGCACACTATTGGACCACAGTGCAATAAAAATAGAAATCAATAGCAAGAAGATCTCTCAAAACCATATAATTACATGGAAATTAAACAACTTGCTTCTGAATGACTTTGGGGAATCAATGAAAATAAGGCAGGAATTAAGAAATTATTTGAAACTAATGAAAACAAAGATATGGCATACCAGAATTTCTGGGACATGGTTAAAGCAGTGTTAAGAGGAAAGTTTATAGCATTAAATGCCTACATCAAAAAGTCAGAAATATCTCAAATTAACAGCCTAACAGCACATCTAGAGGAACTAGAAAAACAAGAGCAAACCAACCCCAAGCCTAGCAGAAGAAATAACCAAAATCAGAGCTTAATTGAATGAAACTTACACATGAATCCATAAAAAAGATTTCTTTAAAAAGTTGATTTTGTGAAAGCATAAATAAGAAAGACCACTAGCTAGACTAATAAAAAAAGAGAGAAAATTCAAATAAATGCAATCAGAAATGACAAAGGTGACATTACCACTAACCCCACAGAAACACAGAAAATCCTCAGAGGCTTTTATGAACACCACTATTCACACAAACTACAATACCTAGAAGAAATGGATAAATTCCTGGAAACATGTAACATGCTAGGATTGAACCAAGAAGTAATTGAATACCTGAACAGACCCAGAATGAGCTCAAAAATGGAATCACTAATAAAAAATCTAACCAGAAAAAGCCCTGGATCAGATGGATTCACAGTCAAATTCTCCCAGATGTATATAGAAGATCTGGTACCAAATCTATGGAAACTATTCAAAAAATCAAAGATAAGGTACTACTCTCTAACTCATTCTATGAGGCCAGCATTGTTTTGATAGCAAAACCTGACACAGACACAACAACAACAGCAACATCTTCAGGTCAATATTCCTAATGCACATAGAAGCAAAAATCCTCAACAAAATACAAGAAAATCAATTCCAGCAGCACCTCAAAAAGCTAGTCAGCTTTATTCCTGGGCTAAAAGATTGGTTCAACATATACAAATAAATAAACGTGATTCATCACATACCATGCCCATGGATAGGAAGAATCAATATTGTGAAAATGGCCATACTGCTGAAGGTAATTTATAGATTCAATGCCATCCCCATTAACTTACCAATGACTTTCTTCACAGAATTGGAAAAAACTACTTTAATGTTCATATGGAATCAAAAAAGAGCCTGCATTGCCAAGACAGTCCTAAGTCAAAGGAACAAAGCTGGAGGCATCACGCTACCTGACTTCAAACTCTACTACAAGTCTACGGTAACCAAAACAGCATGGTGCTGGTACCAAAACAGAGATATAGACCAATGGAACAGAACAGAGCCCTCAGAAACAATACCACACATCTATAGCCATCTGATCTTTGACAAACCTGACAAAAACAAGAAATGGGGAAAGGATTCCCTATTTAATAAATGGTGCTGGGAAAA
>NW_012110252.1:5722926-5744439 GCF_000951045.1 Mandrillus leucophaeus
CAAAGACTTGGAACCAACACAAATGTCCCTCAGTGCCAGACTGGATTAAGAAAATGTGGCACATATACACCATGGAATACTATGCAGCCATATAAAAGGATGAGTTCATGTCCTTTATAGGGATATGGATGCAGCTGGAAACCATCATTCTCAGCAAATGGTCGCAAGAACAGAAAACCAAATACCGCATGTTCTCACTCATAGGTGGGAATTGAACAATGAGATCACTTGGACACAAGAAGGGAAACATCACATATCAGGTCATATTGTGGGGGGGGGGAGGGGAAAGGGATAGCATTAGGAGATATACCTAATGTAAATGATGAGTTAATGGGTACAGCACACCAACATGGCACATGTATACATATGTAAAATAACTGCACATTTTGCACATGTACCCTAGAACTTAAAGTATAATAATAATAAAAAAAAATAAGAAAAGCTAAAACAAAAACCACATGATCTCAATAAATTCAGAAAAGGCTTTTGATAACTTTCCACATCCCTTCATGATAAAAACCTTCAACAAACTAGGTGTTGAAGGAATACACACATCAAAATAATAAAAGCCATCTATGACACCCACAGCTAAAATCATACTGAGTGGGCAAAAGTTGGAAACATTCCCCTGGAGAACCAGAGCAAGACAAGAATGCCAATGTTGACCATTTCTATTAAATATAGTACTGGAAGTCCCAGCCAGGACAATCAGGCAAGAGAAAGAAGTAAAAGTCATCCAAATAGGAAAAGACGAAGTGAAACCACCTGTCTTTGCAGACAATATGATTCTATACTTACTAACCTCCATAGTCTCTGCCTAAATGTTCCTAGAACTGATAAACAACTTCAGCAAAGTTTCACAATACAAAATCAATGCACGCAAATCAGTAACATTTCTATACACCAATAATGTCCAAGCTGACAGCCAAATTAAGAACACAATCCCATTCACAGTACTCACCAAAAGAATAAAATATGTAGGTACACAGCTAACCAAGGAAGCGAAAAATCTCTGCAAGAAGAAGTACAAACAAGTCCTGAAAGAAATCAGAGATGATATAAACAAATGGAAAATCATTCTATGCTCATGGATAGGAGTTAATATAGTTAAAATATTCATACTTCCAACAGCAATTTACAGACTTGATGCTATTCCTATCAAACTATCAATGTCATTTTTGACAGAATTAGAAAAAAGCTATTCTAAAACTGAAACCAAAAAGGAGCCTGAATAGCCAAAGCAATCCTCAGCACACACACACCCAAAAAAGCTGGAGGCATCACCTGACTTCAAACTATACTACAAGGCTACAGTAAGCAAAATAGCATGGTATTTGTGTAAAAACAGATGCATAGACCAATAGAACAGGTCAGAGAACCCAAAATAAATCCACGCACCTACAACCATCAGATCTTTCACAAAGCTGACAAAACAAGCAATGGGGAAAGGACTCCATATTAAATAATGGTGCTGGTATAACTGGCTAGCCGCATGGAGATGACTGAAAGTGGACCTCTTCCTTTCCCCACATACAAAAATCAACTCAAAATGTATTAAGGACTTAAACATAAAACCTAAAAGTACAAAAAGCCCTAGGAGAAAACCTAGGAAATACTATTCCAGATATAGACCTTGGTAAAGATTTCATGACAAAGACCCCAAAGCAATTGCACCAAAAACAAAAAATTGACAAATGGGATCTAATTAAACTAAAGAGCTTCTGCACAGCAAAATAAACTATTAACAGAGTAAACAATCTACAGAATGGGAGAAAATATTATCAAACTATGCATCCAAAAAGGTCTAATATCAAGAGTCTATAGAGAACTTAAACAAGTCAACAAGCAAAAACCAAACAACGTCATTAAATAAGGGCAAAGGACATGAATTGACACTTCCCAAAAGATGACATGCATGTGGCCAACGAGCAGATGAAAAAATGTTCAACATCACTGCTCATTAGAAAAATGCAAACCAAAACAGCACAATGAAATAGTATCTCACATTAGTCAGAATGGCTATCATTGAAAAGTCAAAAAAATAACATTTGTGAAGGTGCAGAGAAAAGGAAATGCTTATACATTGCTGGTGGGGATGTAAGTTACTTTAACCACCATGGAAAGCAGTTTGGAGATTCTCATAGAAATGAAAACAATCTACCATTCGACCCAGCAATCCCATTACTGGTTACTTACCCAAAGGAATATACATTGTTCTGCATTAAAGACCCTTGCATGCATACATCCATTGCAGTACTTTTCACAGTAGCAGGGACATGGAATCAACCTTAATGCCCATCACTGTTAGACAACATAAAGAAAATGCAGCATACATACACCATGGAATACTACAGAGCCATCAAATGAATGAAGTCATGTCCTCTACAGCAATATGGATGTCTCTGGAGAAGTTGCAATGCCTCCTCTTATCTAATCATGTAAGTCACACAGCATTAATTTTATAATATTTTACTGGTTTAACAGTCATTGGCCACTCCACATTCAGGGAGTTTTGAGAAATAAACTCCATCTCTGAGTGGCAGAATGGCTAGCTTCAAGAGGGGTGGAAAGGACTAACAGTGGTTATCTTTGAAACAATCTACCGCATCCCTCTGATCATCAACTGATTTGAATGAAAAACAATATTTTTTTCATATCTCAACCTCCAGTCAGGGGTGCTGATCAGATGTAATAAATAGTGGGCTGATAACCACAACAATGTTCTAAGGAAGAATGTGTAAGTCTGATCCTCTCATCCAGCTGTGACTCATACTTCTCAAAAGCACTCCAAGGCTGGCACACCTGACAGCACCCTACTTTGGTCATGTCCTCTCCCATCTCCGTATGTGCTAGCACCTTCAATGTCAAAAGACTGATTTGTGAGCTAGTTCTGGAATTCTAATCTTTCAGACCTCTTCAGTCAATTAAATAGTGGAGTGGTCACTGAATTCTATCTTTTAGGAAGCACACTATCTTGTGAATAACTATAGCCTTTGGTGAGATAAGAGTGAAAATGTGATTTCAAATTCCCTTAAGACTATAACACATTGTGATTCTTTTCTAGCCAGAGATGTGCACATCCAGTTGCATAAATGAAAACTTACTGATATGCCTCATATACATTTTACAAGAAATGAAAACCCTACCATATTTGCAATTCTGACTTCACTTGTGGCTAATCATGGTTTTTCCACTTGTATATTTTTGAGAATTCTAGAGCACAGAATCTCCCCAGTCTATTCGAGAACAGTGGTCCTCAAAGTATGGTTTGGGTACACATGGTAATACAGGAACTGATGGTGATACAGGTAAACATGGTGACACAGAAAAACTTCGCATCAGAGTACTTGCACCAAGAGTTTTAAGGGAATCTCTTTCCAGATCCTTAACATCCATATATGCTCTTTGTTGAATGTATCTGCTTGAGAATGAATCAGCATTAATGAATTCTTTCAATTTACCAAAAATAAATAAACGATAAACTAACAAATAAATAAAGCTCTTCATCCATGCTAAGTCTTACGGTGATGTTGTAAAATCCACCAGGGCATCAGACAAAGAAGAAATGGAAATGTTGGCTTAAGGAACATTTTAATATTTAATTTCGGAAACATAAATATACAGGATTTCCTGACTTGAGATGTATTTTGGTGAGGGACAAAGTTTGCTGTTAGAGAGGTATTTTGGCCTATTTGTGGGTGTTGTAAACTCACATAGCTTAAAAATTTTACATAATGTATTTCAAATATTGTGTGTTTAATTCAATACACAGGTGAAATCGTTTTTCAAATTACATCATAAAATGTTCATTCCAGTTAGATACATTCATATTATTTCATCTTATAATAATTTTTGGGTATTATAAATAAGATATATTAATTTAAACTCATAATGAAAATATTTAGATGTCAAATTAAAATGTGTAGGGAGTACGTAGTTTTATCAAAATTCTCTTAAGGGTTATATAAACTAAACGAGTTGCTACTCATGCTCTATTTCTTATTGCTATATTGATCCGGCTTTATTGAATTATTTGTTATTAGTTTGACTTCACCTTTGGACTGCAGGTCACATTATTGCCAAGATAATATCCGTCTATCATGGCTATATCCAAGATGCCTACCACAAAGTCTCACATTCCTAGACATTCAATGAGTGAACTGAATATAAGCATGAATGAAAGAGTGAGTGCATGAGCAAAGCAGCAGGTATATAAAACACAGCGGCCTGTTTCCTTGTTTAAACTTTTTTTATTTTCTGAGCCACCTACTCTACTACTTTTTGAGGTTGAATGCCTTTATCGTAATATTATGTCATCTATTTTGCAAAGTGCTATAATCATAACAGCTGAAGAGTATATATGTTACATGCTATTTGGCTATTTGACTTTTTAAAGAACAGTTATATTGAGATATAATTTACATAGCACAAAGTTAGCCCTTTTAATTTTCAGTGTAAAATTTAATGTAAAATTCAGTGGTTTATAGAGTACTCTCAGAATTGTTCAATGCTCTTTCCCATCTAATTTTAGAATGCTTTCATTACCTGAAAAAGAAACCTCATAGCAGCAGTCACTTCCCTCTCAATTTAGGCAACTACTAATCTCTGTTTTATAGCTTTGCCTATTCTAGACATCTTATTTTATTTATTTATTTTTGAGACAGTTTCACTCTGCCACTCAGGCTGGAGTCCAATGGCATGAACTCAGCTCACTGCAACCTCCGCTTCCTGGGTTCAAACGATTCTCCTGCCTCAGCCTCCTGAGTAGCTGGGATTACAGGCATGTGCTGCCACGCTTGTTAATTTTTGCATTTTTATTAGAGACGGGGTTTCACCATGTTGGCCAGACTGATCTAGAACTCTTGACCTCAAGTGATCCACCTGCCTCGGCCTCCCAAAGTGTTGGGATTACAGGTGTGAGCCACTGTGCCCGGCCTAGACATTTTATATAAGTGGTACTATACAGTATCTGATCTTTTGTGACTGGCTCTTTCACTTAGCATAATGCTTTCAATATTTTTTCATGTTGTACCATGAATCGACAATTCTTTTTTTAACATTGAGGAACAATATTACATTGTATGGATTTATCGCATTTTATTTATCCATTCGTCAGTTGACAGGCATTTGGGTTGCTTCTGCGTTTTGGCTACTATGGCTAGTGTTGCTCTGAGCATTTATGTACAAGTTTTAGAAGGACATATGTTTCTATTTTTCTTAGGTGTACATCTAGGAGCAGAATTATTGGTTTACATGGTAACTCTATGTTTAACGATATGAGGAACCACAAACTCTTTTTCAAATTGGCATCACTAATGAGTATATTTTTATGGACTTCATGGCCTTTTTTGGGGAAATGTCAATTCAAATCCTTTGCCCCCAAAATTGGACTGTCTTTTATTGTTAAATTATAAGAGTTCTTTGTATATTTTGGATACACGTCTGTCATCAGATACATGATTTATATATTTTTTTTCCCATTCTGTGTTTTTTTTTCACTCTTTTTTTTTCTTTTCTTTTCTTTTCTTTTCTTTTCTTTTCTTTTCCTTTTTCTTTTTCTTTTTTTTGAGACAGAGTCTCACTTTGTCACCCAGGTTGGAGTGCAGTGGTGCAATCTCAGCTCACTGCAAACTCCACCTCCCAGGTTCAAGTGATTCTCATGCCTCAGCCTCCCCAGTAGCTGGGATTACAGGTGTGTGCCAACATGCCCAGCTCATTTTTGTATTTTTAGTAGAGGTGGGGTTTCACCATGTTGGCCAGGCTGGTCTCGATCTCCTGGCCTCAAATGACCTGCCCACCTCAGCCTCCCAAAGTGCTGGGATTATAGACGTGAGCCACCGCGCTTGGCCTTTTTTCACTTTCTTCATGGTGTACTCTATAGCAAAATTTTAGACAATTTGAATGCAATACAGTTTACCTATTTTTTCAATTATCACTCATTTTTGTGTCATATCTAAGAATACTATTTCTTTTTTTTAATTTTTATAAAGGCAGGGTTTTGTTATATTGCCCTGGCTGGTCTTGAACTCCTTGGCTCAAGCGATCCTCTTGCCTTAGGCTCTCAAAGCTGGGGTTACAGGTGTGAGCCACTGGGCCTAGCTTGATTTTTAATAATTACTGTTGAAAATAAATATAAGCATTGCCATGCTGATTAACTTGCTTTTTGTGGCTGCCCTCACTTACAATGCAAATTTTACAGGCTTCTCTGGACATTTAGCTGGAACTGCCATGTGTTTTCCCTAAAATCAGCTCATAATAGAGGTGGGCTCACCATAAATCCATTTCCTACTATTCAGTTGAGATCTGCGGGCACTTTTACTTTGTAAAATGGTCTTGCTCACGCCTGTAATCCTAGCACTCTGGGATGCCAAACGCAGGTGGATTGCCTGAGCTGAGGATTTGAGACCAGGCTGGGCAACGTGGTGAAACCCTATCTCTCCGAAAAATGCAAAATTTAGCCAGTCGTGGTGGTGCGTGCCATTAATCCCAGCTACTCCGGAAGCTGAGGCATGAGAATCGCTTGAACCCAGGGGGCGGAGTTTGCAGTGAGCTGAGATTGCACCACTGCACTCCAGCCTGGGCGACAAAGTGAGAATCTGTCTCAAAAAAAAGAAAGAAGGAAAAAAAAAGGCCTTAGGGGAACATAAATACTAAGGGTCTTGGCAAGCAAAGAATACATCTTTTGAGATGAAATTGAGGGAAAATAGGGAGTATAGTGTGTTTTGGAAAAGGAAATAAAACTGGTTTGTTGGAAAACACACCAGCATGGTCTCTTTCTTATTATCCTTGGGATAGATTTCCCAAATGATATTCCAGCCCCTCATGGCAACAACACAAAACATAGCAAAAAAAAAAAAAATAATAAAAAGGAAAAAGAAAATCTCACAGCATTTACAGGAGTAAAACTAATTGTAATCATATGATTCAAAAAAGCGGTGCTTTTCGTACTTTTATATGTATACAGATTACCTGTTGAAAACATAGGTTGGCCTGGCGCGGTGGCTCACGCCTGTAATCCCAACACTTTGGGAGGCCAAGGGGGGCTAATCACGAGGTCAGGAGTTTGAGACCAGCATGGCCAACATGGTGAAACCCCATCTCTACTAAAAATACAAAAAATTATCTGGGCATAGTGGCGGATGCCTGTAATCCCAGCTACTAGGCAGGCTGAGGCAGGAGAATCACTTCAACCCAGGAGGCGGAGGTTGCAGTGAGCCGACATTACACCACTGCACTCCAGCCTGGGTGACAGAGTGAGACTCTGTCTCAAAAGAAAAAAAAAAAAAAGTCAGGTAGTGATTACGCAGGTGTGGAATGGGGGCGTCAAAAGCCTACGTTTTTAACAAGCTACAGGTAATGATGATACTGTTGGTCAGGAACCAAACTTTAAACTTTAAATATCAAAGTTGTAGAAGGCAGAAGGGAGCAAAGAGTTCATTCCCTCCTTCAGAAGGGGAGAAACATTCACTTTTCCATCAGGCTGTGTTTATCGAGATGACTGACCTTTTTTGCATGTGTTCAGACTGAAAGGTCAGATCTGTTTTCTTCTCAGCAGCTGCGTGGGAATTGCTTATCTGGCACTTTCTGTATGGGGTTTGATTACCTAAGTGAACCAAAAAGTTTCACAATATCTCAGAGAAAAATAGTTCTAGTAGCATCCAACATGCAACGTTTTAAACCAACTATGAAATGGCAGGCTTACACAGTCAACCTGGAATTGCATCTCTGGTCCAGGCTGATGGAATGAGAGCCCAGAGATTCTCTCCCTGAGAGCCCTGTAGCTGTGTGTGAATGTGTGTGTGTAGGGATATGGACTATAGACCCTGTTACAGATACTCAGTATCTCTTTGGAAGAAGGCTGTCCTGAAATGTGCCACTAAAAGCATCCACAGGCTAGTCTTACGCCAAACTGTAAAAGGAAAGAAACCTATCCTTGGCAACTACTCAAGCAGACAGTCTGACAAGCTTTCCTGAGTGTCTAGTACATACTAAGCACAGTGTTCATGCCCCAGGTACAGACATTAACAAGTCTCTGATCTCTAAGCCACATGACTTGATGGGAAGGCTGGCATTGAAATAGACAATTGCAACATTGTAATGTGTGTGGTATAATAGAGATATACACAGACTGAAGAGAGGTCCAATTCAGCCTCTGGAGGCAGAAAGCTCCGGAATAACTTCTCAGATGTGATGCTTGAACTTACTGCCCTTTTTTTTTTTTTTTTTTTTTCCTCCCAAGTGCCTTTATACCATTTAAGGAACTCTTCTTCAAAGAAGAGGGAATTTAAGGAAACTCCTTCACCCGGTGTTATTGATAGTGGCATAAGATACTTGGTCCAGATAATAGGTCTGAATTTCCAAAGGTATTCACCACTGCAAGCTATTCTTAAAATCTAAGAATGAATTGACAATAATAGAGTTTCACCTACTAGGAAGACAGATCATTTGGGGGCTAGAGTGCCTATGTTCCAATCCTTAAAAGTCACATTGCTGGAATGACTCCTGACATTTGTCAGAAGCTGGATCAGATCACAAAAGCCCTTCCCTGGGGCAAGAGGCCTCCTCCAGGACTGAGCTCATTTACCTGACCTGGCCCTGAATTTCCATAGTGGAGACAGCCTTAGGAAAATGCTAACTGCCTGCTGTGTTGCCAGACTGCAAAAGAGTGATCTGTAGAAGTGACAGGTAGTTTCCCGCTCTGGGAGAGAAAGGTCCATGTGTTCTCCTGCATGGATCCTCTAGCAAGCGACTTAATAGGGAATCACAGCCCTGGAGGAGACAGGCGAACCCTTGAACAGTCAGGTCAAATCTAAAAGGCAACTGAATCTAGCTGCAGAGGCAGGTGACAGCTTAAAGTGGCACAAAGTCATAAAATGATTTCCCTTTTGAGCTGAGGGGAAGATACATTTTTAATCAGCATTCCAGGCTAATGTGAGAGTACATGGATGCAGCACTCTATCTCATGCTGGATTAACAGCCCTGGAAACCAGAGCTGTCTCTTAATCAAGACGAGGTATTGTAAACCTAGATAATCTGAGGCAGGTCTCAGTTAGTTTAGAAAGGTTTTTTTTTTTTTTTTTTTTTTTTTTTTTGCCAAGGTTGAGGATGTGTGGGTGACACAGCCTCAGGAGGTCCCGATGACATCGGTCCAAGGTTGTCAGGGCACAACTTGGTTTCTCACATTTTAGGGAGACATGAGACATCAATCAATATATGTAAGAAGTACATTAATTCATCCAGAAAGGCGGGGACAACTCAAGGCAAGCCCCCTCCCCACCCTGAGAGACTTCTATGTCACAGGTAGATGAGACACAAATGGTTGCATTCTTCTGAGTTTCTGATAAGTCTTTCCAAAGGGGGCAATCAGAATATGCATCCATCTCTGTGGGCAGCTGGGATGACTTTGAATAGAATGGAAGGCAGAATTGCCCTGAGCAGTTCCTAGCTTGAAAGGGCCCAAGATATTTTCCTTTCACAGTATCTTAGTCCATTTCGTGTTGCTATAAAGGAGTACCTGAAGTTGGGTAATTTGTAAAGAAAAGAGGTTTATGTGGCTAATGGTTCTGCAGACTCTACAAGAAGCTTAACACCAGTATCCATCTGCTCAGCTGCTGGTGAGGGCTTCAGGCTGCTTCTACTCATGGCAGAAGGCAAAGGGGAGCCAGTATGTGCAGAGATCACAAGGCAATTGAAAGCAGTCCTGTCACTTCTTGAAGACTTTGCACCTTAGAAATTTATACTCTCAGATACTTTAGGACAGCATTCTTAAATTTGTCCTTTCACTAATCCCAAGGCCATAAATGCAACGCAGGACAGTTCTTTGCTAAGGCTAACAAGGATGACCTTTGCTTTACTTTCCAATAAGTTCATCATTTCCATCTGAGGTGCCATCAGCATAACTTTTACTGTCTACATTTCTATCAGAATTTTAGTCACAACCATTGTCTTAGTTCATTTGCGTTTCTATAAAGGAATACCTGAGACTGGGTAATACATGTTTAAAAGTTTCTTTAGCTTATAGTTCTGTAGGCTGTACAAAAAGCATGGCAGTGGAATTTGCTTCTGATGAGGGCCTAAGGCTGCCTTCAATCATGGTAGAAGATGAAGTGGAGCTGCTGTGTGCAGAGATCACATGGTGAGACAGGAAGAATAAAAGCATGGAGATACCAGGCTCTTTTCCACAATTGACCCTCATGGGAACTAATAGAGTGAGAACGTATTAACTACCGCAGGAATGGCACCAAGCCATTCATTAAAGGATTTACCCCATTTCAAACACTTGCCAATATGCTCCACCTCCAACAATGGGGACCAAATGTCAACATGAGGTTTGAAGAGGTGAAACCTCCAAACTATACCAACCACTTAACGAATCTCTAAGAAGTTTCCAACTTTCTCTTGCCTTTTTGTGTTTTCTGAGTCCTCCAAAATCCTACAGCTTCTGCCCATTAACCAGTTCCAAAACCACTTCCACATTTTTAGGTATCTTTATAGCAACATCTCATTCCTTGGTACCAATTTTCTGTCTTTGCTTGCTTGTGTTGTTATAAAGGAATACCTGAAGCTGGGAAATTTATAAGGAAAGGAGGTTAATATGGTACACTGTTCCACTGATTGTACAAGAAGCACAGCACTAGTATCTGCACCTGGGGAGGGCCTCAGGCTGCTTCCACTCATGGCAGAAAGTGAAGGGGAGTCAATATGTGCAGAGATCACATGCTGAGAGAGAAAGTAAGAGACACAGTGAGGCCATGCCTTGCTCTTTTTAACAAACAGTTCTCATGGGCACTAATAGAGTGAGAACTCATTACCATGAGGACCGCAACAAACCAGGCCAAGCCATTCATGGGGGGTCCTCCCTCATGACTGAAACACCTCCCATTTGGCCCCACCTCCAACATCAGGATCAAATTTCAACATGAGATTTAGGGAGACAAACATCCAAACTATAGCACTGGGTAACTGGGTGGCAGAAATTGTGTATGACTGGAGTAGAATAATCAGGGGACATAGGTGTATAGACCAGTGTTAGAAATCTGCTGCCATTTACTAACTGCCTGTCCTTTGACAGTAAGTTAACCAAGCTGCATGTCAGGATCTTCTGTGTAAAAAGGAGGAACAGCTGCATCAGTTAGGGTTGCTCAGTAAAATACTGGAGGTCCAGTTAAATTTAAAGTTCAAATAAAGAACAAATAATTTTTTCACCTAAGTGCACTCCAATTGTTGCATGGGACATAATTATACTAATATTTATTTATTGTCTTTTGAAATCCAAATTTAACAGGGACACTGCCTTTCTCTTCGCTCAATCTGACAACCTTAGAGTTCATCAAGATAGGCTAGTTTAAGGCAAAGTAATATTTAGTTCTAGAATCTCGCTGGCAAATTCTATTGAACAATTTGTGGTTCTCTAAGTGTCGTCCCCAGAAAAGCAGCATCTGCATGGCCTAGAAACATTGGAAATGCAATTTTAGACCCAGTGAATTAGAAACTGTGGGTATAGAGCCAGGCAATTTGTTTTAACAAGCCCCCCAGGTGATTCTGATAGATTAAAGTTTGAAAACTACTGCACGCATTTGCAGAACATCCAAAAGCTAAACGTTTTTCTGTCCTGTAACCCAACAACTTCATGACTAAGTATATACCAAGAGAAATGAGTGTGTTATTCACTAAAATATATGAATGGAGTTTTCATAACAGCTTTATATATGTCATGGCCCACAGCTGAAACAACCCAAATATACATCAACAGGAGAATAAATAAATTTTGGTACTTAGAACACGGCACGACCCTAAAAAGAACAAATTTCTTATATGTGAAACAATCTGAGTGAAAATTTACAGACAGTATTTTGAGTAAAACACATGACACAAAATGTATGTGACATGTGTGTTCTATGTGATTTTATTTACATGCAGTTCCTACATCAGGTGAATCTAATCTATTTTAATAGAAATCAGAATAGTGTAACTGCGGTTGGGGTGGATGGCTCTATTGACTGGAAAGAGAAATGAAGAATCTTCTGAGGTGCTGAAAATGTTGTATATCTTCACCTGGTTATGGTTATACAGGTGTATTTACATGTATACATTTATATATGTGTTCATTTAAGATTAATACACCTTATATATGTTATACCTCAAAAAGAGAAAAGAAAAAATAACTAATGAAACAAATCTCAGTGCCTAAAAGAATAAAAAAGTATGCCTCACTCCTACTACATGGCTCTTTAAGCTTCCATCACCTAACCCAGACCAATCGTTCATGTGGCCTTATCTATCTTTAAGTGGGAAAAGCAGTGCATCCTTCACAGAGGGAGAAATAGCAGAATAGTTATGAACTATCTTACTGACTCCAACACACCTACGTCTTGAAGTTCTATGTAATAGACATATTCTCATTTAATCCTCTTTAAAAAAAAAAAAAAAAAAAGCTTATACTATGAACAAAGCACTGTGTTAGCCACGTGAGATTCAGTGATTAAATGAAATGGTCTTGCTCTTAGGGAGCTTATATTGAAAGAAGAAAGATATTAAAAGAGATTACATAAATAATTAATTAGAATAATGATAGATCCAGTAGGATTTTGACCACTTGTCTTCATAATTTTCTTAAGGCACTGGTGCTGCCTGGGTACCTCTTTTGCAACGAGGCAGCATCAGCCAAGATATACATGACACAATTTGAAACATCCTTTCTCACCCTCTTCAACACCTCAGCAGCTATATGGGCCATCACCAGTTCATAAACAGGGTAAAGAGTAGAACTGTCCTAGTCAGTGTTTAGTGGAAGAGCCTGAGATTCTAAACTGCATGAGAAGCTGAATGTAAAATTCAAAATATTTCAGTAGGCAAAAGAAAGTCAAACAGGGCTTAACACTCACCACTGGTCCTCTGAAAGCACATGATATATAACCAACTATTGCGGTGGGTTGGCTAAATTTGCAAGAGTAGAAGAAAGAGAAATGTGAAAGCAGAAAAGCATCAGCAACAATAAAAAGTATCAAAGGGTGAGAGCTTTATGATAAAAATAGCCAGAAGAATAGCCAAACATTTGGAAGAGAAGTTCTCATACTTGGTCATCCATCAGAATTGCCTTGGGGACTGTTTAGGAAGGTTGTTGGGCCCTACCCACAGAATGTCTGATTCAGCAGATCCAGAGAGGGTCCTAAGAATTTTCACCTCAATAATTCTCAGGTCATGCTGGTGTCGTTAGTCCCTGAACACATATTGAGAATTGCTGACCTAGAGGAAGGAAGGAAATGTAACACTGAACTGCTCTCACTTTCCTTCTATTTTGAACAAGCTGCTATTATTCTGAAACAGAAAACTGAGACATTCTGCCTACGAATGCTACTATTTTTTCAAATTCACCATTAAGATGTAGGGATGTGGTAATAGCTGTGAAACCTCTTGTACTATACTGGGTCTTCCTTGAGTCCACTACAAAGAAATAAATCAGTGACTTTTCTTATTTGTTCTTCAGTTCACCCTTGAACAAAGAAAGGGTTAAAAATGTGAAGTTCGGGCCCATGTCTGTGGTAAAAATCCAAGTATAACTTTTGACTCTCCAAAAACTTAACTACTAATAGCCTACTGTTGACTGGAAGCCTTACCAATAGCATAAATAGTTGATTGGCATGTATATTGTGGGTTACACTTATTGTATACTATATGCTTACAAAAAAAGTAAGCTAGAGAGAAGAGAAAAGAAAATATTACTAAGAAAATTATAAGAAATAGAAAATATTCTTACTACACATTAAATGGAAGTGAAACATTATAAAGGTCTTCATCCTCATCATCTTCATGTTGAGTGGGCTGAGGAGGAGGAGGAGAGGAAGGGTTGTCCTTGCTGTCTCAGGGATGACAGAGGCAGAGTAAAATCTGTAAATAAGTGGACCCCTGTAGTTGAAATCTGTGTCATTCACGGGTCAACTCTGTGTGTGTGTGTGTGTGTGTTAATTTGGTTTAGACTAAGGGCAACCCGCTCTCCAGGAACCAAGACTGATGCTGGATTATGCCACATATACTAGATGGCATATACGAGGTGATCATGGAGGACCTTCAGTATCAGAGGCTAGGAACCACAGTGTTGAGGGGAGGTGGTTAGTGAAATAATGGGGCTAGGCTAGAATAGAAAGTAGTATCATGGCATTCATTGTTGTGTCGCAAATATCTTTTCTCCAAGTCCTTATAAAATAATATTTAAATGTGTTTTTAATCAGTCCTAAATAATTGGCAAATTATTACATCATCATGATAATCACATTTTCTCATTCGTGGAAAGGATATTTACTGAACCTTCAATGAATGCCAATCACTGTGTTTTACAGATTCACTCATGAATGAGGTAAATCTACTCCAGGTACTTAACTGATAGAGATTTCAAACTATAATAATGTAGCCATGCCATTCATTCCCCTGTCAGGACAACCCCACTGCTTCCCATTGTCATTCCTCTACATTTAATTACAACCCGGTCTTCTACTCTAACCTCTCCCTGCGATCTTGATCTATGAGATACTTGCCCCTTCATCATCCTTTCCCTTCTGTTAAAAACAAAATGCCTGTAAGCCCCATTCACCCTTATCCATTCTATAAGGATCATTTAAACCCTCATTTTTACTGAAGCCTCTTACCTCCACTTTAGTCCAAAGTCAGCAATCTTTCTTTCTAATTTTCTGTAGGATCTAATGTGCCCATTAGGCATTTCAATGTACACATTCAGTATTGAATCTGTATTGAGCCATGCTATGTGTAAGTAGTACTGTCCCTTTGCAATTTTAATCTATCAGAATTATGGATAAGATTTGCTGTCCCTTCATAAAATTGTGTTTCCATGGTAGTGTCATTTAAAGTTGAATCATTTCCTCATAGGCACTATGAGTGCCATTTGGTGGCTGGCTTTTAAAAAAATAGGCTAATTCAGTCATTCCCAAATGCAGTCTTGATCAGAAATAATCCTTTTGGTTATTTGCTTAAGTGTGTGTGTGTGTTCAGTCCCAACCCAAGACCCACTATCTCAGAATTTCTGGGTAATCTCAGAATTTTGAGATAACATGGCCTGGGGATCTATCTTTTAAACAAGAGCCTCCAGAGAATCTTATGAAGAAGCAAGTTTGGGAACCTTCTGGCTGCATGTTAAACTAAAAAACTGAAGGTGTTTTTTTAAAAATCAATATCCTAGGATAATTAACTCAAAATCTCTAAAGGTGAGGTTCTCCTGGCGTATTGTTTTCTTTTTTTTTCACATCTTTCCATGGCATTTATTTATTTATTTATTTGTTTTAATTTATTTTTTATTTCAATAGGTTTTTGGGGAACAGGTGGTGTTTGGTTACATGAATAAATTCTTTACTGGTGATTTGTGAAATTTTGGTGCACCCATCACCCGAGCAGTGTATTCTGTACCCAACATGTAGTCTTTTATAACTCACCACTTCCCACCCTTTCCCCAAGTCCCCAAAGTCCATTGTATCATTTTTACGCCTTTGCATCCTCATAGCTTAGCTCCCACTTTAAGAGTGAGAATGTATAATGTTTGATTTTCCATTCCTGAGTTACTTCACTTAGAATAGTAGTCTCCAATTCCATCCAGGTTGCTGTGAATGCCATTATTTTGCTCCTTTTTATGACTAAGTAGTGTTCCATTGTGTGTGTGTGTGTGTGTTTATATATATACATACACACACACACACGTTTTTATCTACTAGTTGACTGATGTGACTGATGGGCATTTGGGCTGGTTCCACATTTTTAGAATTGCAAATTGTGTTGCTATAAACATGCACGTGCAAGTATCTTTTTAATATAACGACTTCCTTCCTCTGGGTAGAAACTTAGACATGGGGTTGCTGGATCCAACTGTGGATCTACTTTTATTTCTTTAAGGAATTTCCACACCGTTTTTCACAGTGGTTTTACTATTTACATTCCCATCAACAGTGTAAAGGTATTCACTTTTTACTGCATCGATGCCAACATCTATTATTTTTTGATTTTTTGATTACGGCCATTCTTGCGGGAGTGAGGTGTTATCGCATTGTGGTTTTGATTTGCATTTTCCTGATCATTAGTGATACTGAGCATTTTTACATATGCTTCTTGACCATTTGTATATCTTCTTTAAAGAATTGTCTATTCATGTCCTTAGCCTACTCTTTGATGGGATTGTTTGGTTTTCTTCTTGCTGATTTGTTTGAGTTCTTTGTAGATTCTGGATATTAGTCCTTTGTTGGATGTATAGATTGTGAAGAATTTTTTCCCACTCTGTGGGTTGTCTGTTAACTCTACTGATTATTTATTTTGCTGTGCAGAAGCTTTTTAGTTTAATTAAGTTCCCTTTATTTATCTTTAGTTTTGTTGCATTTGCTTTGGGTTCCTGGTCATGAAGTCTGCCTAAGCCACTGTCTAGAAGAGTTTTCTGATGTTATCCTCTAAGATCTTTATAGTTTCAGGTCTTAGATTTAAGTCTGATCCATCTTGAGTTGACTTTTCTGTAAGGTGAGAGATGAGGATCCAGGTTCATTCTCCAACCTGTGGCTTGCCAATGATCTCAGCACCATTGATTGAATATGGTGTTCTTTCCACACTTTGTTTTGTTTGCTTTGTTGAAAATCAGTTGCCTGTAAGTATTCAGCTTTATTTCTGGGTTCAGAAAGTGGGGGATGTGGAGGAGCGGGAAAGATCTGCAGGACTGCCACCAGGGCCAGCTGGTTCAATCCTCTGCCCAGTTCAATCCTCTGGATGGACTGCACAGACCCCACCTGTTTACCCTTAAGGTTTCATGCCTTCTTGAACTCTTCCTTCAAAAGTTCTTTCCAACTTTCCCTTGTGGTGCTGGTTGACTATTGGTCTTGTGCCAGTCTTTAGCCTTAATTGAAGTTTACCACCAGCTTTAGGCTGCATTCCCAAGCAACCTGACTCCAGGAAGATCTGGGCTGGTTCACCTTGTATGGCCATACCACCCTGAATGTGCACAATCTCCTCTCATCTTGGAAGCTAAGCAAGATCGAGCCTGGCTAGTACTTGGATGCGAGTCCTCTGGCATATTTTCTAAAAGCCCCCTATATTCCGAATGGGCAACTAAGTTAAGAACCACTGCATAGTGTAACTTATGAGCAAGATTGTTGAACAGTCAGTGAAAACAGGAAGTTTAGTACAAAGTCTGTTCATGTATATTTCCTCCATAGAAGATGTGGGAGAACCTTTAAATTAAAAGAATACTCACCAACCGCCAATTCATTTCTTATAAGTAACATATATACATTTTAGGGAAATTGGAAAACACTGAAAAGTATAGGAAAGTAAAAAAAGTTACTCATTAAGTCGTCATTCCCCATGAGCACTGTGATCTATTTCATCTTAACCATTTTATCCACCGATTATACATACATCTCCTGTCTGTTTGTAACAAAATTGGTTTTATATTTATGTACTATTTTAACATACCTCTTTCTATTAATACAGAATATGTATTTTACATGTTTTTTTTTCTAAAATATGATGTTAAAGAATGTCCATTATTAAATGGGTATAAGAAATTGTTTAGCTAAAACCCATTTCTGTAGGTTTTTCCATTATAATTAATGCCACCATAAATATTCATACATAATGTTTTGTATATGTCACTGGTCATTTTCCAGCACTATTGAAGATAAATATAATCAAACATATGATTCTTTCTCAAGTAACCAGAAGAGGATTACTGAGTTAATAGATGATCAAACAATTTTTATTTTCTCTTCAGAAATATAGTAGTAGCTTAGCAAAAATTCATGGAGAGATCTTTTTTCATTGCTGTAACGAACACAATTTATTACAAATATGTTTTAATTGGCTAATTTTCCAAGTGAAGGAGTTGTACTTAATTTATTTAATTTGTATAACTAAGAAGTGACATTTTTTCTTAGGCATTAGTCTAATTCTTCCTTTTGCAAATTGCCCATTTATACTTTGTCCCCCCGCCCTTTTTTTTTTGGTCAGAGGAGACTTTTTGCCTCATTAATTTGTAGGAAATCCTTACCTAGTAAGTAATGGTAAGTTTCTTATCCCTTTTTTGCTCTGATCATCATCCTCCCACTTTTACATCTTTTGTTACTTTTTAAACTTCAATCAAAGTTATTAGTCCTTGGGGAGAGAGTTCTAACTTTTGATATTATATTTACTTTTCCTAATCCACATTCAGATATTTACTAATTCATTTACTTTCTAACTTTCCTGTCACTTCATACGTATATTTTTCCATACATGTGAGTGTGTATACAGAAGTGCATATGTGTGTGCTTTTAATTATTCTAGAATGTATTGCAGTGGATAAACATCTACTTTATATACTACATTCTTACAAAAAAGCTAGAGAAGAGAAAATATTATCAAGAAAGTTATAAGAAGGAGAAAATATTCTTACTACTTATTAAGTGGAAGTGGAACATCATAAAGATCTTCATCCCCATCATCTTCAAGTTGAGTGGGCTGAGGAGGAGGAGGAAGAGCAGGTGTTGAAAGGGGCGGGGATTAGGCATCCTTTTGTTCATTTCTAGAAATATTCATTTCTCTCAGTGGTATTTACAAAATAATTTCAATTATTTTACTAAGTTGCGTACTGCCTTTTTGACATACTAAATTTTTAAAATTACTTTTTCCTCCATTATGTATCTTGCTTTATTGACCTGTCTATCCTGACACCTGTTTCACATTGTTTAAATTATTGTAACTACCTTAATAGATATGATTATCAGGATGCACAAAACCTACCTACTTTCACTTTTATAATCAATTTAAGCAATATTGAGTCAAACTTAAGATATGACTTAAAGATAATGAAAGAAAAACCCAAGATATAGTTAAAAATCTATCAATTTTAATTGATATCACCAATATTTAATCTAACTCAAATTCTCCTCTTAATTTTAAGAAAACATACTTCACTTTTGTCCATTCATGTTATATAAACACCATGGAACTAGTGTTCACATGTCTTTGGATAATTTCTGTGATTTCATTCATTTCTTACCCTGTCTGCTTAGAGGGTGGCTGTGGTTTTACAAAATATTTTTATTTATAACTGTGGCTCATATCAAATGTTTTATTGAAAGAAATATTTGATTTCAGTTTGTATATCTTATGTAGAAAATATCACCCATACCAAAATTTTCTAGAACACATTTATGGCACATGTTGAACCGTATTAGTCTACAGTGGATCATGAAATACAGGCCTATAATAATCTAATTGCTATCCATTGTAAAATACTCTCTCACGGTCTCTTGTAGTGTGTGTTTATCTACCTTGTTTATGTAGTCTGCCAACTTCTTTAAGTTTGCATTTTAAGCCCTAGCAGTTGGGTAAACATTCATAACGTGTGTGTAACAATTATTTCTGAACTGCCCTCCTTTCAAAAGAATTGATAATCAAAAGTTAATGCACAATCGAATTTTTTCCTTTCTGGGTCAAGCCTATAACCGTAACACTGTGAAACTCTCAGAAAGTGCTCTATTACACCAGGAAGCTTACACTGCTGTTTGACACACAACCCTTTGGATGGTCTGTCTTGTTATGTTCCAGTTGCTACAGTAATCAGTTGGAGGCCAGACACGTGTTTTATTATAAGAGCAAACAAAGTGCATCTGCTCTAGGGATCAGAGAGAAAGAAAGACACAAGATTTGACAGCAGCAGATTTCTAAAAACAGACTGGCCTGAAATAAAAATTTCTGGAGCTAGAGTAGTTAGTGTTGTGACAATCAGTTTACATCTAAATAACAGAATCTACATCAGAGACCACTCAGAAAAGAAAAAAAAACGGTGTTTTAATAGGATTCTTGCAAGTTTGCATTGGTTCAGCCAACACACAGCATAGCAAACCCCAGATCAAGATATGAAACTTTGTCTTTACCTTGTGTTGAGAGAATATCAATTAGGTAGAAAAGAAATTAAAACGTCAGGCTTTGATAATATAGCATTAAATGATAAACTGAACTGCCGAGACAGCAAAGCCATTATGTTAACAGAATTGCGCATTACTATGACTTGTGTTTACTCCTGTGCTGCACACATTTTATCCTGCCTGTGTATTCTAGTCTCTGGCCTCTTAAAAAGATTAAAAGCTGTAATTTTTTCTTAAATATATCTCCTAAGTCACTAATTACATTCCCTAGACTCTTATATCCTTATTCATATGACCATTGCTTGTATTTTACAATGGGACTATTGTCAGCTCAACAATCTAGCTGTAATATCCAGGCAAGGCCACACACTCTCAACGCTAAATCACATTACCGAATACTTTTTTCTTAGAACTTGTTTTATCGACCACTTGAGAAAGGTTTAATTGTAAAAGTGCTAAATGAGAATCCAAATAATTTGTTCTTTTTTCTTAAGTAAATTTTAAATTGTTTGGTTTAAACATGTAATGATGCCTGTGATGTCCATGGCATCAAAATAATACATAGACACTGTTCAAATCTCTGAGTGACATGTGTCTTAGGTACCAATCTTGTCAAATGTTCACCCCCAGGGTATTTGCTGAAAGGCTTGGATTTCATTTAGGGACTCCGTTCCTGTTTTCTTCTTCTCAATTAGATACCATTCAGTTCTAAAATCTAAAGATCAAACAGCTACCCAGAGGAGCTTCTCCATGAACAATCACTCTTTATTCCATAAATGAGCCAGATGTTCCCAGGAAATTAGTTATTCCTTGGATATTACAAGTTAAGTGAAAGATTATTTTCTAGATATTACACTATCGGGGATACATTACTAATAAGCATAATAATATTATTTAAAGTATCTGGAGGATTTAATGATCTCCAGTTCATTTTAAATTTTTTATGTAGGAATAATATAGTTCAGTGATCCTGAAAGTTGCTGTATTGCAACAGATGTTAAATTGTTGAGATTAATTCAATGTCATGAAAATATACTCTTAGCAGAAAACAATTAGCTGCTGTTCACTTCCCATCTATACCAGATAATAGACTTAGTGTTGACAAGCAATCGAAAAGGCACATTCTCAGATGCCGTTATGAGGTTTGCATTCATTCTGTCACACCTGTGATGATCTCTATAGGGGTGCTGAGAAACATAAGGATGTGGTAAAATTTCAGAAATATGTATTCAGACAGACTTTGAGAAAAACAGGAAATCAATATGGAGACTGTGATAAATGTAGCTAATATGACCTCTGTTCTGAACATTTTGTCAGATCAAAAATTATGATATCTTGGCTGGGCACGGTGTCTCACACCTGTAATCCCAGCACTTTGGGAGGCCAAGGCAAGCGGATCACAAGGTCAGGAGATCGAGACCATCCTGGCTAACACTGTGAAACCCTGACCATCTCTACTAAAAATACAAAAAATTAGCCAGGTGTGGTGGCGGGCACCTGTAGTCCCAGCTACTCGGGAGGCTGAGGCAGAGGAATGGCATGAACCCGGGAGACAGAGCTTGCAAGGAGCCGAGATCTCGCCACTGTGCTCCAGCCTGGGTGACAGGGTGAGACTCTGTCTCAA
>NW_012110252.1:5749044-5768223 GCF_000951045.1 Mandrillus leucophaeus
AATTTTTATATTTTTAGTAGAGATGGGGTTTCACCATATTGGCCAGGCTGGTCTTGAACTCCTGACCTCATGCTCCACCGACCTCGGCCTCCCAAAGTGCTGGGATTACAGGCATAAGCCACCACGCCCCGTCATGTACCACATTTTCTTTATCTAGTCTATCATTGATGGTCATTTGGGTTGGTGCCAAGTCTTTGGTATTGTGAATAGTGCCACAATAAACATACATGTGCATTGTGTCTTTATAATAAAGTGATTTATAATCCTTTGGGTATACTGTATTTCTGATTATAATTTAGGTCACAAATGTTATAGAAAATACAGAAGTTATAAAATTATTTTAAAAATCAGCCATCACTCTAAAGAAAACCATCATTAAGATGCTAACGTATTTCTTTTCATTGTTTTTAAAAATTGTTGAGAGTATGATATATGTACAACTTCCTTACAGCAGTTGCATAAGAGTTTACAGCAAAAGCGTTTTCTTGGTGGTTATTACCCCATTTTCAACATAAGATGTTATGGCTGCACAATATCTCATTGTGTTAGTATGTGGTAATTTAGCACGGTTTTTTATCTTTTTTGCTATCATAATATAATTCTATGTTAAATAGCTTAGGATAAGTTTTTAAATTTCAATTTCTTTATGTGTAATAGTTTTTCAAGAGTAGAATACTTTGAATCTGTGCATTAAACATATTACGGAACCAAGATTGACAATTTTCTTTCCTTGGTTATGTACATTTAAAGAAAGTATTACCTTGATGTTGCAAATACTGTAATTTATAGACATATTTCACATTTATCGACCCTACACTATTAATAATATGATTCATTATTACAACAGTAGTGTATATAGATTCCAAATCCATTTCAACCTTTACCAGCTTTGGATAACTTGTCTAATTTTACAAGAGAAAAATGGTACTTTCATTTCATAAGCGTGTCTTTTCTCTGATACTGGTGAATTTGATTCATGCAGTTGTTTGTTAAACATCCACCTTTCATTTCTTTAAATCAATTATTTGTTGTCCATCCTCTACATTTTAGGCATTCCTTTCCTTAATAAGTTTTGTAAATGATATTTTTTCTTATCCAAACATTGAAAATATATGGTCATCATACTTTTAACCAGGCATCATTTGTTTTATTAAAGGAAGCTTTCTTGAGCCTTAGGGCAGTGTTAAAGATTTTCTTTAGGAACCACATAACATAATAATGACTATCACTAAATGAGCACTAGGGTTTTTACATTAGGCATTTTACATACACTATCTTTTTAAGTCCTCAAAACAGCACTACAAAATAAATATTGAGGTTGAAGGAAGTTTAACAGCTACAGGATTTTTTTTGGTTAGACTTGATTTTTTTTTTTAACATTCTTATCCAGTTTCATAATCAGGAGTTTTTTCAGTTACTTAGGTGAATTTTAAAATGTCCCCAAGAATAGACATAAGTTGCTGGAACAAAAGAGCTCAGAAATAAGATCCACACAAATATAATCAAATGTTCTTTGAAAAAGGAGCAAGGATATTGCATTGGAGAAAAGGATAGTCTCCAACAAATGGTGTTGGAGAACTTGAATGTCCATATGCAATAACTGAAACAAAAACATAATACAAAACACCTAGACAGCAATTCAAAATAAATTGTATACCTACAGGCTACATGTAAAATGCAAAACCAAAAAAATTCCTAGAAAAGTGTGAAGCAGAAAATCTATGTAAATTTGTGTTTGGTGGTGATATTTTAGATACAATACTAAAAGCATAATCTGTAACAAATTGATGTGTTGCATTTTATTAAAAGTAAAAGCTTCTTCTCTCTATAAGATAATATTAAGAGAATGAATAGACAAGCTACAGACTGGAAGAAAATATATGTAAAGTATGTATCTGATAAGGGATTCTATGCAAAATATACAAAGAAATCCTACAATTCAACAATAAGGAAACAAGCAATCAATTTTTAAAAAGGGGCAAAAGATCTGAACAGATATCTCACCAATGAAAGTGTATAGAAGGCAGGTAAGCAAATGAAGACTCTCACCATCATTTTATTAGGAAATTGCAAATTAAAACATTTGTAGCTTTGGCCAGGTGCCATGGCTCACGCCTGTAATCCCAGCACTTTGGGAGGCTGAGGTAGGTGGATCACCTGAGGTAAGGAGTTCAAGACCAGTCTGGCCAACATGGCAAAACCCCATCTCCACTGAAAATACAAAAAAATTAGCTGGGCATGGTGGCGTATGCCTGTAATCCCAGCTACTCGGGAGGATTAGGTAGGAGAATCGCTTGAACCCAGGAGGCGGAGATTACAGTGAGCCGAGATCCCACCATTGCACTTCAGCCTGGGCAACAAGAGGGAAACTCTGTCTCAAAACAAACAAACAAGAAACAAAACAAAACAAACAACAACAACAAAGAAAAAACCATTTGTAGCTTCACAATGGAGAAACATGATAAACACTAACTTAGCCAAGTAAACAAGGTCATCATCAATAATAATGCCATATTGATAACATGTATTCTAACTCAAGTCCAAACATGAGAAAATATCAGGTGAATCCCAAGATGATGACATTCTACAAAACACCTGACCAGTACTTCTGAAAATGGTAAAGGCCATCAAAATCAAGGCATCTGAAACACTGTCAGCCAAGAAGAACCTGAAAAGACATGTCAACTAAATGTAATGTTGAACCCTGAATGGATCTTGGCACAGAAGAAAGAACTTAGGTATAAAACTAAGAAAATCAGAGTAAAGTGTGGACTTTACTAAACAATAGCATGTTGATATTATTAATTGTAGCAAATATACCATATTAATGTTAGATGCTAATGATTGGGGAAACTGGGTGTGGGGTATATGGAAATTCTCTATAGTATCTTCACAATTTTTCTTTAAATTTAGCACTGTTCTTTAAAAAGCTTTTTTTAAGGCAATTCTAATGGATATGGAGTTTTAGTTTCATAAGATGAAAAGTTGTAGACCTCTGTTTTACAAAGTGAATATATACAACACTATTAATTTATACACTGAACAAATAGTTAAGATGGTACATTTTCTGTTTTCTTCCACAATTGAAACTGAAAATAAAATATTTTAAAAGTCTCTAAAAAACAAGTAAATAAAAATGTCCCATATTCATATATGTTTCTCTTTTATACTGTTAATGCAGTGAATTACATTTTCTGATTTTTTAGTGTAAAACCAATCTTGAATCCTAGCATAAATTCATGTTTTATTATCCTTTTTATACATTGATAGATTTTTCTTGTTTATATTTCATTTAGGATTTTTTTGTACCTAAATTAATGAGACATTGGGATTTTTCTTCTTATTTCTTGGAAGGTTCTTGTCAAAGATTTGTATCAGCGTTATTCTAGCCTCATAAAATGTATTGGGATGTGTTCCTTTCTTACTTTTTTGCTGTAAGGGTTATATAGAATTGGCATTATTTCTTTCTTTAAATACTTGGATTATTTTTCCAATGAAGACATGAGTTTGCAGTTTTATTTCTGGGAAGACTGTTAGATGTGCATTAAATTTCATAAACATATCTAGAAATATTTACATTTTCCATTTCTCCTTAGGCCAGTTTGGTTAAGCCATACTTTCAAGACATACAAACATTTCATCTAAACATTCAAATGTATTGCATAGTTTTTATCTGTTTGTTTAATCAGTTAAACCTAGAGAGCTGTTGTCAAAATATTCAATTTTTTAAATTCTATGTTCTTTTCAGTTGATCATTTGCTGCTTCATATATTTTGAGGATAATCAGCAACTGCATATGTGACCTGGATTTGTTATTGTTGTTCCTTTATGTTACCTTTATTTATCAAAATATAATGTCCACTTTGATATCACAAATTTTAATTATTTTCTGGTAAGAATAATCTAACATTATTTTCCATATTGGCCTAATACACAATTTTTTCCATCGATGAATCTCTTGGTGTTTTTTTTTTTAAATTTCATTTATGAAATTATTTGAGAGTGAATTTTTTATGTGACTTTGAATTTCAGGCTTTCATAATTGCATAGTTTTACTTATTACTATTAGTTTGTTTATTTCCCTCAAATAAAATAAGTTCCTTCATATTTGTCACTAACTATTCTCCATCTTCATTCCAAAACAAGATTTGTTGAAAATCCTTTGTCATTGTTTTGGTTAACATTACAATTTCAAAAGTTAATAATTTTTTATATTCGCCATATTTCTTTGTTTTTTTTTTTTAACTGTAGTGATTTCTGAAAAAAAGGCCTTTCAAAGAGGGCTTTAGTCAGATGACATTTCTGAGTCTGAGTTAACTCTAAAAACATACTTATGTTTTCAAATAATTTTGATAGATACATATTTTAAGTTCAAAGTCTTCTTTTTTTCCCTGGACATTTACTTCTTGTTTGTGGCTGTAAAGCTCTTTTCCTCAGGAAGATTTTGAATTTTCCTTTGGCTTTTTATGTTATTGAATGTAATTTGGTATGTTCATAAGTCTACCTTCCCCATTGTATCTTTTTGTTTCTGTACATTCTGAATCATTTTAATCTAAGATCTTATAGCTTTCTTTAGTTTTAAAAAATCATTGGTCATTAATTCTTCAAATATTCTTCTCCTTATATATTTTTCCCTCCTGGACTATTATTAATTCAATACTGACACTTCTATATATATTCTCTACATCTCTTACCTTGTGTTTCTTCTGTTCTTTTTATTTCCTTATGCCTTCCAGTTGCATTGTGGGAGAGTGCCTGGACTTAATTGTTTTACTCACTCATTTGTTCTTTAGTTGAACTCATTTGACAATTCAGTCCTTCAATTAATTACTTAATTTAATTTTTAATTGCTTTATACTCAATGTTTCTATTTGTTTTTTCTTTAGAAATTCTCATTTTTACTTGACATTTCCAATATTATTTCTTATCTCTACAAAGATAATAATTATTCCTCTTTAAAATTTTCTATTTTCCTGCATTTTATTTTAACCTTATATTGTTCGTCTTAAAAGTCCCACTCATCAGTTGTCTTGAACTGTTGTATTAGTGGGTCACAACCACTTACAATCCTCTCAATCTAGGAAAATGTGAAAACTCGGACCTTATTTTTTCCCCTTTTTTTAAATTTTCAATAGTTAAACATTTCAAAACAAAAATAGAAAATACCAAAATGTAGACTGAACCACTTCTGTTTGTCTCCCTCATACCACTGACCATCCTTATTCCTCAGGGATCCTACTTGTTTTTTGTTACTATCTTATCAAGTACCACCATTCTTTCTGAGGAAGGAGAGAGAATATTATTCCGTTTTCACATTGCTATAAAGAAATACTTGAGACTGGGTAATTTAGAAAGAAAAGAGGTTTGACTGACTGACAGTTCTGTGTGGCCTGGGAGGCCTCAGGAAACTTACATTCGTGGTTGAAAGCGAAGGAGACGCAAGCACCTCCTTCACAAGGCAGCAGAAGAGAGAGAACCAACGAAGGGGGAAGTGAGACACTTTTATTTTTTTTTAATGAGATGGAGTCTTGCTCTGTCGCCCAGGCTGGAGTACAGTGGCACGATCTTGGCTCACTGCAACCTCTGCCTCCCAGGTTCAAGTGATTCTCCTGCCTCAGCCTCCTGAGTAGCTGGGACTACAGAGGCCCACCACAACACCCAGCTAATTTTTGTATTTTTAGTAGGGACGGGGTTTCACCATGTTGGCCAGAATGGTCTCCATCTCTTGACCTCGTGATGCATCTGCCTCGGCCTCCCAAAGTGCTGGTATTACAGGCATGAGCCACTGCACCTGGCCCATTGAGACACTTTTAAACCATCAGGTCTCCTGAGAACTCACTTATTATCAGGAGAACAGCATGGGGGAACCACCTCCATAATCCAGTCACCTCCCAGCGGGTCCCTCCCCTGACACACGGGGATTACAATTTGAGATGAGATTTGGATGGGGACACAGAGCCAAACCATATCAGAGAGTATTGCCGGAAGCCACTAGTACCTATTGTTAACCACTTTCTACCCCAGCTATTATTAGCTAGTCTGTAGGGCTTCTCAAACTTGAGTGTTTTTCAGAAGTACTTGGCTAGCTTATTAAAACATAGATTATTTGGCTTCATCCTCAGAGATTTTGATTAATTAGGGCCTGAGTGGTGGGCCCCAAGAATTTGCACTTGACATGGACCCCGATGTTGCAATGCTGGGTCTGAGTCTGGAACCACACTGAGAATGTTCACATTTATTACCCCAAATTCTCTGTCTTGGGTTGGGTTAGCCCTGCTGTTGTTGCTTCTGTTTGCTTTCTCAGTGCTAATGATTGAAAGAGGCATCACTTCACCCAGTACAATGAGGGAGGAAACAATGTGAGAATTCTTCCCCAGTGTCAACTCTTGGCTGCTAGAGCTCTTTCTGCCGTGCTGGCATCCTATAATCTTCCCAAGGGTTTTCACAGTTTTAATGTTAGTAACTAGAACCCATCGAATTCCTTGTTTCTCTGTGGCATCCCCTTTAAGATAGATTCCAGAGTAGAAAGCCACCAACCTGTGTCGGTTCATCATCTTTTCAGAAATGTGAAGTCTAATGTGACTTAAAAAATTTTTTTTAAAAACTGCTGAATAATATGATTTTCATATAGCTATATGCCAAATACTTTGATAAATTCTTGTATTTAAGATTATCTTTCCTAACTATCTATAGATATAATAATGTAAATGCAAGCCTATCTCATCTAAATGCAAACAATATATTTCAGTGACACGTTTTCCTTTAACATCTTTAGAAGCTTCTTTGTCATTAATGTGAAATTGCCAAGACAACTACCCAATGTGGGTAAAATAATAATGAAACTACACTTTGATTTTTTTTTTTTTTTTTTTGAGACAGAGTCTCGCTCTGTCACCCAGGCTGGAGTGCAGTGCAATCTTGGCTCACTGCAAGCTCTGCCTCCTGTGTTCACGCCATTCTCCTGCCTCAGCCTCCCGAGTAGCTGGGACTACAGGTGCCTGCCACCATGCACGGCTAATTTTTTGTATTTTTAGTAGAGACAGGGTTTCACCATGTTAGCCAGGGTGATCTCGATCTCCTGACCTCGTGATCTGCCTGCTTCAGCCTCTCAAGATTTTTTTTTTTTTAAATACAACATCTTGAATAGCTTTTAGATTCTAATAGCTGTATAACTTAGAATATCTTTGGGTTTTCTATCCTCACAATGTATTTATAAGACCCCACCTCATTATTTAGGCTTTAAAGGAACTGTATTAACAGAAGAAAGATATGTGTCTCTGGAGCATGAATGATTTTGTCAAATCCAGAACAGGGTTTCAAACACTGAAAAATATCCGATTATTTTCAAACACTAGAAAATAAATGATATGGAAAAACAATATAAGACAATGAGGCAGATATGTGTTCATTTCTGGTAATGAGGGCCCCTGGACCACTTATTTGCTGGGTTGGCCTAAAATTTACATTTATGTCAATTCTTTGGACTATAAGGAAAGCATCTCTTGTGGGGATGACAATAGCAAGATACAATGCTACCATGAAATCTAATTGTTATTCACTATTGCACTGGAATGTCAATGAGGGGACGCATTGTTCAAAAGCTGGCATTGGTAAAGTTATTAAATTGATTGGTTCATGAGGGAATATAGTACATTAGTGAGCTATTCAGCTGTGACTGAGAGTGTGTATTAGAAAGCATGCCTTCGTAAGTTTCCAACATCATAAATCAAGGCAAGATTTAGTACACAACACTGACAGGAAGGGGCAATCATGTCTTTTACAAGACTCAGCTCAAGAAAGCTCAATCTTCAATCATATTTGGGTCAGTATTTTATATTTATAATTTGCTCCATGCTATTGTCATGTTTATTATATTTGGTTCTTGTACAAGGAATTTATAATATGAGTAGGATTAGTATTGAGCAATAAAAAGATGATCCCTGCAGATTTCTATTGAGTTTCCTCTATGCTTGGTAAAAAAAGTGTATTTTTTTGACTTTTAATTTTGTATGTTTAAAAAGTGATTATAACCAATTTTGCATTTATTTCCCAGGTTGCTTTCACAAGTAATTATTCCAAGTTATTAGATATAAATCTAAATATTGTAAAACACCCTAAAGCTAGAGTGAAAAAGAAGGTGTTTTAATAAGAAGAACACATATTTTTAAGCAGTAAAATTAGAATTTCATTTTCACATTTATACTATTTTAGCCGAAAGATCTGCTTCTTTTATCAAATCTTATCTGGCCTTTCTAATCTGAATGAATATCACTTCTCTGGATTTTATTACTTTGTTTTTAAATGTATTAGCACTCTCAATTCACCTCGTATTACAGTTTTGCTCATATCCACTTCCTCTACCTATTCTACCAACTGACAACAAAAAGCATATCTGGTTAATGAAAATACTTCCTTCTCTTTTCCCTAATACACTTACAGTCATTTACGAGTTTAATATATTTTGTGAATAAATTAATTATCTGATGTCAAATATAAGAATTCATAAAACATCAAACAAATGTTTTGGTTTAGCAATAATTATTACATAGGAACTATATTTTATAAATAGTAACTAATATAAGTAGTTTAGGTATATGAAGTAATTTCGGTGCTAGAATTAGGTATATAATTTTATTAGTTACCAAACTAACATATTAAAATCTCATATTAAAATCTCAGAAGATATTTTTAGGGTTATAAAATAATCTAAGTAATTAATAAATGTGTGTTGTGTATGATAAAGTTTCCATGCATAAGTTTACAAATACAAGTGCTTATATATAAATTATATTATTAATGACATATATGTACAAATACATTCTGGAAATACATTTACATAAAGTTTATACACACAAAACAAACCTTCTTATATTCAACAGTGCTTTCCCATGCAAACAAATATAAAAACACCTGTAAACATTCCTATACTGTTTCTCTGATAAAACATTAACATGTTAGATACAGTATGATGTGTCAGAATGTACAGTAGCCACACGGATTGATAGTTGGGTTCTAGACTCAGCAACACCAAGAGCCACCACTCGTCATTTACAAAATAGCCTAACTTCTCTGGTCTTTGCTAAGCTGCCTTGTAAAATGAGTATATGAAACTTCGATCTCTAAAATATCTATGACAAATAGAAAAATCTGGCCCTTAATATAGTTCTAAGGCTACCATATTTTTAGCAGTATTAAGAGCTCATGGTGTCTGTCTGTGTATAGACATATGTGTGAATACAACATGGGTTGGGGAATGATGAGATCGAAAAAATGCACACGAGATATACTCTGTCCAGGAGGAAGTAAAATTTGACTGGCGTAGGTCTAGGTACACAGTAGTTGATGAGTGAACAGTTAAGACATGCCTAGAGTTCTTTAAATTTGCTAGTCAGCCATAGCCATGTGAGGAGGAGTTATCGTTAAAACAGAGAATTAAAGGATAGAAGAGTCAATTCTCTCCATTGGATAGAGCCTTTCTGGCAAATGAAACAAAAACTGCGTGTGTGAGGTCAAACAGAGCTTGCTATTCTTTTGAGGCTTTTGTTGTTTCTTGCATGTTGTTAATTTGTCCTATGTCTCTGTAAATCATTAGGAGAGAATGTGTCAGTACCCAGTAATCCAAAAATCTTTTGTAAATACCATTAAAATATTAAATATGCTTTAAAATCCTTCAAAAGTTTAAAAACTCTAATTTTATTTTACATAGTCAAATAATAGAATCAGAGAACTGAAGCAGCATCTTCATAAATCTAGCCCAGTAGCTTTCAATGTCTGCTATAGAACCATCAGGCTCAGTTTAGCAATCCCATAAGGCACTTAGTTAAAATTACATTAATAAAGTCTATCTTTTGTATTATTTTTGAAGTTGTAGTTTTAAAAGGGAACAACTTCAAATGTCCTATAAACCAAAGTATTAATATACTGGATACCATTAACATAACTTCTGCTTCAAATCTGACTTTTTATTTTCTGAGTCTGAGGACTATAGAATAGTTTTTCTTGTCCTCACATGTGCATGTGTGTGTGCATGTGTGTGTGTGCACATGAACATGTATGTCATGTGTACTAATGATTATTAAGGTTGTAACTCAGTATTGTTATTATTCTGAATGAAGGTCTCTGCATGCCTACTCCCATTAACTTATAAAGATGAGTATCCTGTTAGAGCATGTGCATGTCATACTTAATTGAATTTTATCTAAAGTTAGGATACATATTTCTTGCTATGTGCTATAATTATGGTCAGTAATAGATTGTTCAACAACAAGAAAATAAAAAAAAATTTTCTTAATGATGCTGTATTATGAATGTTCTAATTTTTAATACTACTGATTATTTAATATTTTGTTTGTTATTTGTTATACTTTGATTCAAATTTTGAGTTTATAATAGATACTGTGATTAGTTTTTGAAATTTTGAACCAAAAATTTCTTCAAATTTTTAGAATCATTTTACTGAAAAGTTACGCTACATATAAAATTGCTTAAATTATTCACAGCTACTTATTTGCACGGGTCAAGACTCTTGGAATTGTTCAACCAAAACAAAATGTAGAAATAAAATAATTCTGCCCCAGAAAAACCAATGAGTTAAAGATGAGATTAAGAAGGACTTTTTTTATTTTATTTTTTATTTTTCGAGATGGAGTCTCACTCTGTCGCCCAGGCTGGAGTACAGTGGTATGATTTTGGCTCACTGCAAGCTCTGCCTCCCGGGTTCACGTCATTCTCCTGCCTCAGCCTCCCGAGTAGCTGGGACTACAGGTGCCCGCCACCACGCCCGGCTAATTTTTTGTGTTTTAGTAGAGACGGGGTTTCACCATGTTAGCCAGGATGGTCTCGATCTCCTGACCTTGTGATCCGCCCACCTCAGCCTCCCGAAGTGCTGGGATTACAGGCATGAGCCACCGCGCCCAGCCAAGAAGGACATTTTAAAAATAACTTAAGACAAATGAAAATGGAAACACCACAGACAAAAACTTATGGCATGGAGCAAAAGCAATTCTAATAGGGAAGTTTATAAGTAAGTAAATCAAAAAAGAAGAAAGATTCCAAATAAGCAACCTGACATTACACCTCTAGAAACTGGGAAAAAAAAAAAAAAAAAAAAAAGAAAAAACCAAAGCCAGAGTCAGTAGAAGGAATAAAATAATAAAGACAAGAGCAGTAATAAATGAAATGGAGACTAGGAAGACAATGGAAAAGAACAATGAAACTAGGTGTTTCTTGTTTGAAAAGATAGACCAAGCTGACATACCTTTAGCCAGACTAAGACAAAAAAACAAAAAAATAGAGGACTTAAATACATAAAATTCTAAGTGAGAAAGGAGATACTACAACTGAAACCACAGAAATACAAAGAGCTATGAGAGACTACTGTGAAAAAATATATGCCAACAAATTGGATTACCTAGAAGAAAGATATATATTTCTGGAAATGTAGGAACTACAAAAATTAAATCATAAAGAAATAGAAAATCTGAACAGACTGATAACAAGGAGGTTGAATAAATAATAATCAAATGTCAATCAAAGAAAAGCCCAGAAACAAATGGCTTTGTTACAGGAATAGGGTTCCAATCCAGACCCCAAGAGAGGATTCTTGGACCTTGCATAAGAAAGAATTCAGGGTGAGTCCACAGGGCAAAGTGAAAGCAATTTATTAAGAAAGTAAAGGAATAACAGAATGTCTAATCCATAGACAGAGCAGCTCTGAGGGCTGCTGGTTGCCCATTTGTATGGTTAGGAATAACAGAATGTCTAATCCATAGACAGAGCAGCTCTGAGGGCTGCTGGTTGCCCATTTGTATGGTTATTTCTTGATGTATGCTAAGCAAAGGGTGGATTATTATGCCTCCCCTTTTTAGACCATATAGGGTAACTTTCTGATGTTGCCATGGCATTTGTAAACTGTCGTGGTGCTGGCGGGAGTGTAGCAGTGCGGACCACTAGAGGTCACTCTCGTCACCATTTTGGTTTTGGTGGGTTTTGGCTGGCTCCTTTACTTGCAACCTCTTTTATCAGTGTGATCTTTATGGCCTGTATTTTGGGCTGACCTCCTATCTCATCCTGTGACTGAGAATGCCTTAACCGTCTGGTAATGCCGCCCAATAGGTTTCAGCCTCATTTTACCCAGTTCTTTTTAAAAAGGAGTTGCTCTGGTTCACAGGCCTCTGACAGTTTCACAGCAGAATTCTATCAAACATTTAAAAAGAAACTAACACTAATCCTCCTCAAACTCTTCCAAAATATTGAAGAAGAGTGACCATTTTCAAACTAATTTTACAAGGCTAGCGTTAGCCTGCTCTCAAAGCTAAATGAAGACTCTATGAGAAAATAATATTTCAGGCCAATAATCCTGATAAACATAGGTGCAAACATCCTCAACAAAATACTAGCAAACCAAGTTTAACAGCACATTAAAAGAATTATTCACCATGATCAAGTGAGATTTATGCTTGGGACTGAAAGATGGCTGAACACATAAAAATCTATGAATTTGATACATTGTATTAATAGAATGTAGGACTAAGCTGTATGATCATTTCAATAGACACAGAAAAAGCATTTGACAACATTTAATATTTTATCATATTAAAAAAACTCTCAAAAAATTAAGTATGAAAAGAATGTATCTCGGCCGGGCGCGGTGGCTCAAGCCTGTAATCCCAGCACTTTGGGAGGCCGAGACGGGCGGATCACGAGGTCAGGAGATCGAGACCATTCTGACTAACACGGTGAAACCCCATCTCTACTAAAAAATACAAAAAACTAGCCGGGCACGGTGGCGGGCGCCTGTAGTCCCAGCTACTCGGGAGGCTGAGGCAGGAGAATGGTGTCAACCCGGGAGGCGGAGCTTGCAGTGAGCTGAGATCCGGCCACTGCACTCCAGCCTGAATGGCAGAGCGAGACTCCGTCTCAAAAAAAAAAAAAAAAAAAGAAAAGAATGTATCTCAACATGATGAAGGCCATATATGATAAGCCCACAGCTAACATCATCAAACTAAATGGTAAAACTTGAACACATCCCTCTAAGATCAGGAAAAACAAGGATGCCCACTCTCACCACTTTTATTCAACATAGTACTGGATGTCTTAGCTAGAGTAATAAGACAAGAAAAAGAAAAAAAAAAGAACATTCAAAAAGGAAAAGAAAGGGTAATATTGTCTCAATTTGCTGATGGCATATTCCTATACATAAAAAACCCTAAAGAAACCACCACAAAACCATCAGAACTAGTAAATTCAGTAAAGTTGCAGGATACCAAAGTAACATGTAAAAATCAGTAACATTCCTTTATACTAACAACAAACTACCTAAAAACCAAATTAAGAAATCTTTCCCATTCACAGTAGAATAAAGAATACATTTTTAAAAATGTAGGAGTAAATTTAACTGAAGTAAAAAAATATGTATATTGAAACTTTTAAAACATTGATGAAAAACATTGAAGAAGAGACAAATAAATTGAAAGATATCCCATGTTCACGGATTGAAAAAGTTTATATATTTTAAATATCCATCCTACCCAAAGTGATCTACACATTCGATGCAATCTGTATCGAAATTAAAATGTCATTTTTCATGGAAACAAAAAAGTGTCCTAAAATTTATTTGAAACCATCAAAGACCACAAATAGCAAAAGCCATCTTGAGCAAAAAGAACAATCCTGGAGGCATCACACTACCTGACTTTAATACCTATTGCAAATTTATAGTAATTGAAACAGCATGATACTGGCGTAAAAACAGACACATTGACAAATGGAACAGTATGGAGAGCCCAGAAATTAAGCTATGCACTTAAGGTCAATTTATTTCTGACAAAGATGGCAACATGCATTGGAGAAAGGACAGTCTCTTCAGTATCTGCTGTTTGGAAAGCTGGAGATGAAAATGAAGTTTTCTCATATCATATAAAAAATATCAACTCAAAATGAATGAAAGACTTAAGTGTAAGACCTAAAACTCTAAAACTATTTGAAAAAAATAAGAGAAAACTCCACGATGTTGGTCTGAGAAAGGTTTCTTGGATATTAGCAAAAAAACACAGGCAACAAAATTAACAAATAAGAATACGTGAAAATAAAAAGCTTCTGCATGGCAAAGGAAACAATAGAGTGAAAACCCAGGGATTGGGAGAAAATATTTGCAAACCACACATCTGCTAAGGGGCTAATATCTTAAATATTTAAGGAGCTCGAACAACTCAATAACAATAAAATAAATAATTCATTGAAAAATGGGCAAAGTACCTGAACAGACATTTTCCAAGAGAAGACATATAAATAGTCATCAGATATATTAAAACATTCTTAACATCTCTAATTAGCAGAGAAATGCAAATCAAAACCACAATGAGATATCACCTCACATCTGTTAGAATGTGACAAAAGTGACAAAGTGACAAAAGATAACAAGTGTGGAAGAGGAAATGGAAAAAGGGGAACCCTTGTTGTTGGTGGAAATGTAAATTAATACAATCATTATTTAACACTCTACGGAAGTTCCTCAATAAACTAAAAATAGAGTCACCATATGACCAGCCATTTCACTTCCAGGTATATTTCCAAAGGAATGGAAATCAGTATGTTGAAGAAATGCCTACACTTAAATGTTCATTGGTGCCTTATTCACAATAGTCAAGATGTGGAACAGACCTAAGTGTACATCAATGAATGAATAGATAAAGAAAATGTAGTGTGCATATATCAATTACAAAATGTAGTGTACATATATCCTTAAAAGAGAAGGAAATTATGCTATTTGCATCAATGTAGATGAACTTGGAGAAGATTATATTATGTGAAATAAGCCTGGCACAGAAAGACAAATATCATATAACATCTCTTACATATGCAATCTAAAATGTCAAACTCATAGAGGTAGAGAGAATGGTGGCTACCAAAGACTGGAGAAGGATTGGGAAAGGGGAGACGTTGATCAAAAAGTATGCTGAAAGAAATACTTCAGTTGAGTTAACTTTAATGGAGTTTAATTGAGCAAAGAACAGTTTGCAAGTTGGGCAGCCCCCAGAATCACAGCAGATTCAGAGAGACTCCAGGGATGCCTCATGGTCAGAACAAATTTATAGACAAAAGAAAGAGACGTGACATACAGATATCAGAAGTGAGGTACAGAAACAGCTGGATTGGTTGCAGATTAGTGTTTGCCTTATTTGAACACAGTTTGAACACTCAACAGTGTATGGGTGGTTGAAGTATGGCTGATGGGATTGGCCAAGACGCAGTATTGTTACAGGAACATACTCTTGAGTTAGGTTTTCAGTATTGTCTACCTATTAAGGTAGGTCATGGTTCAGCCACAAGGACACAAATATAGACGTACGAAGTCTTTCTCAGGCCACATTCGTTCACTTTAACTGGTACAAAGTTTCAGCTGGGCAGGAGGACTAATTTTTAGTGATCTGCTGCACAGAATGTTGAATAGAATTAATGCATTGCATATTTTAAAATTGCATAAAGATTAGATTTTCAACGTTTTCACCAAAAAAATTGATAAGCATGTGAGATGATGGATATGTTAATGAGCTTGATTTAATCATTCCATAATGTAAACATATATCAAAACATCACATTGTACCCCCAAAATATTTATAATTATTTGTAAATTAAAAAAATTAAATTAATTGTTCTGATGGTATATTATTGATGCTGTCATACATTACTTTTAACTTTAAATATTGGTATATTAGAATCGCCTCATTGTTTAATTGAATGTTTTTATAATAAGCCAGTATAATAGATTTGATATTATGAGATGAATTTGTAGTTATACATGATTTTTCTGTTTTACAAATTTGTGTTATATATAAGGTAGGCTTTTTAACTTTTCCAATGTTAAAAAAAGGGTGTAAATCACTGATGTAGATCACCCTATTATTTCTCCCAAGCTTGTTAGAGGTACAGCAAATGATTTTCAGATGGAGAAGGAGATTCTCTCAGACTTCTACAAACTAGTTGTTTTGATTGGTTGGGGTTGATTGTTTGTTTTGGGGGTTTTTGTTGTTGTTGTTGTTTTGTTTTTTTTGGTGTGTGTTTTTTTTTTTTTTGTCTGAGACGGAGTCTTGCTCTGTCACCCAGGCTGGAGTGCAGTGGCCCGATCTCGGCTCACTGCAACCTCCACCTCCTGGGTTCAAGCAATTCTCCTGCCTCTAAAACACAGTTTTATTGTGATAAATTTACATTTTATATAATCATCAATTTAAAGTTCACTGGTTTTAAGTATATTCACAATCACTAATCTGTCTGAGTCCATAGATTTGCCTCTTCTGGACATTTCCTCCTAATAGAATCTTACAATATGTGGCCTTTTGTGTCTGGCTTCTTTCAGTTACTGTGTATTTCCAGGTTCATCCATGTAGCATGTATCAATACTTTGGTCTTTTTGTTTTCAAATAATATTTCACTGTAAGGATATAACACATTTTGTTTACTCATTCATCAGTTGATAAACATTTTGAGTTGTTTCCTCTTTTTGGCTATTATGAATAATAACACTGTAAACATTTATGTATAAATTGTATTTGAACATAGGATTTCATTTGTTTTAAATATATACCTAGGAGTGGAATCACTGGGTTTAATAGTAACTCTATTGTTTAACATTTTAAGGAACCAACAAACTGTTTTCCAAACTGGATGCCACATTGCCAACAACAATGGATGAGGATTCCATATTCTCCACATCTTCATCAGCACTTGCTAGTCTCTCTCTTTTTTAATATCACTGTTCTGTGGGATATGCAGTGGCATGCTATTACGGTTTGGGTTTGCATTTTTCTAATTACTAGTGATGTCAAATAGCTTTTCATGTGCTTATTGGCCATTTGTATATCTTCTTTGTGGAAACATCCATTCAGATCCTTTGCCTATTTTTTTTTTTTTTGAGATGGAGTCTCGCTCTGTCGCCCAGGCTGGAGTGCAGTGGCCAGATCTCAGCTCACTGCAAGCTCCGCCTCCCGGGTTTACACCATTCTCCTGCCTCAGCCTCCTAGTAGTAGCTGGGATTACAGGCGCACCTCGCCCGGCTAGTTTTTTGTATTTTTTAGTAGAGACAGGGTTTCACCGTGTTTGCCAGGATGGTCTCGATCTCCTGACCTTGTGATCCACCCCTCTCGGCCTCCCAAAGTGCTGGGATTACAGGCTTGAGCCACCGTGCCCGGCCGCCTATTTTTTAATTGAGCTATTTATTTTCTTATTATCAAGTTGTAAGCCACCAGCAGTGTTTGAGGATTCTACAAACTAGTTTAAACATGTGGTCATCATTCTTGTGTAACATACATAACTCCATTTTTAATTAGAAAAAAAAATTAACCAGGTTTCTGTAGCTAAGCAATGTTCATCTTATATGTGAATACCCAGTCAGATAATACAACTTACTGATATTACTATTTGAAGATTTAAAAATGTATAATTTCATGATATTTTAGTGCCTTTCCAAAGGCATGACAATTATTTTCCTATGAACTTTCATTTTGAAGAAGGAACTTGAAAACAAAGAGATGTTACTATGGGTCTCATTACCAAAGTCTATTTTCAAAAGAAAATGATAGAGGAATATGCATTTAGAAAATATCTCCTATGTCGCTGGTTGTACACAACAACTTTTGTTGGATGGAATATGACCAGTGATCTGTGGAAATAACTGCTGGAAAACCAAAAAATTGGGATATTATTTGCAAAGTTAATATTTTTATACCATTAATTTTACTCATTTAAGAAAGTATAAATAATTTTATCATGCATTCATTTCCGGTGCCTGGAACATGAAAAAACTAAAATATAATTTTACATTTTTCGCTTACTCAGGTAGAACCTCGTTATCTAACCTCAAGACCACTGAAATGAAAATCCAGTTGTAATCGTAATAACACTCTGCACAGTGGTGATAGGTTTTATCCATACAGTTTCTGCTCCAGTGAAATTCCATTTTAAGAAAATACTCTATGCTATTCACTCGCTGGATGTTCATTGTAATGCGATGTCATTTGTATAAGCAATATGAATCGTAATCTTCTGTCAAGTGGACATAAGTTCAAGTATGGGTGACTTTGAGAAAGATTCTATACATTGTGACTGACCAATGTGTTTTGGTGGCTATATAGCTTAAACATAACAATGGTTAATAGTCTATGAAAAATAGACAAGAAAAAATCTAATGGTTATTGTTTAAACTTAAACAGATAATGTCAAAACTCCAGAAAATATGTGACATCTGCTAAGTAATAATTCTCTACATCTCTATGCGCTTTTTTTTTTTTTTTTTTTTTGACAGAGTTTTGCTTTTGCTGCCCAGGCTGGAGTACAATGGCATGATCTTGGCTCACCACAACCTCCACCTCCCGGGTTCAAGCAGCAATTCTCCTGCCTCAGCCTCCCAAGTAGCTGGGATTACAGACATGCACCACCACACCCAGCTAATTTTGTACTTTTCATAGAGATGGGGTTTCTCCATGTTGGTCAGGCTGGTCTCGAACTCCCAACCTCAGGTGATCTGCCCACGTCAACCTCTCAGAGTGCTAGGATTACAGGCAGGAGCCACCATGCCCGGCCCTCTATGTGCTTTTATAACATTATCTTATGAGATGTAATTGGAACACCATTCATCGCATTGTAATTGTACCTTTGTGTGTGTTTGTGTTTGAATGTGTGTGTGTGTGTGTGTGTGTGCATTTCAGAGAACTAATAAAGGGTATGGAAATAATTAAAGGTATCTTATGAAATGTAGTTGGAACTCTTATCACATTGTAATTGTACCTTTGTGTTGGTTTGTGTTTGAGAGTGTGTGTGTATGTGTGCATTTCAGAGAAATCTGAGAAATAATTAAAGGTGTGGAATGTATGGTTTATCTTCATTTTGCCAGTACCTAGTACAATGTCTGACATACAAAAGGTACTCAGGAGGCCGAAGTAGGCGGATTACCTGAGGTCAGGAGTTCAAGACCAGTCTGGTCAACATGATGAAACCCTGTCTCTACTAAAAATATAAAAATTAGCCAGGCATGATGGAGAGCACCTGTGATCCCAGCTACTACAGAGGGTGAGGCAGGATAATTTGTTTGAAGCCAGGTGGCAAAGGTTGCAGTTAGCCAAGATCACGCCCCTGAACTCCAGCCTGGGCAACAGAGAGATACTCCATCTCAAAAAATAAATATAA
>NW_012110252.1:5768273-5793793 GCF_000951045.1 Mandrillus leucophaeus
ATAAAATAATAAAAAATAAAAGGTACTCAGTTCCAATTCATGAATTAATTACTACAGCTGCTGCTGTTAGATTGGCTGCTACTGCTGCTGCTACAAATACTATCTCTACTATTGCTCACTATTATTTATTGAGCGCTCATTATGTGCTATACTCTTTTTACTTTTTCTCACTAAATCCTCATAAATATGTGGCACTCTTGTATTGCTTTGTCAATGAAAAAAATTGGGTCACACAAAAAAATAAAGCTGGGGAGAGGTTAAAATTCTTTTAACATGTTGAATATTTTGGTCTGCTTTGTTTTTGTACATTTGTTTGCTTGTGTGTTTTGCGTATATAATTTCCTCAAGAAATGTGGCAATAAAAGAAACTAGGATCCAACATATGTTTCCAAATAGGTCATAGTGAATGGGATCAGACACATGAAAATTCAGTCAATCCCTCATCAGCATGGGGCGAGGGAAAGGGACATGGGGTTGTACTTGTGATGTCTTTAGTTCAACCATCTAGGAGGAAAAAGTGTGTTTTTGTCTTATTTTATTTGCCTTTCTGCCACAAACCCACGTTTCAAAGCTTGTTCAAAATGAATACTCAATAAATATTATTGATAGGCAGTCTACCTGCCACACATCATCTTTGATAAGTGAATTATAATGACAATATTTTGGGTTATGATGTCTGCCCTTTGAGAGAAAGAGAATTTAAAGTAACCACAGCCTATCTCAGCTTGCTGGAGATATGAATCTCTTGGCCCCTGTTAGCATAATCTACTTATGGAAGAGACATAAATGTGGAGCGAAAGGGTTGCAAAATGATTTGCTGGGTACTATTGTTGAGCCCTAATTTAAATCACTTGGTTTTCTCCATTATTATTCCAAAGCCTCATCTGAATCCTTCTGACATTAAATGTACTTTATAGGAACAATATATTCCTATAACTTGTAAAATCTTTAATGTAAGATTTATACTATCTTCAGTAAGATGGATGAGAATAATTACTTTGAGTCTTGTTAAGTTCCTCAACCAATGCTGTTACAAATTTGTATAACAGAAAGAATTAAAATGTCACAAGATATATTTCTGAGGATAACAACCACAGCATTTAAAAATATTCTTAAGCATAGTATTTTTAAACAAAATTCATGGATTATCTTTGCATATACTTATACACAAGGACAGTATGGTTTTCTTGAAAACATTAGTTACAACCAGCTTTCAGGTTCATTTTAAGTATGGGCCATATTGCTGTATGTGAAAGCTATCGTTTCACCAGAGCCACAAGGACATTAAAGTTTAAAACAGCAAATGTAAAATCATGCCATTGGTCATTTGATAAACTTAAAAAGAGAGGACACAAATTTCAGTATCTGTCAAAGAAAACACAATTCACTTTTTTATTCATAGCAGGGAAAGTCATATGTCAAAGGAAAAAAGGATAATTTGCTGTGAGACGAATGCCAAGGAAAAGGACAAAATAACATTGATTCAGTAGTTAGATTGAATATACAAGAAGGAAAGAAAAATGGGTATTAATGCACATATATTAGAGATGTAAAATTTATATGGGGTACCAAGACATCATGATACAGATTTCCTTTTCTACATAACCCAGGTTGATGCTCTGTGCCAATGTAAATAGGCCCAATTATTACAGTTTCTAGTGCAGCAGAAAGCAAAGAGATTCAGAGAAAATACTGCCTTAAGCTGTCACCATGGTGGTCTCAGCAGGGGCTGAGCTAAGCCTGAGAGTCTACAGGACTGACCCAAGACTTGAAGAAACCAGTGAGAGGACGACTTCACACAGAGGGTCTTGTCGCAAGGGATTTGCTAAAGATCAAATCCTGGTGACCAGGAAAGCCCAAAAGCTAGATGAGGAGTGAAGTGTTTGAAGCACCCCTAGCAAAGCAGAACTAGAACAGGGGTTTGCCAAGGTAAAACTTTGCAAATATTCTTTGAAGCAAAGACACAGAAAAGATGAAAGATTTTATAAAAGCTTTTTTGGCTCCTTCCACGGGGATAGAAGGAGTTCTTTATGGTTGAAGAAGTAAGCAGGAGACAGGACTAATAATACTAAGAACCCACCCATAGACCTTTCACTAACTTACTCGATTTCCATTGCCTTCAAGTAATATATTTGATTTCCTTATTTGTAAACGTGATAGCTAACTTGTCTTCCTTGGAGAACACCTGTGAAGATTAAAAGTGACTATGGACATAAAGGCACTCTGCAAGATTAAAATGTATTTACAAATGGGGAATTATTATTCTGTTAATTTTGTTTTATTTTCCTTCCTTTCTTCTTTTCTTACATTCAACAAATATTTCATGAGCATTTAGTGTGTACCAGACATTCAATGCCCTATCTGAACAGTCAAATCTTCTTCCCCTATGGAGCTCACATTCAAAGTGGAGAAACGTAAAACAAACTAAATGCTGCAGTAGATGGGACTAGTGCTACAGAGGACTGTAAATAAGCAAAAAATGGATACTTTGATAGAGTATCCATGGAAGTCTTCCCTGAGAATGTGACATTTTATGAAAGACTAGGAGACATGCAAGAATGAACCATGCAGATTTCTAGGAGAAGACTATCCAAGCAGAGGGAAGAGCAATCGCAAAGGCCACGAGGTGGAAGAATGTTAACATATCTCAGAGGTGGAAGAATGTTAACATATCTCAGAATCTCCACGGGGAGCTATATGGTTGGACTGGATAGAAGGAAGGAAGTAGGATAAAGAGGACACAGTTAGGCAGCTCAGTTTGTTACGTTGAGAATAGACAGAAGAGAACCAATTGTTAAAACTGGGCTCCTCTTTAGAAAGATACTGAAAGAATTCAATTGTGAAATGATTTGATGTAGAAAAGAGTGGTAGCAGTGGAAGTGTTGACAAATGTTAAGATTTCTGGATATAAGGTTAAGGTAGACTCAACAGGTTAACTGAAGACTTGGGTGAAGGTTGTTAACAAAAAGACTAAGTAGTCTGAGCAAACAGGAGGCTGGAGTTGACATTAACTGAGATGGGAAAACTGGAGAGAAGAGAATCTGGGGAGGAGGAAGTGGTAGGAGTTCAGACTTTTTTTTTTTTTTTTTTTGAGACAGTTTTGCTCTTGTTGCCTAGACTATAGTACAATGCATGATCTCGGCTCACTGCAACCTCTGCCTCCCTGGTTCAAGTGATTTCCCTGCCTCAGCCTCCTGAGTAGCTGAAAGTACAGGCATGCGCCACCATGCCTAGCTAATTTTTGTATTATTAGTAGAGGCAGGGTTTCACCATGTTGGCCAGACTGGTCTCAAACTCCTGACCTCAGGTGATCCACCCATCTCAGCCTCCCAAAGTTTTGGGATTACAAGCGTGATCCACTGTGCCTGGTCAGTTTGAGACATTTTAACTTAGTAGAGGCATATCAAACATCCAAGTGGAGATATCAAGGAGTCTTTTGATATAAATCTGAAGATTAGGAGAGTAGATTTGGTTGAATCTATAAATGTAGGCATTGTTAAAGTAGAGGTGAGGTGGTCTGTAAATCTAGGATACTGATTAAAACTTTCAAGGGAGTAAGTACAGACAGAGTAGAGATCTACAAATTACCTGAGAGGCATACCCACGTTTCCAGGTCAGAAATATAAGGAGGAACTAGCAAAGAAAACCAACATGGGACAGTAATTAGGACAGTATGGTAATGTGAAAACCAAATAAAGAAGATATCCCGGGAACAGGGAGTGGTGCACTATCAAATGCTTCTGATTCAGTGAGATGAGGATGAACATCTACCACCTGCCATGATTTGGATCGTTCTCGCCCGAACTCCTGTGAAAATATGATCCCAAATGTGGCAGTCTTGGGAGGTGGGGCCTAGTGGGAGGTGTTTCGGTCAAGGGGGCAGATCCTTCATAAGGACAGGGTAATGCCCTCCTGCAGGGTTAATTTTTTGCACTCCAGGGAAGGGGTTAGTTCCTGAGAGTAGCTTGTTTCAAAGACTCTGGTTTCCTCAGTTTCTCCCTGTTGGTTCCTCTCTCACCATGTAATCTCTGCACACACCTGCTCCCCTTCCTCTTTCTGTGATATGTTGAAGCATCTGGAGGCCCTCACCAGATGCAACTGGCTAATCTTGAACTTGCCATCCACTAGATTCATGAGTCAAATAAACATCTTTTCTTTATAAACTATATATAACTGTACAAACTATAAACTATAAAAAAGTCGCAGGTATTCTGTTACAGCAACATGCATAGACTAAGACAGCAGCACACACAACAATGTGGAGGCCATTTATGATCTCGACCAGAGATATTTCACCTCAAAGGTGGAGGCAAAGCCATGATAAAGTTAATTTGAGAACACAAGAGAATGCCAGGCGCGGTGGCTCACGCCTTAATCCCAGCACTTCGGGAGGCCGAGGCGGACAACTCACAAGGTCAGGAGATCCAGACCACGGTGAAACCCGGTCTCTACTAAAAAAAATACAAAAAATTAGCCGGGCGCGGTGGCGGGCGCCCGTAGTCCCAGCTACTCAGGAGGCTGAGGCAGGAGAATGGCGTGAACCCGGGAGGCAGAGCTTTCAGTGAGCCGAGATCGCGCCACTGCACTCCAGCCTGGGCGACAGAGTGAGACTCTGTCTCAAAAAAAAAAAAAAAAAAAGAAGAGAATACAAGAGAAGGCTGGGCATAGTGGCTCATGCCTCTAATCCCAGCACTTTGGGAGGCCAAGGCAGGTGGATCACTTGAGGTCAGGAGTTTGAGACCAGCCTGACCAACATGGTGAAACCTCACTTCTACTAAAAATGCAAAAATTAGCCAGGCGTGGTGGTGTATGCCTGTAATCCCAGGTACTCAGAAAAAAAAAAAAAAAAAGAGAAGAGAGAAAGTGGAAATGGCAGGTGTCAGTAATATTTTCAAGGAGTTTTGGTACCAAGAGAAGCAAAATTAATAATAATAATTATAAGGAGATGTAAAGTTGAGCAAAGATTCTCATTTGAATAAAAAATATTCTATTAGGAAACATTCAGAACAGAGGAAAACAATTGATAATCATTGGAATAGTGTTCTTGAGCAAGTGAGAAGGCACAGATCTGGTGTGCAAAGTGAGTTGTCCTGAGATATGTTTGGAAACTCTGCTCTGGAGAAGCAGGAAGGCCAGCAGAGTGTGTGGACACAGATGGATTTCTGGGTGAACATGGTGTGGAGAGCCTGCAGAGGCTTTCTTCTGAGTGGTCTGCATTCTCAGTGAAATTTGAAGCTAAGAGGAACACTGGCACAGAGGGCCGGACTTAACCAGGAGTCGTGTATCAAGATAAGTGCACACAATTGGGGAATGGGGAAAAAGGCAGGAAAGTATATGTGAGAAAGCCATTATGAATGATCATGTAGGCAAAGTAAAAAGCAAAATGAGAAATGAAGGGTGTGGGGTAAAAGTGAAAAACAGTGAAAGGTTGGAAGGTTTATACATCCCAGGGAGGTCTTACGGCCCAAAAGTCTTGGTCATTCCATCTGCTAAAAAGTCTTGAGTTTCTCTGTATCCTTATCACCTCTGCCTTATTTCACATCATCATTATCATTATTATTATTCCCAGGGCATTTTCTTCGCCTCTTCTGGAGTGCTAACCAAAATATCACAGAACAGCAGCATGAACACCACTTGGGAGCTTATTAGAAATGCAAATTTCTAATCGGCATCGAATTAGACTTATTGAATAAGAATCTCTAGAACTGGGGCTCAGGTGATTCTTCTGCATATAAAACGCAAAAATATCTGCCCTTACTGCATATAACATACAAAAATCTCTGTCCATACAGTCATCTAAGGGATATTCCACATAAGCCAACCTCATTATATTCTACTCTTTCTCAAAAAAATTTGAGCCTGCTTTACCTAAAGCATAACATCTAAAAATGTGTGCTTAGCTCATTCCCATATTTACACCTGTGCTCTCGTCTTGTTGATCATATCTTCATGTCTTAGCCTCTGCTGTTGCTGGCTCTGAAAGGTATTCCTTATCTTGCTATACAGGCAGAAAAAAAATTTATTCAGTTTTCACATTTAAGCTGAGACCTGTTCTCATTCCTCTTGGTCACTCAGATGTTTTTACCCTGTGCTTTCACCAAACTTTATATAGGCTTCCATTTTAATAGGCATATCATTATATTATTAATTTTTACACGTATTGCCCTCTACTAAACAGAAATCTCCTTGATGGTAAGAATATTTTTCTTTTATCTTTGATGTCCAGCATCTCAATCAGTTATTAGGCATTCACTGTATGTTCTTAGAAGATGAGTAACTGAATAAGGTATTCCAAAGTAAAGTGGTTTCTGCGTTTAGATGCTCTGCCATGTCTGAATCTGACTTACAATAATTTATTATACATTGTACACAGCCAGAAATAATGAACAATCTGTTTATAAAATCTATTTCCTTACATCGGGTCATTTATGAATATATTAAATAACAAAATACTTACAATACTTGCATTTTTCATACGGTAAACATTCACTAATTTTTCAGCAAGACTTTGTAATTTAAGTGAATTATTTTTCTTGAACTATAAAGGATTTTTCCAACCATTCAGTTTCTTTCCCCAGAGTATCCTTGCAGTACCTGACAATATTTGCCTATTACTTTGTCAAGGCAATGTGAATGTTTCTGTGGTTTTGCAACAAGTTTTCCAATTTGAACAATGATTGAAGTGATGATAATGACCTCATCAATTTCACATTCTGGACTGAGCCAACCAATTCCATTCAGATTTGTTATGCACCTCATTTCATGGGGCCATCCTAAGCAAACACTTCCTGTTAATATTTGACAGCTGGGTCAACTGACGCATTTAAACAAACAGTAAACTATTATTGGACAATGAAGATATAAAATGACAAATGACAAAATGATTAATTTGGTTATGTCAATATCCACTGGAATAGCTTAAATGAAGTCTTTTTATTTATTGCTGGTAGATTAATGGAATCATCTGATAGGTAAACCACCAAAAATTTGGAGGTAGTTTCAACACTTCTGGCTGATGTCATATACTTTTCACACAATAATGCAGACTCATATTACTCTTGAATTATTACAGCAAATGTATGACATGGTATAAAAATAGAACTATATAATACTCTAAAGTATTAAAGGCATATGAAATTTTTGGGAAGACTATTTGTTTTGAAAGAGCATTACTAAATTTACAAAGGAATTTACATAGCTTCCTTTAGTAGTTTGACAATATAAGGTCATTGTTTAAATTTTGGTTTTCTAAATTATACAGAGATTATAGCAGGAAATAGATATATATGTGTTTGTGTATTGTGTGTATTCACACACACTCATACACACTAAATTAAAGGAACGAGTCAATAATTCTTTTACAAAATTATAAACCCCTTGGATTGATACTTCCAAGGATTATCTGCTTGACTTTTGGAAATTCTTGACATCTGTATTGTCTCTTCCTTGGCACATGCTAGACTGCCTTTTCCAGCATTCCTACAGCTATGTGTGATGATGTGACTGAGTTCTGGTCAATGCATCGTGAATGGAAATGCTATGTGGTTCTTCTAGGCAAGAACCAAAACACCACCACCACCACTAGCCTACTTTTCCTGTCATTGGGCTGAATGAACAAGAGTCCAAGGATCTAAAGGGGGCACCTGGCTCCAAACTGGTTCAATAGTGAAGAAAGCCCCCCAACTCCAGTCCCCACTAACCTTCATTAAATTACAACGTAATCAAGATACTTGCATTGTTTTAAACCACTTGAATTTCAGGGTTCATCTTTTATAGATGCTATTATTATTTCCCTTAATTAACATCACTGGAATCTACGTTCAAAGGCCAAAAGTCAGTCTTATCTCACCCTTTATTCTACCTTGGGTATGGTTGAATGTCTAGGTTCTGCTTGGCAGAGATGATTCAGACAATAAAAGAGAAAAACTGGAAACTTGGACAACGATCAAGGCAGAGGATGGCCAAGCTTAGCCTGGAGCATGCACAAGTTTTCAACATAATTGCTGGCAAGCTTAGTTGTGGCCTTAGGATAAAATAAGTGGAGAGCTAAAATGGGGAAATAAATTAAGACAAAAATCTAGATATGACTTCAGTAAAGGTGAAGTCTGTGACAATGATGCGAACCTGTTCCAGAAGTTTTATCCACATAGGTTTACAGGTCAAAGCAATATTTTAGCAGCTCTGACTCTATGTAGCTGGTTCGTATTTTAAAAGCTGCACCTTATAAGAGTGAAAACTATTTTCTATATTGTTAGTATTTTTATTTATTGAACTCTTCCAATATGCATTTGATGAAAACGATATGTCACTTTGCCACAGTGAGGAGAAAGAGGGACACATCATATGCAGGACAGATATTGGCTAATCTCCTAATAATAATCAGATTGTCTCTGGACAAGGGATCAAGTTTATCTGAATTTTACCTACAGCCATGCCAGCTAAGCAGAACAAACCATGGATTTTCAGTTTTTTCATTTAAATTTGTATATTAATATGTGATTCAAAGTAATGATATATTTAAAGCATTTTTGTTTACACCAAATAAATTAGGATTTAACAATACATTTGTACAATTTGTTGTTTTGTACAACCCCAAGATTATTGATCTCTAGGAAATGAATCCCCAATGCTCAAGTGATTCAACACTTAGTAGAATAGACAGGCAAGTGATGGATTACTGAGTTAAACACAAGTTAGAGAGCACATGGAATGTGCATCTAACTAGTTTAATTAAGTTAGTTCCATCTAACTGACTTGCAGACTAGGAAGTTGAGGAGCAACAACAAGAAGGCTCTGTTTAGAGGGTCGTTATTGAAGAACAGACAACTCAACTAGGTAATTCAGGGAGATACATTTTGTGACATGTGTTTTATAAACATAACTCAGCTCAATACATAGCCAATTGAAATAAAAGAGTAAAATGTGATCACCTCTTGTGTGTCAGATGTGATGCCTCATGTTTTACTAGTGTTATCACATTTAGAGCTTAGGGCGGTCTTGCAAAATTGACAAGCAATTTGAGAGATAAGAAAACTAATTCAAATGTTGAGATCACATTTGGATATTATGATTTATGGCTTGCTAGTCACTTTCAGAAAGTGATTTTTTTACTGCCATAATTTAACTTTCTATTTTTTTAAGTCGATTTACCTCTTGTCTTGGCAAATAGGTAAACTGAATTATAATTACATGGTACCATTATAGGTTCCCAGAAAAGTTTTTTTTTTTTTTAATCCTCTCAAAATCACCACCACTTGCTCACTTATATTTTGAATCTGTTTTAGAAAAAATAAAACTTTCTTTCTATTATTAGTGCTCTAGCTTTATATGTAAAAACACCTTCAGAAGAACTGGCACATTAAAATTGTTTCACACAGAGATGTAAATGAGTGCCAATCTTCATTTAGTTTGCTGTGACATAAACAACATTATACTTTTTCTATATCGTGACTAAAAAGTAAAAGAGAGAAAGCAGACATTAACAAAATGGAGAGAAAGATGCCATAAGATGTTACAAGAAACACAGGAAAAAGGGAGCAAGGGATATTTAACCAGAATATGAGACTATTTCCCACTTTCTCTAAGGCACAACCTCTTCAGATGTTTAATTTTTCATCACTAAAGAAGATAACCCATCAACCTTTAAAAATAGTTGTTTTCCATATTATCTTTGTATCTGTTTTTTATAGTGAGATATTCATGGTTTGTTCATTCACTTCTGTGACGAACACCTTGCACTAATACAATGACCACGGGCAATCTCTGGACTTATCATGGATGATGATGAAAACCAAGCCTGAAAACTTGGATTCTCTGTGTCATCCTTTTTAGTAGCACAATTTAGAAACAAGTTAGAGTATTATGAATAAGTTGTTTCTCCACAGATGATTTTCTGTGTTGTTAAAACTCCATTTAGAATGAGATTGATTGAATGGTGATCACAACTATTCTAGTTGCCAATCACTCTTTGGGCTTCACTTTTTGTTATTGTCCTAGAGGGTCAGCAGCTGTGAACTTGTTCTCATTGATTTTCCTAGCAAGTGCTAGTTTACATAGAAATGGTTGAGTCCAAACTCAGGACCAATTTGACTGAATTCATTTGAAGTTAGGGAAACAACTGATTAGGGCAGACCTCTAAATTCAACAGATGTTACATTCAGTTTTGAAAACTGATGGAGATTGAAGATCCATGGCCTCAGGGGTTTATAATTGCACTCTAGCACACAATTGATTATTGTGTATTTATTATTTGTCATTTATATGGTATGAAAGACTGGAACCCTTGACTCATAAATGAATATGTCAGTGAAGATGCTTTAGGTATCCTACTGAACCCAGCCTTACACACAAAATGACTTACTTACCTAGCAGGAATCTAGAAATAGGGTGGATCTCAGGGCGATGGATCCATTGACTCCATGCCATTGAAGACTGCAACATATATTTCCCCACAGTACCAGTTTCATCCTGTATTGACTGTCCTCAGGGTGAAGAATGGTTACTATCAGCAATCGGACCTACATGTTTCTTTGTAGATATCTAAAAGCTGAGAAAGAAGGTTTCTTTTCAGTATTCTAATCGAGAAAGTGTTCTATGATTTAGCTTGATTGGATTGTCTAAGTCACATGTCCACAGTTAATAGTGACGGTGACTAGGGGAATATAATGTGCCGATTATATTTCACTAATGCACATGAGCTCCATAACAGAAGAACAGAGGCATTACGGTTCTTTTGGAAAGAGGAAGGGGTCAATATTTGCTAATCACACAACCAAAAATATCAACGATAGCCTCTGTTCAGCATCCAGAAAACAGTCAGGCTTTGTTCTTCATTTCATTGTTGCATTGCATTTTGTAATTTTGTTTATTTTTATTTTTGCAGTTAATGAATAGTAATATAGTCATATACCACATAATGATGTTTTGGTCAACAACAAATTTCACATATGACAGTGGTTGCATAAGATTATAACGGAACTGAAGAATTCCTATTGCCTAGTGATACCACAGCTGTCTGAATGTCAAAGCACAATGAATTTCTCGTGTGTGTGTGTGTGTGTGTATGTGTGATGATGATGGTGTAAACAATCCTACTGTGCTGCCAGTCATATAAAAGTATACCACATACAATTATATATAGAACATAATACTTGATAATAATGTTACTCGTTTATATATTTACCATACTAGACTTCTTCTGGCTATGTTAGTGTGTACTCCTACTTATTAAAAAAAAGTTAACTATAAGCTGGGCATGGTGGCTCACGCCTGTAATCCCAGCACTTTGGGAGGCCTAGGCGGGTGGATCACGAGGTCAGGAGATTGAGACCATCCTGGCTAACACAGTGAAACTAAAGTGAATCTCTACTAAAAATACAAAAAAACAGCTGGGCATGGTGGCAGGCGCCTGTACTCCCCGCTACTGGGAAGGCTGAGGCAGAAGAATGGCGTGAACCCGGGAGATGGAGCTTGCAGTGAGCTGAGATCACACCACTGCACTCCAGCCTAGGTGACAGAGCTGTCTCAAAAAAAAAAAAAAAAAAAAGTTAACTGTAAAACAGCGTCAGGCAGGTCTTTTAGGAGATATTTCAGAAGGTATTGTTATCATAGGAGTTGACAGTTCCATGCATGTTACTGTTCCTGAAGACCTTCCAGTGGGACAAGATGTGGCAGCAGAAGATAGTGATGTTGATAATCCTGACCCTGTGGAGGCCTAGGCTAATGTGTGTGTTTGTGTCTTAATTTTTAACAAAAACTTTAAACAGAAAAAAACAAAAACAAATAAACTTAAACATAGAAAAAAGCTTAGAGAATAAGGATATGATGACATAAGATATTTTGCACAGCTGTACCATGTATTTTAAATTAAGTGTTATTACAAAAGAATCAGAAAGGCAAAAAAAATAATTTATAAAGTAAAAAATTGCTAGCAGTAAGCTAAAGTAAATTTACTATTGAATTTTTAAAAAATAAATTTAACAAAGCCTAGGTGTGCAGTGTTTATAAAGCTTACAGTAGTGAACAGTAATGTCCTAGGTCCTCTCCTTTACTCACAAGTTACTAAGTCCTGCAAGCTCCATTCATGATAAGTGCACCATGTTTCACCTTTTACAGTACTTCTAGTGTACTTTTTCTACGTTTAGGTATGTTTAGATACACAAATACCATAGTGTTACAATTGCCGACAGTATTCAGTAGGGCAGCATGCTGTTCAGGTTTGTGGCCTAGGAGCAGCAGGCTGTTCCATACAGCCTTGGAATATATTTCATCCTTTTTTGTTCTTGAAACAGAATCTCGCTCTGTTGCTCAGGCTGGAGTGCAGTGGCAAGATTTCTGTGCACTGCAACCTCCCCTTCCTGGGTTCAAGCGATTTTCCTGCCTCAGCCTCCTGAGTAGCTGGGATTAACCACCATGCTCAGCTAAATTTTGTATTTTTAGTAGAGATGGGTTTTCCCTATGTTGGCCAGGCTGGTTTTGAACTCCTGCCCTCAAGTGATGCACCCCCTTAGCCTCCAATATGCTGGGATTACAGGTGTGAGCCACTGCACCCAGCCGGGATATAAGCTAAATCCTAAATAGAAGGTAGTGGGCAATGTACCTTCTAGGTTCGTGTAGGTAGGCCCTATGATGTTTGCACAAAAACAAAAATCACCTAACAAGGTATTTCTCAGAATGTGTTCTCCTCATTAAGTGATGCATAACTGTAAAGTGATAGTAAGAAATATATATGTACATAATAATATATAAAAATCTGTTGCATCTATAAAAAGTAAATGGAATATTTTGAGAGGCTTGACACAATTAAGTGGTTAAAAATTCTTGTAGAATTAATGTTAAAGAAAAAAATATACGACTGACTGGTGAGATAGAAAAATATCTAGAAGGATTTGCTTGTGTGTTTGTTTTTTGAGATAGAGTTTCGCTCTTGTTGCCCTGGCGGGAGTGCAATGGCATGATCTCAGTTCGCTGCAGTCTCCATCTCCGCCTCCCGGTTCAAGCGATTCTCCTGCCTCAGCCTCCCGAGTAGCTGGGACAACAGGTGCCCGCCACCACGTCCAGCTATTTTTTGTATTTTCAGTAGAGATGGGGTTTCATCATGTTGGCCAGGATGGTCTCGATCTCTTGACCTCATGATCTGCTCACCTTGGCCTCCTAAAGTGCTGGGATTACAGGCGTGAGCAACCGTGCCCAGCCGAAGGATTTGCAATCACATTATTTTGCAAACATTTTAAATGTTTTAATGTTTTACTCTTCTTTAAAAAAAAAATGAAATTAGAGACCATAGGAAATATACTGTGGTATGATTATTCTGAAAGGAATAATTCGAATTTCAACTCAGGGCCATGCACTCAAAGAAGAAACATTTATCCTACATCAAATAACTAGTGAATGGTGTCTAGTAAAAATATGTTTATGCTAATACAAAAATGTAAAGATATGCTTATTATTTCTATCTTGACTTAGCATTTTAAAAATCAGTGTTCAATTGCTTTATTTATTTATTTATTTATTCATTTATTTATTTATTTATTTATTTATGATGGAGTCTCACTCTGTCACCCAAGCTGGAGTGCAGTGGCACAATCTCAGCTCACCGCAACTTCGGCCTCCTGGGTTCAAGCAATTCTCCTGTCTCAGCCTCCTGTGTAGCTGGGATTACAGGCGTGTAACACCAGCCCAGCTAATTTTTTTATTTTTAGTAGAGATGGGGTTTCACCATGTTGGCCAGGCTGGTCTCAAACTCTTGACCTCAAGTGGTCCACCCGCCTTAGCCTCCCAAAATACTGGGATTATAGGTGTGAGCCACCGTACCCAGCCAATCAATTGCTTTAAATAAAAGGACATTTAATTTTAAATGAGAAGTTTCAAATAAATTTAAAATAAACCAAGTAAATTTTACTTGATTTAATGAAAGTAAAATAATTTGAAGTAGAAGTAAAACTTCTGAACTTTACATAAATGTTTATTATAGGAATTTTTTAAATGCTCAACAATGTTTAGAAATTAAAAATCATTAAAATGTTATAATCAATTTAAACTACATATTTCATTTTTACAGCTTTAATTGATTCTTTGCTGTGAAATACACGATTAGAACTTTTTCCCCTCCATATTTTTGTCTCCTACTTTCCCTCTGATTTTGTTGCTTTATTCAGCATTTATATACTATTCTACATCTATAATTTTCTATTGTTTTGTCTGTTATATTTAAATAGATTCAATCCGTACTGCAACTTCTACCATGGTATCTTTATTTCTTAGTTATTGTAACGTATTTCTTGGCTGAATTTATCATTGTGCAGGTAATTTTTTTCCCAAGAAAAATGTGAGTGCAATACTCCTTGAAGGCTTTTCTTGCTCACATTTGAAAATGTCTGCCTGTTCCCTTTTTCCTCAAATGATCATGTAACTGGAAATAACACAGAATTGCTGAATCATACTTTCCTTTTTAAACTGTGTGGATAGTTTTACATTGTTTTCTAGTGTAGAATATTTCAGTGCAGAAGTTTGAAAACAGCATACTCTTCCCCTCTGTAAGTAACTTTTCTGCAAAAAATAATTTCTTCATCCTTGAAGTTCAATAAAAGATGAACCAGGATGGATATGCATGCTGGTGGTTCAGTGATAAATTCTCCTAGTATTTTATTTATTGTGCCTATTTAGTTTGCAGGTTCAACGATCTCTCGTTTCAGGAGATTTTTCCTATAATACTTTCCTCATTACTATTTTCCATTCCATTTGTTGGATTTTCTACTTGGAGAACATCAATTATCTTTACATTCAATCTTCTTTGTCCATCTTCCATATCTATCATCTTCTGATTACTTTGTTCTCTCGGTCTTTTTCTTCACATTCACTCTGATTAATTCCCTCTATGCCAGTAGCTTGATAGTCAAGAATCCTACTTTGTTTATTTGGCTTTCATCCATTTATTATATTAATATCTGTAGCAAAGTTGTTTTGATATTCAGTTTGCTTTGATAATTTTTATTCTGCTGCTTATTAACATTTTTCTCTTTTATTGAATTCATGTTTATATTAAATTTGTTTACATCTTGTGCAATTGTCTCTGTTGTTTTATATTTTGTGTGTTATGATCCTCTCAACACACACCCTACCCTTGACCAAACATGCTTGCAAAGTTATATGCCATTTTTAAAATCTCATTCATCATTAATTTGGGCAGCTCTGTTCACACCTTCTATTTACTTTGATATAACGTAAGTGAATGAGTTCTTCACACTTTTACCATCTTATCTAGTACCTTTGTTTTTCCTTTGAAATTATTATTTGAATGGTGGATACTAAAAATAATCTACTTTTTTATACCTGAAGTCACGAAGATAGCTTTATCTTGGATAAAGCTGAGACCATTCCTTGTTGGAGCACATAGCTCCATTCTCTTCTTTGAAATTGAATGTTTTGTACTAGAGCCAACTCCCCTAGACAGGCAGGCGTTCTGCAAGACAGCAACCTCCCACCCCCATCCCCCACTTCAAGAAAGCAATCACTCTGGGTTTTTTCTACCTCTGCCAAAGTACTACATTGCTGTGTAAAATCCTCCAATCTCAAGAGCTATTTTCATTCTAAAAACTGTCCCTGGTTACTTCTGGTATTCTTAATATATTTCTATCCAAACTGGAGAAATATCATTAAAGTTATCAGTACTTAGCTAACTTCTCTTCTTTCCTTGATACTGTTGTACCCAATTCCAGAATTTTCTTTTATTTTTTTGATTGCCACTTTTTGATGTTTATGTTTATTTGCCAATGGCGAATATTATCAATTTTTTAACCGGTTTTGTGCGTTTTTTTTTTTTTTTTTGGCAAATTTGGGAGGGAGATTTTCCAATACTGCCTTCCACTGACATCTTAATGCAAAATCATCTGATCGCTAAAATTCTGCTGGTCATGACAAAAAGGAAGTAAAAGAAAAGAAGTACAAGCGAGTGAGATTATTAGCAGTTTTTCAATAATTAAAGGTAGCACAATGAATTCAGCAGTTTGGATCACTGTCCTGACATTGGCAATCAGTAAAGTTTCTACAATGATGGAAATGTTCTATATATTTCCTGTCCAATATGGTGACCACTAGCCAAATATTGCTATTGAGCACTTGAAGTGTGACTGCTGTGAGCGAAGAACTGGTATGTTCTATTATATTTTAAGTAATTTGAATTAAAATAAAATAATTCAGGAGGTCTCATTCAGTATGTCGGGGAAATGACCAATGACCTGATACTTCCTATCCAGGGTACCACATTTTGAAAAGCTCTTCTCTATATAATCAACATTTCTGTACAGATTAAAATCGCGCTGTTGATAAAATTGTGCAATCACAGGAAAAGTGCTAGTTGGTGCAAAATACTTGTCTATAACAACATAGGGATTCTTAAGAATCTCAGGACATAATCTCCAGTAAGAGACAAGACACCACTCTTTGTTCTTTCCTCATAGAAAATAACCACCTTGTCTCTTTCTCGTTCCTTTCAATTGTTACGTGGTGTCCTGTGATGATAACAGAATCACAAACTTCCAAGTTCTGGTTTCAACTGTAGAAGACTCTTTAAATAGGAGTTGGGTTCATTTCCAAATAAAAAATGACACTAATATTTTAATATAGGTATATATCCAAATGATTTCTTCATGACATTGCTAGATAATTTTATAACTCACTAAAGGTAAATATTTTAAGAATGAGGAATGTTTTATGTCATACGTGCTTGTCACCATCAACAATGTAGGAATTGTAGTTCTTTCCTTCTGTAATTCCTAACACACTGTTGACATTCTCCATGCTGGACCATATAATTCAGCATGGCTCATCTCACACAAATTAGGACATTTCGTCATGTTCAAATACAGAGAAAGACATAATCTAGCATTTCCTAGAGAAGAAAAATTGTCAGCATTTTCTTCCACTGAATAATCTCACCATATAGTTTCATTGCTCTAACAGCTTATCATATTTTCTAAATCACTTGAATTTTGGTACCATTTTCAGTAGGGTTTTATATAGAGATTTTCTCCAGCTTGGATATTTAAAATGGTACATATTGTTATCTGACTTTATTAAAAATGTTTACCAGGCTCATTGGGGAAAGAGAATCAAAATAATCAGAAGAGCTGTTCTATTTATTTAAAAAATTAATTTAAAAACTTTTAAAATTCTTTTAAAATATTAGAAATTTTTAAAATTATATGACAGATCCTATCAGTTCTTTTCATCACTTTTGACGTTTCCTCTCATTTTGTTACTGTTTTAACAAACATGTAATAAAAATCATGATGTTTATTATTATTGTTTGAGTCTATTGTTTGGTAGGCTTTCTCTATTCTTGCTATAGATTTGTCCTTAGTTATCTTAAATTTCTGTCAGTAGTTAAGATATTTGATAATTAGCGATAATTACTAAATAATCTGTCATGCTTGACAATGTGTAAATATGATGTATATATAATTTTATATCTTGAAAATTTGTTATTGCAAAAGCCACACTTTAATCTTGAAACAAAATCACCAAGTGAGATTTATTCAGGGTTCACTTTACATTTTTGTAGCATGCATGGATGAACTACTTTGAAGATTAAATTATGAGCAATAAAAATTAATTTGCTACATTAGCAAATATACCAGTAAATTATTAAAAAATATTCACTTAAAACTTATACAATACAATTTTAATTATGTAGAATCCATGTTTAGTTTTTTTTTATAATATCCCTGGGCTGCAATAAAACATATGAATTTTCTGCCTAAGAAAATGTTGTCGGTTTCCATAGTCTTTTGCAATTATGTATATTCTAAGGCTTGTTTTATTTTGTTTTGTTTTGGGTGTTAAGTCTCTGTTAATCAAGTATAATGAGGATAATCTCTCTTACATTATTTTGAACAAGTCATTTTATTTCCCTACCTTCCATCATTTCTCTTTGTTTTAGCTTTATCAATGTGTAACTGACAAATAAAACTTGTTTACAAGCAGGATGTACAACATAATGTTTTGATATGTATATACATTGTGAAATGTCTATTATTTTTCTTGATTCCTCAATCACACAGCCCATATGTGAGGATAGTGATGTGAATGTAATGTGTGACTGTGTGTGTTTTACTTCTTTATCCCTGCTAAGAAAATAGATAAAGAAGTTAAGTGGAAAGAATAACTTTATATGAATAACTATGAATCTGATCTTATTTATCTTTTAATAATAATATAGTTACAAATCTTCTGTCCTCTAACACTATCTATAAATGCCTACTGACACATTTTTAATATCCCTGTAAAATTACATTGGCACTCAAGAATATGGTTAAGAGGCATTTCTCTGCTGAATTACTAAGATTTTATAAACAAATTTAAAGGACAAGTGATACATTTGGAAAAATTATCTGTTACCTATATGATGTATAAAAAAGAAAAAGTCACATTTTATACAGTTTCTAGAACTTAGAAGTAACAAAAAGAATCTACGGAAAAAAAAAAAAAAAGAATATAATTCAGTAATTTCCTGAACTAGAAATCCAAATCGCCAAAACACAATCCCAGGTTCAATTAACAAATCCAAGTCTTAACAATAATGATGCAGCAATTGTTAACTAATGAGATTGACAAAATGTAAAGATTAATAATATCTAGTGTTTCAAGGAGTGTATGGTGACAGGTGTTATCATATACTATCGATAGGAGAGTAAATTGGTCCCATCATTTCAGAGGGCAATTTGACTGTATTTCTCAAAACTCTAAATACTCAAATCCAATAACTGATTAACTCTATTTCTAAGAGTAAGTCCTGAAAAGACTTTCAGCTGGGGCTATGTCTGTGCAAAGGGCCCCTACAACATTCTACAACATTTTTATGTAACAGTAAAATATTGGAAAATACCTCTGTATCCAAGTCAGATAAAATAATTTTGTTGAATCAATAGATTGGATTACTTGTAGCTAATAAAAATAAGAAGATGTATGTGAAAAATGTATCTTTTACTGAAGAAAAAAGCAAGTTGAAAAAACAAAATCTAGTTACAATACTTTTTTACATAAACGGTATACACATAAGTGAATACATATGTGCATGTATAAATGCATGAACCCATATGTTTTATAAGCATAAGAAAAAGGTCTAAAATGGTATACTCTGAATAGTCTACTACTGGGAATCGGGACTGAGTGGCTAAGTAAGACCCCTTTCTCTTTGTCTTTCTCTCTCTCTTTCGAAACAGGGTCTCTCTCTGTTATCCAGACTGGAATCCTGTGGCACAATCATAGCTCACTGCAGCCTGGAACTCCTGGGCTTAAGCAATCCTCTTGCCTCAGTTTCCTGAGTAGTTGGGACTACAAGCTCACGCCATCATGCCCAGCTAGGTTTTTTCTTTTTCTTTTTTTTTGGAGATGGGGTGTCTCTCACTATTTCTCCAAGCTGGTGTCAAACTCCTGGCCTTAAATGAGTCTTCTCCTGAGTCACTGGGATTACAGTGGTGAGCCATTGTGTTCCATCTTTCTTTTTATTTTTGAGACAGGGTCTCACTCTGTCTCCCAGGCTCCAGTGCAGTGGCCCGGATCTCAGCTCACTACAACCTCCACCTCCTGGGTTCAAGTGATCCTCCCACCTCAGCCTCCTGAGTAGCTGGGACTACAGGCACATACCACCACGCCTAGCTAATTTTTGTCTTTTTTGGTAGAAATAGGGTTTCACCATTCTGGCGAGGCTGGTCTCGAACTCCTGACTTCCAGTGATCTACTCTCCTAGGCCTCCCAGAGTACTGCAGTTATAAGCATGAGTCACTGCACCCCACCTCCACCTTTTCTTTTTAACTATCAATTTCATTTGCCTGATTTTTTTTAACAATAAGTATGTTATATTTGTAATTTTTAGTTTAACTTAATGTCAATAACATTTTATACTCCATAGTATAGAAAAATATAGTATACCTATTCTTTTATATTTAAAGAAAAAATATTTAAATTAAATAAATGCAGTTTTATCCAAATATGTCATTTTATTTTTGTCCAAAAGAATGTAGCTGTACTGTCCTGCCAAAAAAAAAAAAAAAAAAAAACTTTCAATAATATGCAGCAAGCTTTTGTTTGGGAGGGGAGATAATATGTAAATTTAAACTATTAACTTTTATTTAAGCATTACTACCAAAATAGATTTTAATTCCTATCATTATAGACCATTAACATTTTATATTCCACTATTTCAACCAGTTATGCTAATTTATTTTAGAGATTCTTCAACTCTTCTTTTTCAACAAATATTTTATAATGATCTATAAAGATAAAAAGACAGAGCCAGTAAATTGTGACTTTCATGTTATACTAATGCCACACATTTTATGATTGTAGTGACAGAGGTGTCCATCTTGAACAATGACTAATTGCAGGAAGTACAAGTTTTCTTTAAGTACAAGTACAATGGAGCTTCAGCAAAATAACAAAATATGAAAAAAATCAAAATTATGTTTTACTTCAAATATACATTTTTTTTTTCTTTTTTTCTCTTTATTTTTATTGACACAGGGTGTCACTCTGTCACCCAGGGTAGAGTGCAGTAGTGCCATCATGGCTCCCTGCAGCCTCTACTTCTCAGGCTCAATCCATCCTCCCACCCCAGCCTCCTGAATAGCTGGGACTATAGTATTATGCCACCATGCCTGGCTAATTTTTGCATTTCTTTTTTGTAGTGATAGAGTTTCGCCATGTTGCCCAGGCTGGTCTTGAACTGCTGGGCTCAAGCGATCTGCCCACCTCAGCCTCCCAAAGTGCTATGATTACAGCTGTGAGCCACTGCACCCAGCCAATTTTTCAAACTGAACTTTCAGTTATAAAAGATTATTTGTCTTACTTAAGCATTGTTGTCCTACTAAAATATTACTTCTATATATTAATTATCCTTTGGTGACTTTAGGTTTGAAATCAAAACCCATTTTCTTTTATATAATATTAACAACACTATTCAGAGCTAAGATGCATTATAACTAATGATGCATTATACACTTGGTTATTAATTTTGCTTTTTAAGTGAATAGGAAGAGTGGATATGAAGAGAATGCCCATGGTCCTCATTGCTGTGGAGATTTGCTTTCCACAATTTTAAATCAGGGTTATCAGACAATCCAGTTTCTCCATAGAAAGGTTTAATTAGTTACATTTGTTGAAAAGTTTGACACATTCTAGATGCTTTATATTTAAGACTATTTTATAATTAAATGCCATATTACGAAAGCTCTTTTTGCTTCTGCATTAACTTATTAATGGATATTGAATTAAAATCATAAAACTTCATCCTCACTGTTGAATACTTCTTGAATCTCAACTAATAAACAGTTGGCATATGGACATTCTTATTGAAATATAGGACATTTTTACTGGTGAATACATTTTTCCATTTAAAAATTTTTATGCTGATATGATATAATTGGTTCCATTAAGCTATTATAATATAAATTGCATTCCCCTAAGGTCATTTTAGCCTTTACACATGGTTAAAGGCTTTCATCAGTTATATAAAATTCAGTGCTGTCAATGAATTTACTATTGAGTAGCAGACTGCCAAGTAGACTGAACAACTGAAAAAGAGGAGAAAAAGCAAAATAATGATAAAAATAGATAACATTTATATAGAGCTCACTACAAGTCAAGCACTTTTTAAATTGTCTCAACCATATTAATTCATCTAATTCTCATAATGATCTTGGAGGTTGATCCCATTATCATCACCATATTGAAGAAACTGAGGCCCAGAGAGGTTAAGCAATTTACCTGTTGTCATACAGGCAGTAAGGAATCAAGCTACGTTTGACCCCAGATATTCTGGCTCCATAGGCCATGCTTTGACTTAACTACTAAGCTACACTGTCCTTCTACGCAAATTGGTTTTGGATGACTGAAATGGTATGGGTGCTTAGAATCAAGTGACATATAAAGCTGCAGACAAAGACAGACCTAAGATTTTATCATTTTAATTTGCTAACACTAAACAATTGGCCAGAACTTGGGACTTTCTGGCCCTGTACTTGTTTCTTTCATAGTCTATACCAATATATTTGACATGATTCCATCTTGCTGCCACAAGTGTTAAACTCTAAAGAGACATAGTTATTTGCTTATAATATCTTGCCAGATAATTAATATAGAAAATGATATATTTTTCTCATCAAATGCACCAATGCATTTTTCATTGGAAATACGAACCCTGGTTTGCAGAATGGGGTGAGTCTGGGGCACATTTGTGACTGTCACCTTGGGTTCCAAAGACCAGGTTGACTCAGGAGGAATATTAATCAAGGTAACTTCAGTTTGTAAAACATTAGCAAAAAGAATAAAAAAGGAAAAAAAAATGATCAGAGCTGCAAGTCACTGGAGTATGGCAATCCTGCAGGCATGTTAAAAATGAAAACAGCTGGGTGCAGTGGCATGCACCTGTGGACCCATCTAATTAGGAAGGTGACACAGAAGGATGGCTTTAGGCTAGGAGTTCAAATCCAGCCTGGGCAACATAGCAAAAACCTGTCTAAATAAATAAATAAATAAAACAGAATTTAAATAGGAAAATTACTAGTGAAGTAACCCATCAGGCACCATTGTTCTAGTCAAAACTTCAGCATTTCCCTAGTTGCTTATTTCCCTCACTTCTCTACTGTGATATCAGAGCCTTTAGGAAGCCTTGAGATTCATTTCTTTTTTTTTTTTTTTTTTTTTTTTTGAGACAGAGTCTCGAGCTGTTGCCTGGGCTGGAGTGCAGTGGCCGGATCTCAGCTCACTGCAAGCTCCGCCTCCCGAGTTCACTCCATTCTCCTGCCTCAGCCTCCCGAGTAGCTGGGACTACAGGCGCCCGCCAACTCACCCGGCTAGTTTTTTGTATTTTTTTAGTAAAGACGGGGTTTCACCGTGTTTGCAAGGATGGTCTCGATCTCCTGACCTCGTGATCCACCCGTCTCGGCCTCCCAAAGTGCTGGGATTACAGGCTTGAGCCACCGCGCCCGGCCACCTTGAGATTCATTTCTAAAACAAAGTGAGACATGCCCATGTTTGGCATTACTGTGACTCCTGCCCTCTATTCCAATTTGTGGTCCTCTCTTCCTGAGAGCTTAGCTTTGGTTATGTGTCCATTTCCATGACTTTTACATGTACCCTCTCCTAGGTTGTGTCCATGGCACACCGCAGAGGTTTTTAAATTAGAAATGAGATCGTATCATTCTCCTGCCTAAAACTCATTTCAGTGAAAATAAGAAAGATTGATATATTCCCATATATGTTAGAATAAAATTCAAACTCCTTGTCAAGGCCCAAAGATTCTAAATAATTTTGCCTTTCTCTCACTCCATCTCATCTCTTCTCCCACCTCCTCCTATCATGCTTACTTATTTCCAGTTATACTGTTTCCCCTTCAATTCTGCAAATAGCCACACTGTTTCTTGACTTTGTACTTTTTTCTCCTTCCGTCTTGAATGTTCTTCCCCAGCTATTCAAATGCCTGGCTCAGTTTCACTCAGGTCTGGGCTCACTGTCAACCTTTAGAGAAACCTTGCTGATCAGCTATTTAAAACAGGGCTCCTTATTTATTTTCTATCACATCACCCTATTTATTTTTTTCACAGCAGTTGCTACAGTCTAAATTATCTTGCTTACCTATTTGATTACATGTGTATTGTCTGCTCCAGTAGACTGTAAGCTTTACCAGAGCAGCAACCTATTCTGCCTCATTTGAAGTGTGTACCCTATGTTGAGCAAAATGCCTGGCATGCAGTAAGTGGTAAATGTCTATTGCATGAATAAAACTGATGGTGAAGCAGTGTCCACAAATGAGCCAAGGAAAACGGCTCAGGGCTGAGACCATGGGCAATGAACAAGTTCTTTGCACTGTTTGTGAGAATAGAAAGGCGGGACGCAGTCACATTGGGGTTGAGTCCTCGCACAAACAAAATGATGAAACATGGTAAAAGAATGACCCTTCCCTGTCCATCTATCTATCAGTCATTTATCTATTTACCTTTTGTATGTGTGTAATGTCTAGAGCTTTATTTTTTCATAAAATGCATGTTGTATTTGGTAATTTTCAAATTTAATCATAATAAGAGCATAATTAAAATACAGATGTTTACATTTCATTTTAAAAATAAATGCAAACAGTTATAAGTTTTCAGAATGCAAAATTAAGGGGAACATCTTGATTCTCAATCTCAGATTAACTAAAGATATACTTTTTGATGCAGCAGTCAATTTATATGGTTAAACAGTGTATCATTGAAACACTTGCACATAACATGTGTAACAATGAGATAATGAAACTACAAAAGCAAAGGAAATAATTTTGATTAAAAGTGAACATGTCTTTTTGGAAGTTAAAATAATCAAATGGTAAACTATTACTTCTAATAATTGCCATATTTATTTTTTTCTTTCATTTTATTTAGAGACCAGTAAACTTATTCCACAAAATTCTAAAAGCACAGAGATGTGAGAAAAACTGAAACTGAAATGGTCATTATTTCTAAGTGCAGGTTTTCTTTTTAACTAGGACTGGGTTTTGAGCATATCGTAATTACCACAAAACTTACTGAAAGCTTAGCAAACTTTGAAGGAGGAGGTCATAGCTTTAATGTTCTTTCCACAATTCTCAGCAATATCATTTACATCCGCTTCTGTGAGGTGTTTATTCCATGTGCCCCTTCTGGATATAACCATGTAGGGAGTATAAGAATCTTTACAAATTGCTTCAAGAGGGTGATCATGATTTTAACTGCCACAACCAATCCAATCTGAAGGTCCACTTATTTAATGAACATGAATTCATTTAAAAAAGGAAATTGCCAAACTCATCAGTTAATCACAAAAAGGGAAACAACACAAATAAATAGCATAATTAAATAGCAAAAGGTAATGAGAATCTAGGCATTTTGAGTATCTGCAAAAGGCTAACAATGACTTTTACAAATTAATTGTTGTAGGATAGGTTTTTTGTTTGTTTCTTTGTTTTATCAAGATGGAGTCTCACTTTGTCACCCAGGCTGGAGTGCAGTGGCGCAATCTTGGCTCACTGCAACCTCCACCTCCCAGGTTCAAGCGATTCTCTTGACTCAGCCTCCCAAGTAGCTGAGATTACCAGCACGTACCACCATGCCTGGATAAGTTTTTTTTTTTTTTTTTTGTATTTTTAGTAAAGATGCTGTGTCACTATATTGGCCATGCTTGTCTTGAACTCCTGACCTCAAGTGATCCTCCCACCTCAGCCTCCCAAAGTGCTGGGATTACAGGGTGAACCACTGCGCCTGGCCTAGGATAGGTTTTCTAATTGCCATTACATTAGAGTTTCAAAAAGAAATCTATTGAAAAACTCATTGAACTATACACTTATCTCAATGATTTTTAAGGCATATAAATTGCACCTCAGTAAAGTTGCTAGAAAAGTTACATACCAGAACTTTTTTCCAACCATACCTCTACTCTGCATCTTCAACTTTATTCAGTCTACGCCATGGCACTTTATCCTGTATCTACCACGTATTGCATTACCCAAC
>NW_012110252.1:5794993-5803563 GCF_000951045.1 Mandrillus leucophaeus
ATAGAATCCTACCTACCTCTTAGTCAGTTCCACAACTAATGAGGTCCACACCTATGTGGTATCAAATGATCATTTTATAAATAATATGGTCTCTCTCCCTTTACTAAAAGGATAAGTAAGCTGACCATATATGTGAGAAGGGGGAGATGGCAAAAAGCCAAGATTGTTCCTTCTGCTTCCTCACTCCCAGACTCTTCAGGACTTTACCCCATGAATTCTCATTTTTTCTCATCTACTGCTAATTGATCCATCTTCTAAGCAAATAATCATACTCCAAACCTTGCTTTTAAAAACAATCTCTCCTCAGATCTTTTCCCCAGGATATAGTCATTTTTCTCTTTTTATAGTGATTTTTCTCATCTTTTGTTCATCAACAATTTATCATCAATATGATCTCTGCTTTCATTTCCATCAGCTTCAATCTAGCTTTTTCCTATACCACTATTATGACACTTCTTGTGAAACGAGCACATACGACCTCTTAATAGTAAAATTATAGAGTTTATACATTGTTTCTTTTATTTTGTTTGCACTTAGTAAATCTACAGAATTTGTAATAATTGAGATATGGGTGAAATCACTGTAGCTATTTCAGCCTTGCTCATTTTCAATGGCAAGTAAACTTCATTCTGCATTGATGGTGAATTCAAATGCAAAGATATTTATTAACTATCTGCAATTAAAAACAAAAAGGTATAGGGGAAATACAATAAATATACCAAACAGTATTTTTACCTAAAATTACTGTAGTGGTACACACAACCATACACCATAAACTACATTATGTTATGAAACAGACTGTGATGATGGAAATCAAGTGTATATTAGACAGAAGGGTTATTCTAACTGGAAAGATTGAGGGGTGGGGTCAGGGTTGCTTTAAAAAATTTTTTTCCTTATTTTTTCCCCTGCCTTTATTTTTCTTCTTTGAGCTATTATTATTTGATTGGTTAATAACACTTCTCAGTTCATGGGACATTGTCATAAGAGGTCTATGCAAGGTTCTCTCATATTTTATGAATTTATTTACTTCCTGTAACTTCATTCTCTACTGGAGAAAATTTTAAACGGAAGATCACATAAGAACTGAACCTGGGTAGATGAATAGGATTCCACAGAGGAAGTGAAGGGTGGTCCAGAAAGAGGGAAAAGGGGAACATAGGTACCAAGAATTGATCGTTGCTTAAGTCTGGGGTTAGTGGCAGCATATATGTCTGGAAAGATTGTTGCAGCCAAGTTGTAAAGTCCTTGATATCTGTGTTAATACAATTGCAACACCATGATGAATTTTGAGCAAATGGGTTACTGGATCTGGTTCATGTAAGATCATTCTAACAGAAGTATAGAGAATCTATTTTAGAAACTGGGTCAGAGCAAAGATAACTGAGAAAAAACATACAAGAAACTGGACTGGGGAGATTACTTTGAGGGTGGTTCGTTATCTAAATCATAATCACAATTAAGATTTAAGGTAATATTTTCTATTGATACAGAAGTTTAAAATAAGATGTCTATTTGCAATTAATCTTTTCTTCCATCCTGATCCTATAGGCCTGGTGTTAAAATGCTTTTCAGAGTGCTCTTGTTATCCCTGTAAACATTGGAGTTTGGTTTCCTTGGGAAATATAAGAGCAGAGTTAATTAGTCTATTCATTCCTAGTACTAAACTATAATGGATCCAGTGGTAGAATGAAAGATTCAGTTTCCTTAACTTGCCATATATCTTTTATTACATTAGGGATGTGTTTTCCCGATATTTGTTTCCTTGTAAACTGTACTTTTCTCTCTTTCTTTGAATTAGTTGCTATCAAAGTGAATAGCTGGATAATCTTGCATTCATTATTAATACTTCTTATGCCAAAGCTAATTAGTGGTTCTGCACAATTTAAATAAACTACAGTCTGATATAAAGAAACAGCTTCTTTCTTTAGAAAACTAACACATATATAAACATATGGTCATAATTTGAACATATTAACAATGTAAGTTTCCAATACAATCATATAAAGATATTAGAAACAAGGAGATGCTGAGTCTTCTGTGATGGCATTCTATTAAAATGCAAATTGAAATGTGAGAAAAAAGTTATATAAATATATATGCCTATCGTCTATTATGTATCTATCTATCTTTTTCAGCCATCTACTTATTTTACTGCCTTCATTACCCACAATTTGTGATTCTCCAAATTCCTTTGTATCCATATGTTGTATTTATTAAGAGTTTTGATTTTGGTCTTGGATTTTGTATGATTTCTTTATTATTCTACATTTAATTATTTTTATGTTCCAACAGTTAATGTGATAACCTTTTTCTATTAATATCCCTTTCTCCATTCAAGTATTTAAAGGAGTAAACATTTTTCTCTTTCCTCCCTGACATTTCTCTATGAAGGAAGCTTGACAGCTTTCTATCACGGTATCTTTATGGTCATAGCACAGACACCCTTTGAAGTTAACATCTTGTTTTCTCCTGAAGATAGTTTCTACTCCTTCTTTATTTTCTTTGACCCCAGCCCAGACTTCAATAATGCATTGAACTTGCTGTCGCTGATAGTCCTTCTGCTGATATTTCATTGCTGTCTCTCTTGCTCAGGGTCAGGGACAAACTCTCAGCTTTTCTCACAAGATTTTAATAGGCTTTTACTGGCACTTAACATTTATAAATAGCAAACAACAAATGACACTTCTGTTGCATGTGCTACTAAATAAGCTTTTTGTACATTGAAGAATATATTTCTTAAAGAAAAAAATTAAATAATGTCTCTATAACTAAATAACAGATAATAAGACCAAACCATAATTATATAAATTAATATTATTTGGAAACTTTTTAGAAAATGTTTTATATTTTTATCAGTGCATGTAGGCTTGGTTATGCTGAAGTAACATATCGACACAGAAACACCAGTGTCTTAAAGTAACAAAAGTTTACTTCCGTCACCAAGTTCATCATAGCCCTAGCCAACTGTCCAGGCCAGCTGTCTTCTCAGTTTTTGGCTCACTAGTTCAGACTCCGTGATCATCAAGAGAAATGTAGAGTGTTCAGGAGGATCCACACCAGTAATGTAAGGCATTGGCCTAAAAAGGAACAAAGTTACTTTCTCTGAAAAGCCCTTAACCAGAATTATTCACAGGCTTTCACCTAAGTGGGGGATGGGGGGAGAAGACACAAAAGGGTAATTCTTTTAAATAGCTACGAAAGCGAAGAATCAGATATGGATAGACTGGAAATTTCTCCCACAACGTGATACAGTGGGTTTCTATTTTACTGCCAACAGCATATTAATTCTCCTTTACTCCACGGCTACAAACTTTGGAAGACGTTAAGTTATTAGTAGAAGAAGAAAGAGAGATAATTTGTTATGGATGAGGCATTCAAAGCTTGATAAATATAAACAAAGTATATGGGACTAGAATAAATAATGCAAATACAAGGTAAAATGAAAAGGATACATCACTTAGAGGACAGAACCATTTTGAGAGCTTTTTGGAGATGAGTGTGGAAAGAAAACAGAAAAAGTAGCAGAGAGGGATTGTATGGAGGTTGTGAATGGTGACTATTACAAACACTAAATGCTGATATCCACACATGCTTATGTTCAGGCAAGTCCACAGATGGGAAGAGACTTAGCTGGAGCAGAAATAAGGAATGGGCTGTGAAGTTTACAAGAACAGACCACCCAACACCTGTGTGAAGTGAAAACCTGGCCAAGGACCACAGACATGAATTCAAATTCATTGTCCAGAAAACTAACTCATGTCTCATAGAGCTATTATGGAAGCATCCATTCCTTTTTACATAAAGCCCAATTTTATCTTATGTAAAAAATTTACAGAGCATGCATATGGTTGCAAGTAATTCATTTTCTGTGCCCTTTATTTTACTCATAGGTTGAAGAAGTAAAGAGATGTCACAAAGGAAAGATCTTCTGGATCCTAACAGAACTAATATGGTGCCCAAAATGAAAATGCATTCATCTACATACTTAGTTACAGTTTCAGCTGGTGTTTCTTACTTACAGTTAATAAAATGTTAGACAACTCTCTACCTCACAGGTTACTCACCCCAGCTCCCTATTCAGAGCTCCCTAGTGGGAAGCTGCTGAGCCTAAAATTCATGAATATCAGTCTCCAACAGAGAGCTTTCACAGATTGCTGCTGCTGCAGCTTCAGGATCCAATCCAGGTCCTGCTTTATGCCAGTCTGGTGTTTAACATTTAGTCTGGTTTATTACTTCCAATCAATCCTTTTTGGGACTATGTTAACTGAAATTAGCTTCTGTTGTTTGCAACCAAAGAACCATAATTAAGACTGCCCTCTCCACCCCCCAAACAGCTGAGATTTTTGCGCTCAAGTTGACTAAGAAACCTCAGAAAATAAATAGCAGGTTTAAGATCCTGGTCTAGAGAGCTGAATCACAAGTCATTTAAAGGAGGATAAACAGGGTTCAATTACTAAATTCCTTTAGTGGAGAAAACAGTCAAAAAGAGAAAAAGCAAACATAACTGAGGAGTTTTAAAACTGATGTCATCAGGAGAATGTGATACAATCAATAATTACAGGGAGTTAGGCTGTGAATGACTTGTGGACAGTCAGTGGTATTCACACATGCATATGTTTCCATGAACCTGCTGTTCTTTCTCAACTATTCCACAAATGGAGAGGGCATGTGACACCTTTCCCTCTCCTGTACTGATTTTCCTCATGGCCACTATTCCAACTGCACTCCGCTATTGGCAGTTGTCTTCATATGTCATACCCTTTAATGCATATGTATTTGTGCCCAAGTTATTTCTCCCTCCTTGGAGTGACCTTTTCTCCCTTGTCTTTCACTTCTTAGAATCAGCTGTCACTCTGCGAAATCTCAGACTCAATAACAAGAACAACTACAAAAATGATCACTCACTCACTACTTTCTTCCTACAGTTCCCAGAACCTACTCCTAGTATTCTGTTTCTCAAAATGCAGTTTGTTATTTAGTTGCATTTATTGTCTTTAATCCACTGTGAATTCCTAAAAGTGGGACTGTGACTTACTTGTCATTGCATGTCTGGTACTTGGCACAGGGTAATACTTTTTTTTTTTTTTTTTTTTTTTACATAGATGAATGAATAAATTAGTGATCTAGCCTTAAGATTTTTCCACCTCAAAATCTGACATGTACACACGTATTTACGAAACCTTATAGAAGCAAGTTTAGATAAAATTAATAAACTGAAAACTATCCTGTCCTTTTATATTTAGGTTGTAAATTCAATGTAGATAATGGATAGGTTCTTATTATGTGTGTCTATATATAATAGAATTTATGTTTTAACAGAAGCATCCAATCCTTTTTACATACAGCCCAATTTTACCCTATGCATAAAATTTACAGAGCATGCATATACTTGCAAATAATTCATTTTCTATGCCCTTCATTTCACTCATAGATTGTATGTCTATGTACCCATGTACATGTATGTGTGTGTGTTTTTATACACACAGATGTGTGCACACGAGTCTACACGTTTGAATAGATTTTGAGAAGCAATTGTAATGCACTATTACAAGTGAAATTCAAATTGACTGCAACTATGTCAATGAGTGCTGAATCACCAATCTCACTATTTCCTCCTTGACTAGCCTTTCAGTAATCTCCATTTTCTCGAGTATTGTTTCATATTCCTACACTGTACCTTCATTCTCTCATCTCCTTCTTTCCATCAAATTTATTCTTCATGAAACTGACATGGACTTTATTTTCAAACAGTGACTTCATTTTTATTAAACCAAACTAGGAAACCCAATTCTGTATGTATTCTGGGTTTGGTTTTGCTGATGTTAATTCACCATATTAAGTTTTTGTCTTGGCTCTGCACAATCTAGTGGTTAGCATATATGTATAAAATAGAAAAAAAAGCTTTTATATTTAATGTACTTTCCATGTGCATTAAAACTCTGGGCAGAAGATGTGGGGTAAATGCAATTACTATGTAAAGTAGCATGGTAAATCTCAAATTACATGAGAAATTTACCTATAATTAGATCAGATACATAGACGACAGGTAGGTAGGTAGATAGATAAATTTTACTCAAAATGACCGTGATCAGGAGTGAATCTCAAAAATACTGTGAAGCTGTAGAACTTATATTGGGTACTTCTTTCGTTGCCTGTGTACATCCATTCTTCCCTTTATGCAAGCATTCCCCCCTGGACCTCTCACTCTTCCTCCTCCTCCCACATACCCTAATGGGAATTGCCCACCACAACTACAGGCTCTCCAGGGTGTGGTTCCCAGTTTCCTGCCCCTCAAAACCTCAACTACCATTCTCTAGACCTTGTCCCTGACACCTGTACTTGACATACTGTCATGTGCTGTCCTAGAGTTCTACTTACTCATTATATTCTTTCCAGGGATTCTCTTTTCACAGAGTCACACTATGTAAAATATTCTTATCTCCCCTGGGAACCTGAAAAATGCAGCTTTATCTTGAAATCTCAGTTCTTCTGAGATGACCTGCTCCAGAATGACTCTTCTAACAACACAGTGGTTGTTTAGATGAAATTACCTCGATTTTCTGCCTTATCAATTCTAATATTGCACTTACCATACTGCAATTATTTCTGCATACAATTTTTGTGCGAGACCAAAGGAAAAAATGACCCCAATTCTCAAGCCCTCCCTGTATCCTACGATATTCCCTCATGGTGTCTGGCCATTGTGACACTGAGCTTGACCATGTGACTAACTTTAGCCAGTCGGATGTTAGCAAATGTGAAGTAAGCAGGGGCTTGAAATGAGCTTCTAAATTGAGGCTTCTTTGCTCTTGCCTTTTGCCATTGCCTGGAGAACCTGCCCAGAGGAGCCTGCTGGAGGATGAAGGACACATGGAACAGAGCCATGTTGCCCTTGTCATCTCAGCAGTGGCCATCCTTGACCAAATGCTCACCTGCAGTGTGTTCGTTACCATCCTTGTGTGGCAATGCATAACCAGTATGGTTGCTTTGCCTCTATTCTGTGACCTCTTTGTGAGTGAGACATCTATGTCTTGATTAAGTCTCTTTCCCCCATTCCTAGAACAGTAGTTGATCTATTACGTTTTGGTTGAATTGAACCTGTTGAATGCCGTTATTGTTCCTTTCCCAGAAAAAAAAAAAATGAGTGCTGCATCTTATTTCTAATAGGTTTCTAAACAGTTTGATCCCCTGCTTAAAGGAACTCTACAAAAAATATTGAGAACTGCATAACCTCTTTAGGGTAATCAACATATGCAAATGACCAATTTACCTCTATAGTGAGTCTTAAACTTGGCAAAACTATAAAAAATTATACATTTTTTCTCAATAGTCTTCATGTAATGTTCTGCACTTTTCTAAAATTGGTTGTGGAAATTGTGCCTGATTTCAGGGTGGGGAGAACCAGCAAGTTTGGAAACATCATCAGTGTTCTTGTTTTACCCCTCTTTTGGTAAACACATTAGGTCTGGACAAAGTCTAATGTATATGCAAGTTCTACATAAACGGCATGGATAAATTAAGTAATCTCTCCTTTTCATGTACTTGATAAAGTACTATTTCTCATATACATTTTTAGAATAAAAATTACCTATAAATTTGCAAGATTGGCAGGTATACCCAAATAAAGACAGTTTTCACTTTTGTATAAATAATGAAAGTCATACACCCAAGATAAGGATTGTGGAAAGACTAGGAATTCTAGGATTCAGCATATTTGAGAAGATTGCTCTGGCCCCCCTCATGAAGGACTTTTCATTCAAACTTTGAAGGAATCAATCCATGTAAGGATATTTCTCTAAGCTGCTAGTCTAAAAGTAATAAACATCAAGCTTACAGACGGGTGTGGAAACTGAATGGCTTTGCTTTTCTTCTGAGGGATTTAATTTATTTTTAATATCACAGGTGGCTTGAGGCGAGGTGTAATCATCTGTCACTCTTCAGTTAAATCACATCATCTCACTTCTGAAATATTCTTTGATCTCTCTACCTGTAAATCACATTCCACTTTCTCTGTCATATACTGTAGCATATAGATATAATAATGACATTACAAATTACCAAGAGGATGGAGAGTATGTCTATTTAACAGATGATTGACAAACACACACATGCAAATCCTAACCCAGACATTTACTTTTTAATGTTCTTCTTCTTTTTTGACTTGTTACTAGAATATAGAAATTACATGAAACACATACTGAAGACAAGTTTTAATTTTTTACATTTAAAACACATCAGGCATTTCTTTTTTACTGGCTTTATAGTTTAGGCAACATTGATACCTTACATCTGTAATTTTAGCATTTTAAATACACAGTTTTAAATATACATTATCCATTGGGCGGATCCATAGAATAAGCTGAAACTTTCCAGGTTCACATTACTTTAAAAATACTTTGATTTGCCGTGCACGGTGGCTCACGCCTGTAATCCCAGCACTTTGGGAGGCTGAGGCAGGCAGATCACAAGGTCAGGAGATAGAGACCATCCCGGCTAACACAGTGAAACCCCGTCTCTACTAAAAATACAAAAAATTAGCTGGGCGTGGTGGCAGGCACCTGTAGTCC
>NW_012110252.1:5804159-5809224 GCF_000951045.1 Mandrillus leucophaeus
ATTACCTTCAAAAAATTGTAATATAATAATAATCAAAATAGCCAAATTCATAAAATTTTACAAAAAAACAAGATTTGCTGAAATGGTAAATCAAGTCATTGTGAAAACAGGTTTAGCTGTATAAATGATAAAATCTGGAAATAGGGATGAGTGTTATTGAAGAGAAGGTTTCTGTTTATACGAAGAAGGAAGTCTGAAGAGATAAGGGAAAGTGATGTACTGGCTGAGTGTCCTTTATGCAAAACTCTTGGGACCAGAAGTGTTTAGGATTTAAAATTTTTCAGATCTTAGAATATTTGTATGCATCTGCACATTGTGCACATGTACCCTAGAACTTAAAGTATAAGCAAACAAAAAAAGAATATTTGTATGTACCTAATGAGATATTTTAGGAATAGGACTGTCATCTAAACATGAAATTCACTTATGTTTCCCATACACTTAATACACATAGTTTGAGGGTAACTTTATGCAATATTTTAAATAATTTTGTGCATGAAACAAAATTTCAGAAAGCAAAGGTTCCACTATCTCCACAAACCATGTGGACAGTCTGTAGTTGATTGGCATCACCATGATTCCTGACTCTGAATTTATACACTATTGATAAGCAATCATCTTCTGACACTTATTCACACATAAGTACTTAACAGCAAAAAACATGTGACATGGTATTTTCAGATTATTTTCTAATAAATACTTTTTAGTCATATAACTGCTATCCTAATGTTTATGTTGTTAGATCAAAAAAAGGAATAATTATGTTAAAGGACCTCAGACTTCCAAAATCAATCTGTGGGCATTATTGATGTTTTATTTCTCTGAAGCCTACCAATTCCATTTCCTGATTCTTCATAGGACTCTTTGACACATTGCTTCAAACTCTTACATCAATGACATATCAATCCCTAGATTTAAAAGAATTATTGCTATATTAGGCAGTATGCGTTTAGTTGCAAGTAATACTTTTTTAAAGGAGCTGATCAAAAGGGAGTATTTATTATAAGGATACAGTCATAGTGGGCAGCAATATACTTAGGCCTCTGGAATGACATGAGAGAGAGGATTGGACAGAAGTCTTCTCTCTGTCCTTGTGTTTCTTACCTGAATTCATTGGATTAATTAGTATCTTGATCAAAAATAAACAGCTTACTCTAACTGAGTAATCCGGGCAGAATAAGGAGACATCTTATACAGACAAGGTACAGCACAGCTCCCTGGCACAAGGAAGACGGGGGAGTCATTTCCACATCTCAGTCTGGAGGAGAAGGAGCAGAACAGAAAACTCACAGGGGAAAACTGCATGGGGAGGACACCAGCAGGTTAGCGCTGCCCCTCTATCTCAGAACTAGCAGCAGGAATACTCCTTAAGCTGCCATTTTTTTGATCTTTCTTCCATTATCTCATATCTTTTTCTGACCACAGCTGGGAAAAGTTCTCCACTTTTCAGGGTTCATGTGATTTGATTGACCACACTTAGATAACCCAAGATAATCTGCCCATCTCAATATCATATATCCCTTTGGGTTCTGTGCAGATTGTCCTGGAATAACTAATGCTTGAAGCACTTTTTTATAAAGTGTGGGGAAGTTGTAGTGTAAGAATTTAACCCCCATGAGAGCAGACTTTGTTTTCCTTATCCTTTGTTTTGCTGTATCTTCAGGATTTAGAATAGTATTTGGCACATAAAAGGAGAAAAGTAAATATTAGTTGAATGAATGAGTGAGTGAATGAGTGGAGAGAGCAATGCCAAGAGATAAATCTGTAGTTTTGAGAAGTAACATATAGGCAAAGAGAGAAGCTTCACCGATACAGCCCCTGCCATTATCTCTCTCCCAGATTACTTCCAAGTATCCCTCTGAGTTTTTCTGAATTGCATTAATTTCAAATCCATTCCTCATTTTAAGACTAAAATGGGATTTCTTTTGCCTAGTAGAATTATTCACTTCCTTGGTTAAATTCCAACTGGGGTTTCCTTTTCCTGTTGTATAAAATCAAGTTCTTACAACACCCTTGAAGATTGGCCCTGACTACCTTTTTCCTCACATTGTGCTCTGCAGTTGCATTAAAAATGTTCTCTTTCCTTGCTCACCTCCTGTCCCTTCTTATCTTGAGGCCTTTGTTGGTGCCAATGTCTCTCCTTTGTATGCCCTGCCATCTTGAGACACCCTTGTCTGGCATCTTTGTTTGTTCTTAATACTCAACACAGGTGCTCCACCCTCCACAAAGCTTTCCTTGACACTTAAACTCCAAGTTTGCTCCTAGAACCTCCTCTGTATAGTTTTCTACCACCCCAGAAGATGCTGCATCTTGTTTTTTGGCTCTGTCTCCTGTCCACTTGATGTGGGGAAAAGCAAAACAAAATAAAACAAAATTGTATTAGTGCCAGAAAAAAAGAATCATCAAAAGGATCACCCTTCAGAACAATATATTATACTTCATGCTAATTCATTTCAATTTTCTGAGGAAATGCTATGTATATATGCATGTGTATACACCCATTGTTTTTTTAATTCAACCAACTAGGTTTTTTTTTTTAAATCAGTCTCCTTTTTCCTCCCGACCATCCCTAAACTCAGAATGAAATTTCCAGATCAATTATATTTAATCTGGTATATCTCATGGTCTCTACATTTATGTTTTTTTTCCTCCATCTTTTCTACACAAGAACCAATCTAGTATTGGGTCCTCATTTTAATTAGATTTTTATCTTATTTTTAATAATTTGTATATATGTGCTTTTTTGTAAATTGCCTAAAACAATTTGTAGAAAAATAAAGGCATACAATTTTAAAATCTAATTCATTAAACTTTCAGTTAGTGCTTTTTGAACACCTAGGATTGCCATAAAAAGAAACAAACACACATAAAAAATTGGGGGACATAGTTTCTAGAAAAGAAAATTCTTACCATTGATATTTTTTCTTTTCCAGGAGTCAATAACTCCAGCAAATAAATACTTCCAAAAGAACTGTGTTCTGTAATGTGCAAATGAAAAACAAATCTAGTTAATTCATTCAGAAGGTTTTTCAGTACCTGTATTTAGGAATAAATTTGCATCTTTTACATTGGTTCCTTTTGTCATTACCATAAATAGCCTTGGATGGTAATAACCCACTCTGTTGCTCATAAAACCCATTTGATCTGTGTTTATCACTTGCTCTATAAGTAGCTCTTCATTTCTGTTTGTTGCTATCATGGTTATAAAATATACTACTATAATAGTTCTTAAACATACAATAGCACTATAAAACAGTATCTTTGGTGGGTATTTAAACAATTTTAATGCTGAGACAAAATAATTTAATTTCCTTCCCATATGTTGAACATTCCTTAAGGCATTAAAAAAAAAATCCCTAAAATCTATACGCTTGAAAATATCTAAATTTCTGCCAAACTTAGTTCAGGCTTATTAGTAATTCCAAATGAGTGCAATCATTGTGATTACACAAGAAAAAATTAATTAAGGTATGGCAGCTTTCTCTACTATCCACTATTTCAGAGCTAAAAACATTAATATGTATATCAAATCTTGGTTTTGTGACATCTAAAATTATCTACAACATTTGTGAGCGAGAAAAAGTAGAACCTATCAAATAAACTTTGAGAACCATTAACTTGTTCTACTCTACCTGTAACATTTTCTATAGAGCTAAATTAACATTCTTTCTATTGTTATTTCAATAAAAATGTTACTACTATTTTATAGTTAAAATCAACTTTTTGAATTTTCAGTGCTAATCATTATCACTTAATAAACAACTGTTAGATTTTGACACTTGGATTTATTTTAAAGAAAAGTTAATATGCCATTGAGATGTGAATTTTACATAAAAAGAATAAATAAAAACACATGATTATCTCAATATGTGCAGATAAGACTTGATAAAATTCAACATCTCTTCATGTTAAGAGCCCGCAATAAACTAGAAATTGAAGGAACATACTTCAAAATACTAAAAGCCATGTATGACAAACCCACAGTCAATATCATTCTGAATGGGCAAAAGCTGGAAGCATTCTGCTTGAGAACCACAACAAGACAACGATAACCTCTCTCATCAATACTATTCAATATAGCACTGCAAGTCCCCGACAGAGCAATCAGGCAAGAGAAAGGAGTAAAAGGTATCCAAATAGGAAGAGAGGAATTCAGTCCATTCCTGTTTGCAGACATGATTCTATAGCTAGGAAACCTCATAGTCTCTACCCCCAAGCTCTTTGCTCTGATAAACAACTTCAAAAAAATTTTTTTAATATACAAAAATCGTGTGCAATTCTAAACACTCACAACATCCAAGCTGGGAGCCAACTCAAGAATGCAATCCTATTCACACTCACCACCAAAAGAATAAAATACCTAGGAATACAGCTCACCAGGGAGGTGAATGACCTCTACAACAAGAATTACAAACGCTGCTCAAAGAAGTCAGAGATGACACAAACAAATGGAAAAACATTATATGCTCATGGATAAGAAAAATCAATATAATTAAAATGGCCGCAATGCCCAAAGCAATTTATGGATTCAATGCTATTCCTACCAAACTACCAATGACATTCTTCACAGAATTAGACAAAACTATTTTAAAATTCATATAGAACCAAAAAGAGCCAAATAGCCAAGGCATTCCTAAGCAAAAGGAGCAGAGCTGGAGGCATCATGTCACCCGACTTCAAACTATATTACAAAGGTATAGTAACCAAAACAGCATGGTACTGGTAAAAACAAACAAACAAAAACAGACACGTAGACCAATGCAACAAAACAGATCACCTACAACCATCAGATCTTAGAAAAAGCTGACAAAAATAAGCAATGGGGAAAGGACACCCTATTCAATAAATAGTGCTGGGATAAAAATAAGCAATGGGGAAAGGATTGAAACTGACCCCTTCCTTATACCATATATAAAAATCAATTCAAGATGAATTAAAACTTAAATGTGTAAAACCTAAAACTATAAAACTCCTGAAAGATAACATAGGAAATACTATTCTGGACATAGGGACTGGCAAAGATTTTATGACAAAGAGTCCAAAAGCAATTGCAACAAAAACAAAA
>NW_012110252.1:5809274-5811870 GCF_000951045.1 Mandrillus leucophaeus
GAGCCAACTCAAGAATGCAATCCTATTCACACTCACCACCAAAAGAATAAAATACCTAGGAATACAGCTCACCAGGGAGGTGAATGACCTCTACAACAAGAATTACAAACACTGCTTGAAGAAATCAGAGATGACACAAACAAACGGAAAAACATTATATGCTCATGGATAAGAAAAATCAATATAATTAAAATGGCCGCACTGCCCAAAGCAATTTATGGATTCAATGCTATTCCTACCAAACTACCAATGACATTCTTCACAGAATTAGACAAAACTATTTTAAAATTCATATGGAACCAAAAAGAGCCAAATAGCCAAGGCATTCCTAAGCAAAAGGAACAGAGCTGGAGGCATCATGTCACCCGACTTCAAACTATATTACAATGGTATAGTAACCAAAACAGCATGGTACTGGTAAAAACAAACAAACAAAAACAGACACGTAGACCAATGCAACAAAACAGATCACCTACAACCATCAGATCTTAGAAAAAGCTGACAAAAATAAGCAATGGGGAAAGGACACCCTATTCAATAAATAGTGCTGGGATAAAAATAAGCAATGGGGAAAGGATTGAAACTGACCCCTTCCTTATACCATATATAAAAATCAATTCAAGATGAATTAAAACTTAAATGTGTAAAACCTAAAACTATAAAACTCCTGAAAGATAACATAGGAAATACTATTCTGGACATAGGGACTGGCAAAGATTTTATGACAAAGAGTCCAAAAGCAATTGCAACAAAAACAAAAATTGATAAATGACATCTAATTCAACTAAAGAGCTTCTCCACAGCAAAACAAACTATCAATAAACAGACAACCTACAGAATGGGAGAAAATATTTATAAACTATGCATCCAACAAAGGTCTAGCATCTAGAATTCCTAAGAAACTTAAACAAATGTACAAGAAAAATACAACCCCACTAAGAAGTGGGCAAAGAACATGAACAGACACTTACCAAAAGAAGACATTCATGTGGCCAAAAAGAACATTAAAAAATACTCAACATCATTAATCACTAGAGAAATGCAAATCAATACCACAATGAGGTACCATCTCATGCTAGTCATAATGATGACTATTAAAAAGTCAAAAATTAACAGATGCTGGCAAGATTGCAGAGAAAAGGGCATGCTTATACCACTGATGGGAATATAAATTAGTTCACCCATTGTGGAAAGCAGTGTGGTGATTCCTCAAAGAACTTAAAATGAAATTATCATATGACCCAGTAATCTTATTACTGGGTATATACTCAAAGGACTATATATTTTTCTATCCTAAAGGAACATGCATCTGTATGTTCATTGCAGCATTATTCACAATAGCAAAGACATGAACTCAACCTAGATGCCCATCAACAGTAGACTAGATAAAGAAAATGTGGTACATATACACCATGGAACACTATGTAGCTATTTAAAAAACAAACAAACAAACAAACAAAAACCAAAATCATGTCCTTTGCAGCAACATGGATGAAGCTGGGGGTCATTATCCCAGGCAAACTAACAAAGGAACGAAAAACCAAATACTGCATGTTCTCACTTATGGGAACTAATAAATGAGAACACATGGACACAAAGAGGGGAACAACAGATGCTGGGACCTCCTTGAGGGTGAAGGGTAGGAGGAGGGAGAGGATTAGAAAAACTACCTATTGGGTACTATGCTTGTTACCTGGATGATGAAATAATATATACACCAAACCCCAGTGACATGCAGTTTACCTATAGAACAAATTTGCACATGAACCCCTAAATCTAAAAGTCCAAAAACAAAACAAAAAAACAAACAAAAAAGAAATAAATTTTGTGAAGTCTTTAGTTTATAAGTTAAATACACTGAAAACATAAAGAAATCAACAGTTATAGAGTAATTATGTCATTTATACATGAACAATGTAAACATAAATTTGAAAGCTTACATAATTCTCAAAAGAACCACAAATTATTGAAAAAATAAACATTTTCTATCCATGTAGCTATTGACCAAAATTTTTATAGAAAAAGAGATTAATGAATACACTCAAATTGTAAAAGCAATGTATTGGCATTTCCAAACCTATTGACTTGATTTATTCCAGTACTATAACAGTATATAAAACTATATATTATATTTATAACAGTACATGTAAATATTATGTATATAGTATTAGTTTATTACATAATGCATACAGTATTAGTTTATCATGTAAGCATATATAACTATACATATGTAGTTATTACTTTATTCATCAATTCAGATATTCATCAAATTCATCAAATATGTATTTGCTTACAACTTACTCAACATCTGAAACTGAACTTTGTATTGAAGGTATATAACTTAGTCAGGTCAGTTTCTGCCAGAGCTCTCACTCATATATGGGAGCTAAGAGAGTGGATCTCATGAAGATTGGTGACTACCAGAGGCTGGAAAGGGTAGCATGAAGAGAAGGTGGTTAATGGTCCAAATATACAGTTTGATAAAAGAAATAAGACCTAGTGTTTGATATATTAGTGGGGTGACTATAGTTTACAATGTTTTATAATACATTTCAAAATAGCTAGAATAAAATAATTTAAATGTTATTAGCACAGA
>NW_012110252.1:5811920-5815450 GCF_000951045.1 Mandrillus leucophaeus
ACATTAAAAAATACTCAACATCATTAATCACTAGAGAAATGCAAATCAATACCACAATGAGGTACCATCTCATGCTAGTCATAATGATGACTATTAAAAAGTCAAAAATTAACAGATGCTGGCAAGATTGCAGAGAAAAGGGAATGCTTATACCACTGATGGGAGTATAAATTAGTTCAGCCATTGTGGAAAGCAGTGTGGTGATTCCTCAAAGAACTTAAAATGAAATTATCATATGACCCAGCAATCTTATTACTGGGTATATACTCAAAGGACTATATATTGTTCTATCCTAAAGGAGCATGCATCTGTATGTTCATTGCAGCATTATTCACAATAGCAAAGACATGAACTCAACCTAGATGCCCATCAACAGTACACTAGAAAAAGAAAATGTGGTACATATACACCATGGAACACCATGTAGCTATTTAAAACAAAAAACAAAAAACAAAAAACAAATCATGTTCTTTGCAGCAACATGGATGAAGGTTGGGGTCATTATCCCAGGCAAACTAACAAAGGAACAAAAAACCAAATACTGCATGTTCTCACTTATGGGAACTAATAAATGAGAACACATGGACACAAAGAGGGGAACAACAGATGCTGGGACCTCCTTGAGGGTGAAGGGTAGGAGGAGGGAGAGGATTAGAAAAAATACCTATTGGGTACTATGCTTGTTACCTGGATAATGAAATAATATATACACCAAACCCCAGTGACATGCAGTTTATCTATAGAACAAATTTGCACATGAACCCCTAAATCTAAAATAAAAGTCCAAAAACAAAACAAAAAAACAAACAAAAAAAGAAATAAATTTTGTGAAGTCTTTAGTTTATAAGTTAAATATGCTAAAAACATAAAGAAATCAAGAGTTATAGAGTAATTATGTCATTTATACAACATGAACAATGCAAACATAAATTTGAAAGCTTACATAATTCTCAAAAGAACTACAAATTATTGAAAAAATAAACATTTTCTATCCATGTAGCTATTGACCAAAATTTTTATAGAAAAAGAGATTAATGAATACACTCAAATTGTAAAAGCAATCTATTGGCATTTCCAAACCTATTGACTTGATTTATTTCAGTACTATAACAGTACATAAAACTATTTATTATATTTATAACAGTACATGTAAATATTATGTATATAGTATTAGTTTACTACATAATGCATACAGTATTAGTTTATCATGTAAGCATATATAACTATACATATGTAGTTATTACTTTATTCATCAATTCAGGTATTCATCAAATTCATCAAATAGGTATTTGCTTACAACTTACTCAACATCTGAAACTGAACTTTGTATTGAAGGTATATAACTTAGCCAGGTCAGTTTCTGCCAGAGCTCTCACTCATATATGGGAGCTAAGAGAGTAGATCTCATGAAGATTGGTAACTACCAGAGGCTGGAAAGGGTAGCATGAAGAGAAGGTGGTTAATGGTCCAAATATACAGTTTGATAAAAGAAATAAGACCTAGTGTTTGATATATTAGTGGGGTGACTATAGTTTACAATGTTTTATAATACATTTCAAAATAGCTAGAATAAAATAATTTAAATGTTATTAGCACAGAGAAAGGACAAATATTTAAAATGATGGATATCCCTTGGGCTAAGGGAGGGACAGCTTTAGGAGAAATACCTAACGTACATGACGGGTTGATGGGTGCAGCAAACCACCATGGCATGTGTATGCCTATGTAACAAACTTGCATGTTCTGCACATGTATCCTACAACTTAAAGTATAATTTTTAAAAAGTGATGGATATCCCAAGTTATACTAATAAGACCTTTATACATTATATGACTGTATTAAATTATCATGATGTACATCCACTACTCATTAATAAAAATTTTTTTAAAGAAAATAAAATAGATATTTAAAATATGGTATGATAAGTACCGTAACAGTGGATGGTCTTCCAAAACTTACTAGTTCCTTTTCAGTTTGGCATCTGCTTCTTCATTTTGTTAAAATGAAACATAATTGCATATTTTTGTGTTTATCTTAATGATATTGTAATTTATGATTTTTACAAGTATGCAACTTTATGATTTTAATAAATCTTATTTAAATATTATTATAGCCAATTAAGTAAAGGTAATCCAGACACCTAAGCATCAAGTTTGTTACAGGTGGTGACGCACTGTAAAAATGTGTACACATTAATGTAACAATGGAATTAAGTTTTTAATTTATTCCTGCTGGTAGATAGTAACAGGAAGTCAGGGAGATGGATGTACAGTTGCTGTTTATCCAGTCACATATTGTTTGCGACTAAGCACCATTCAAGAGACCTTCTTTCTACCTCATTAAATAAGTTAATCATGTAAATCACAGAGAAAATTTGAAAAAATATCGGTGTAGTTTGCACATAAATGATGTATTTTTATTGCTGAGAATAAAAACAGATGTGAAAATGCCCAGGTGTCAGTCACAAAACATTATCATTCTTTAGTATCTAATGGGAATGAATAGACAATTAAAAGGTCAAATTTACATATATATATGTGTGTGTCTCTGTGTGTGTGTATATATATACATAAAATCTGTAGAACATAATCACCAATACAAATCATACTCCATAATTAAAATAAGTCTAAACAGCTCAACTGCTGTGATAAGAATTTAAAATGAGATACATATCATGTCAGGAAATGGCATTGAGAGATTTTTTAAACAGAAGCTGCAAAAATCCATCATTTTATGAACAAAATGTCTATTAATACATGTTTAATGAGTTCATGACTCATGTCATGGCTGAATCCTTTTTATTTTTCACAGTCCCTCAGTACTCCACAAACCTTCTACTGTTGCCAGCAGTATTAGTAGTGTGGCCAGACAGAGGATGCAACACCTGAAAGACTGATGCAGAACAACTAAATAAATGGAAAGACAAATATAAACATGGTCATTCCAAAGCAAATAATTACGGTCATGTCTCTGGAGGCAAATATTGGCCCAAATTTATCTTTTCAATCAGTTTAACATGCTTTAAAACTTCTCTTTTGATTTTGTTTGATCCACGGGTTATTTAGGCATATCTTATTTAGTTTCAAATATTTGGGGATTTTCCACATATATGGTTACTCATTTGGAATTTAATCGTATTGTGGTCAAAGAACATACGTTGCATAATTTTAAAGATTTTTAGATTTGTTGAGACTTACTTTGTGGCTTAGAATATGGTCTATCTTGGTAAATGCTTTGGGTGCCCTTAAAAATAATGTGTAATCTGCTGTTGTACAGTAGGGTGTTCCATAAATGTCAATTAGGGCAAGCAGATTATATTGTTGTTCACCTCTTTTATATCCTTACTGATTTTCTCTCTGTCCTGTCAGTCATTGAGACTGAATCTTGAAATCTCCAACCATAATTATGGATTTGTCTGTTTCTCATTGCAATTCTATCATTTTATTTTATTTTTTTTATTTTTTATTATTATTATACTTTAAGTTGTAGGGTACATGTGCATAACGTGCAGGTTTGTTACATATGTATAC
>NW_012110252.1:5817500-5819045 GCF_000951045.1 Mandrillus leucophaeus
AATGGTGCTGGGAAAATTGGCTAGCCATAAGTAGAAAGCTGAAACTGGATCCTTTCCTTACTCCTTATACGAAAATTAATTCTATCATTTTTTGACCCATGCATTTTCTTAATTTTTAGGCACATAAACATTTAGGATTGTCATATCCTTCGGATAAACTGACCCTTTTAACCCATGGTAATACTCTTTGCTCTGAAATCGACTTTGTCTAATATTAACATAGCTCACACATCTTCTTGTTGTTGTTGTTGTTGTTTAATGCTGGCATGGTTTATATATTTTTTTTAATTTCTTTGATTTTAACATATTGGGGATAGCAGATTAAGATGGCAGATAGGAGGCAGCACTAGACTTGCAGCTCCCACTTGGAAGAACAGAGCAGCATGTGGAGGCTCACATCCTCAATTTTTGCTCCAAGAACTACTGCAAGAATGTACCAGGAAAGCTGAGAGAATCCACACACCTTTTGAAGGAATTGGATCATCGCTGCAGGCTCCCTGAGACATTGAAAAACTGTGTCTGCTTGCTTTTTCAACTGGGAGGTTCCTGGTCTGGGGTCGATTCTCAGCTCTGGGCACTGGTTGCCTGGAAATAGACTCGGTGCTGTGGGAGTGAGACCAACCTTTAGGACTGCAGGCTGCTGGGAGCAGGGTGAGGTCTGTGACTGCTGGCTTTCCCCCACTTCCCTGACAATCTGTATGAATAAGCAGAGGCAGCCATAATCCCCCTGGGAATATAACTCCATTGGACTGGGAACCACACCCCATGCTCCACATGAGAGGAAGCAAGTCCCGCCCAAGGAAAGGCTGAATTCATCACCACTGATCCCAAAGAAATACAAACTACCATCAGAGAATACTATAAACACCTCTTTGCAAATAAACTAGAAAATCTAGAAGAAATGGATAAATTCCTGGATACATACATCCTCCCAAGACTAAACCAGAAAGAAGTCGAATCCCTGAATAGACCAATAAGAAGTTCTGAAATTGAGGCAATAATTAGTAGCCTACCAACCAAAAAAATAAAATAAAATAAAAAAGCCCAGGACCAGGTGGATTCATGGCCAAATTCTACCAGAGGTACAAAGAGGAGCTGGTACGATTCTTTCTGAAACTATTCCAATCAATAGAAAAAGAGGGAATCCTCCCTAACTCATTTTATGAGGCCAGCATCATCCTGATACTAAAACCTGGCAGAGAAACAACAAAAAAAGAAAATTTCAGGCCAATATCCTTGATGAACATCAATGCAAAAATCCTTAATAAATTACTGGCAAACCAAATCCAGCAGCACATCAAAAAGCTTATCCACCACAATCAAGTCAGCTTCATCCCTGGGATGCAAGACTGGTTCAACATATGCAAATCAATAACGTAATCCATCACATAAATGGAACCAATGACAAAAACCACATGATTATCTCAATAGAGGCAGAAAAGGCCTTTGATAAAATTCAACAGCCCTTCATGCTAAAAACTCTCAATAAACTAGGTATTGATGGGACATATCTCAAAATAATAAGAGCTATTTATGACAAACCCA
>NW_012110252.1:5819095-5827645 GCF_000951045.1 Mandrillus leucophaeus
TCAATCAATAGAAAAAGAGGGAATCCTCCCTAACTCATTTTATGAGGCCAGCATCATCCTGATACTAAAACCTGGCAGAGAAACAACAAAAAAAGAAAATTTCAGGCCAATATCCTTGATGAACATCAATGCAAAAATCCTTAATAAATTACTGGCAAACCAAATCCAGCAGCACATCAAAAAGCTTATCCACCACAATCAAGTCAGCTTCATCCCTGGGATGCAAGACTGGTTCAACATATGCAAATCAATAACGTAATCCATCACATAAATGGAACCAATGACAAAAACCACATGATTATCTCAATAGAGGCAGAAAAGGCCTTTGATAAAATTCAACAGCCCTTCATGCTAAAAACTCTCAATAAACTAGGTATTGATGGGACATATCTCAAAATAATAAGAGCTATTTATGACAAACCCATGGCCTATATCATACTGAATGGGCAAAAGCTGGAAGCATTCTCTTTGAAAACCAGCACAAGGCAAGGATGCCCTCTCTCACGATTCCTATTCAACATAGTACTGGAAGTTCTGGCCAGCACAATCAGGCAAGAGAAAGAAATAAAGGGTATTCAAATAGGAAGAGAGGAAGTCAAATTTTCTCTGTTTGCAGATGACATGATTGTATATTTAGAAAACCCCATCATCTCAGCCCAAAATCTCCTTAGGCTGATAAGCAACTTCAGCAGTCTCAAAATACAAAATCAACATGTAAAATTCACAAGAATTCCTATACACCAATAATAGACATACAGAGAGCCAAATCATGAGTGAACTCCCATTCGCAATAGCTACAAAGAGAATAAAATACCTAGGAATACAACTTACAAGGGATGTGAAGGACCTCTTCAAACAGAACTACAAACCATTGCTCAAGGAAATATGAGAGGATACAAACAAATGGAACAACATTTCATGCTCATGGATAGGAAGAATCAATATTGTGAAAAAGGCCATACTGCCCAAAGTAATTTATAGATTCAATGCTATTCCCATCAAGCTACCATTGACTTTCTTCACAGAATTAGAAAAAAAACTACTTAAAATTTCATATGGAACCAAAAGGAGCCCGTATAGCCAAGACAATCCTAAGCAAAAAGAACAAAGCTGGAGGCATCACAATTCCTGACTTAAAACTATACTACAAGGCTAAAGTAACCAAAACAGCATGGTATTGGTACCAAAACAGATATATAGACTAATGGAACAGAACAGAGGCCTCAGAAATAATGCCACATATCTACAACCATCTGATCTTTGACCAACCTGACAAAAACAAGCAATGAGGAAATAATTCCCTATTTAATAAATGGTTTTTGGAAAACTGGCTAGCCATATGCAGAAGACTGAAACTGGAACCCTTCCTTATACCTCATACAAAAGTTAACTCAAAATGGAATAAAGACTAAAACATAAGACATAAAACCATAAAAACCCTAGAAGAAAACCTAGGCAATACCATTCAGGACATAGGCATGGGCAAAGACTTCATGACTAAAACACCAAAAGCAATGGCAACAAAACCCAAAATTGACAAATGGTATCTAACTAAACTAAAGAGCTTCTGCACAGCAAAAGAAACTATCATTAGAGTGAACAGGTAACCTACAGAAGGGGAGAAAACTTTTGCAAACTATCCATCTGACAAAGGGCTAATATTCAGAATCTACAAATAACTTAAATATATAAGAAAAAAAACAACCCTATCAAAAAGTGGGTGAAGGATATGAACAGACACTTCTCAAAAGAAGACATTTATGCAGCCAACAAGCATATGAAAAAAAGCTCATCATCACTGGTCATTACAGAAATGCAAATGAAAACCACAATGAGATACCATCTTACTCCAGTTAGAATGGCGATCATTAAAAAGCCAGGAAACAACAGATGCTGAAGAGGATGTAGAGAAACAGGAATGCTTTTGCACTGCTGGTGGGAGCATAAATTTGTTCGACCATTGTGGAAGACAGTGTGGCGATTCCTCCAGGATCTAGAACCAGAAATACCATTTGACCCAGCAATCCCATTATTGGGTATATACCCAAAGGATTATAAATCATTCTACTATAATGTATGATTCTACTATAATGTATACACATGCACATGTATGTTTATTGCAGCGCTATTCACAATAGCAGACTTGGAACCAACCCAAATGTCCATCAATGATAGACTGGATATAGAAAATGTGACACATACACATCATGGAATACTATGCAGCTATAAAAAGGATGAGTTTATGTCCTTTGCAGAGACATAGATGAAGCTGGAAACCATTATTCTCAGCAAACTAAGACAGGAACAGAAAACCAAACACTGCATGTTCTCACTCATAAGTGGGAGCTGAACAACAAGAATACATGGACACAGAGAGAGAAACATCACACACTAGAACTTGTTGCGGGTGGAGAGGGCTAGGGGAAGGATAGCATTAGGAGAAATACCTAATGTAGATGATGGATTGATGGGTGCGGCAAACCACCATGGCATGTGTATACCTATGTAACAAACCTGCATGTTCTGAACATGTATCCCAGAACTTAAAGTATGATAAAAATAATTAAATAAATAGAGTTTGGTCAGTAGTAGGAGTGTAGATTGGAACTCAGAGAGCCCTGAGCAGCCCCACTGCTGCCGCTGGTCTAGTTACCATCACACCCAGGGAGGAACCACAGCTGCTGCAGCCGGCCCCAGTCACCATCACGGCAACTATGAGCAGCAAGGCAGAGACCCAGCACCCACCCGCCACCCCTCCCACACCATTCCCACAGTCGACCCCTGCCCCTCTGTCCCCCCATTCAGCGTTACCAACACCAAGCCCAGCACTATGGGCAGCGGTACAGGGAGTGGTGAGATTTTTAAGAACTTCATTTTTAATTTGTAGTAAAAGCTTACAACTTGGTGATTTTTTCAAAAAAGACAACAAACTGCAAGCACCTGTTAATAAAGGTCTTTAGAAATTGTCAAATAAATAAATAAATAAATAGAATGGAAAAAAAAGAAAGGAAAATTCTTCAGTGAAATAGATAGCATAAACAAAAAAAAATCACAACTTCTGGAAATCAAAGATACAATTAGAGAAATGCAAAATTCACTTGAAAGTCTCAGCAAGAGAATCAAAAAAGCAGAAGAAAGAACTTCAGAGCTTGAAGACAAGCGTTTTGAATTAACCCACTCCAACAAAGACAAGGAAAAAATGAATTTAAAAAACTGTCAGGCCTGTAATCCCAGCCCTTTGGGAGGCCGAGGTGAGCGGATCACGAGGTCGGGAGATCGAGACCATCCTGGCTAACACGGTGAAACTCCGTCTCTATTAAAAAATACAAAAAATTAGCCGGGCGTGGTGGTGGGCACCTGTAGTCACAGATACTGGGGAGGCTGAGGCAGGAGAATGGCATGAACCTGGGAGAAGGATCTTATAGTGAGCCCAGAGTGTGCCACTGCACTCCAGCCTGGGAGGCAAAGGGAGACTTGTCTCAAAAAAAAAAAAAAAAAAGAACACGGCCTTCAAGAAGTTTGGAACTATGTTAAACATCCAAATCTAAGAATAATTGGTTTACTCAGAAGAGAAATATAAAAGTTTGGAAAACATCTTTGAGGGAATAATTGAGGAAAACTTTCCCAGCCTTGCTAGAGATCTAGACATCCAAATACACGAAGCTCAAAGGACACCTGGGAAATGCATTGCAAAAAGATCATCGCCTAGGCACATAGCCATCAGGTTATCTAAAGTCAAGACAAAGGAAGAATCTTAAGAGCTATGAGGCAAAAGCATTAGGTAACTTATAAAGGAAAATCTATCAGATTAATAGCAGATTTCTCAGCAGAAACTCTATGAGCTAGAAGGGACCTGGGTCCTATCTTTAGCCTCCTTAAACAAAACAATAATTAGCCAAGAATTTCATATCCAGTGAAACTAAGCTTCATAAATGAAGGAACGATAACAGTCTTTTTCCCAGTAAACAAATGCTGAGAGAATTTGCCACCACCTAGCCAGCACTACAAGAACTGCTAAAAGGAGCACGAAATCTTAAAACAAATCCTCAAAACAGAACCTCTTTAAAGCATAAATCTCACAAGACTTATATAATGATAACACAGTAAAAAAATAAAAAATAAAAAACCCAAGGTATTCAGACAACAAACAGCACAATTAATAGAATAGTACTACACAGCTCAATACTAATGCTGAATGTAAATGTCCTAAATGTTCCACTTAAGAAACAGAATGGCAGAATGGATAAGAATTCACCAAGCAAGTTTCTGTTGTCTTAAGGAGACTCAGCTAACACATAGGGACTCACATAAACTTTAGGTAAAGTGGTGGAAAAAGATGTTCCACACAAATGAACACCAAAAGTGAGGAGAAGTAGCTATTCTTATATCAGACAAAACGAACTTTAAAGCAAAAGCAGTTTAAAAAGACAAAGAGGGACATTATATAATGACATAAGGAACAGTCCAACAGGAAAATATCACAATTCTAAATATATATGCACCTAACACTGGAGCTCCCAAATTTATAAAGCAATTAATACTAGACCTAGAAAATGAGATACATGGCAACACAATAATATTGGGGGACTTTAATACTCCACTGACAGCACTAGACAGGTCATCAAGACAGAAAGTCAACAAATGAACAATGGACTTAAACTATACCCTACAACAAATGGCCTTAACAGAAATTTACAGAACATTCTACCCAACAACTGCAGAGAATACATTCTATTCACCAGCACATGGAACATTCTCCAAGACAGACCATATGATAGACCATAAAACAAGTCATAGTAAATTTAAGAAAATTAAAATCATATTAAGCACTCTCTCAGACCACAGTCGAACAAAATTGGAAATCAACTCCAAAAGAAATCCTCAGAATCATGCAAATAAATGGAAATTAAATAACCTGCTCCTGAATGATTCTTGGGTCAACAATAAAATCAAGCTGAAAATTAAAAAAATTTTTGAACTGAATGATAACAGTGGCACAACCTATCAAAACCTCTGGAATACAGCAAAAGTGATGCTAAAAGGAAAGTTCACAGCATTAAATGCCTACATCAAAAAGTCTGAAAGAGCACAAGTAGACAATCTAAGGTCACACGTCACAGAACTAGAGAAACAAAAACAACACAAACCCAAACCCAACAGTAGAAAAGAAATAACGAAGATCAGAGCAGAACTATGAAATTGAAACAAACAAACTACAACAACAAAAAAGATAAATGAAACAAAATGCTCATTCTTTGAAAAGATAAATAAAATTGATAGATTATTAGTGAGATTAACCAAGAAAAGAAGAGAGAAGATTCAAATAAACGCAATTAAAAATGAAATGGGAGGTATTACAACTGATACCACAGAAATACAAAAGATTATTCAAGGCTACTATAGCCTTTAAACACCTAAACTGGAAAACCTAGAGAAGATGAACAAATTCCTGGAAATATACAACCCTCCTAGATTAAACCAGGAAGATATAGAATCTCTGAATATACCAATAAAAAAAGCAGTGAGATTGAAATGGTAATTTAAAAGTTGCCCAAAAAGTGTACAGGACCAGATGGATTCACAGCTGAATTGTATCAGACTTCAAAGAAGGATTAGTATCAATGCTATTGACAATATTCCAAAAGCTAGAGAAAGAGGGAATCCTCCCTAAATTGTTCTGTGAAGCCAGTATTACCCTAATACCTAAACGAAGGAAGGACATAACAAAAAGAAAACCTCGGAAAAATATCCCCGATCAATGCAAAATCAATGCAAAAATCCTCAAAAAATTATGACAGCAATTAATATCAAAAAGATACTCCACCATGATCAAGTGGGTTTCATACCAGGGATGCAGGAATGGATTAACATCTGCAAGTCAACAAATGTGATATGCTACATAAACTGAATTAAAAACAAAAATCACAAGATCATCTCAATAGTAACAAAAAAGCATTTGACAAAATCCAGCATCCACTTATGATTAAAACCCTCAGCAAAACTGGCCATAGAAAAATAGGACATATCTTAAGGTAATAAAAGCCATCTATGACAAACCCACAGCCAACATTATAATGAATGGGGAAAAGTTGAAAACATTCCCCCTAAGAACTGAAACAAGATAAGGATGCCAACTTTAACCACTTCTATTCAACATAGTACTGGCAGTCCTAGCCAGAGCAATCAGACAAGAGAAAGAAATAAAGGGTATCCAAATTGGTAAAGAGGAAGTGAAACTTTGCTGTTAGCTGATGATATGACTGTATACCTAGAAAACCTTAAAGACTCATACAAAAAGCTCCTAGAAAGGGTAAATGAGCTCAAGAAATTTCAGGATACAAAATTAATATACACAAATCAGTAACTCTTCTACACACCAACGGCAACCAAGCTAGGAATCAAATCAAGAACTCAACCCCTTTCACAATAGCTGCAAAAAAGTCAAAATATGTAGGAATATATCTAACCAAGGACGCGAAAGATGTCTACAAGGAAAACAACAAAACACCGCTGAAAGAAACAGAGATGACACACACAAATTGAAACACATCCCATGCTCATGGATAAGAATCAATATTGTGAAAACGACCATACTGCCAAAAGCAATCTATAGATTGAATGCAATTTCCATCAAAATACCACCATCGTTCTCCACAGAACTAGAAAAAACAACCCTAAAATTCATATGGAACCAAAAAAGAGCCCACGTACCCAAGGAAGGACTAAGCAAAAAGAACAAATCTGGAGAGATCATGTTACCTGACTTCAAACTATACTATAAGGCCATAGTCACCAAAACAGCATGGTACTTGTATACAAAAGGGACATAGACTAATGGAACAGAATAGATAACACAGAAATAAAGCCAAATACAGCCAATTAATCTTCAACAAAGCAAACAGAAACATATAGTGAGGAAAGGACACTCTATTCAACAAATGGTGCTGAGATAACTGGCAAGCCACATGCAGAAGAATGAAACTGGATCCTCACCTCTCACTTTATACAAAAATCAACTCGAGATGGATCAAAGACTTAAATCCAAGGTCTGAAACCATAAAGACTCTAGAAGATAACATTGGAAAAACCCTTGTAGACATTGGCTTAGACAAAAACTTCATGACCAGGAACTCAAAAGCAAATACAACAAAAAGAAAGAAAAAAAATGGGACTTAATTTGACTAAAAAGCTTCTGCACAGCAAAAGAAATAACCGTCAGAGTAAACCAACAACCCACAGAGTGGGAGAAAATCTTCATAATCTATACATCCAACAAAGACTAATATCCAGAATCTACAAAAAACTCAAACAAATAATCAAGAAAAGAAACAAACAATCCCATCTAAGAGTGGGCTAAGGACAGGAATAGACAATTCTCTAAAAAAGATATACAAATGGCCAAGAAGCATAGGGAAAAATGCTCAACATCTCTAATTATCAGAGAAATGCATATCAAAACCACAATGCAATACCAGCTAACTCCTGCAAGAATGACCATAATGAAACAAACAAACAAACAAACAAACAAAATAGATGTTGATGTGGATGTAGTGAAAAGGGAACACTTTTACACTGTTGGTGGGAATGTAAACTAGTACAACCTCTATGGAAAACAGTGTGGAGATTCCTTAAAGAACTAAAAGTAGATCTGCTGTTTGATCCAGCAATCCCACTTCTAGGTATCTACACAGAGGAGAAAAAGTTTTATATGGAAAATATACTTGCACACACACGTTTATAGTAGCACAATTTGCAATTGCAAAAACAATATTAAATCAGCCCAAATGCCTATCAATCAATGAGCAGATAAAGAAAAATGTGGTATTGTGGTATACATATATCCCATGGGATACCACTCAGCCATAAAAAGGAGCAAAATAATGGCATTCGCAGCAACCTGGATGGAAATGGAGACTATTATATTAAGTAAAGAAACTCAGCAATAGAAAACCAAGCATCATATGTTGTCACTCATATGTAGGAGCTAAGCTATGAGTTCTCCTAGGGATAAGAATAATACATTGGATTTCGAGGACTCGGGAAAGGGTGGTGGGTGGTAAGGAATAAAAGACTACACATTGGGTACAGTGTACACTGCTTGGGTGATGGGTGCACCAAAACCTCAAAAATCACCGCTAAGGAACTTATTCATGTAACCAAATCACCTGTTCCCCAAAAACCTATTAAAATTTTTTTAGAATAAAAAAATTTGGATATTTATATTTCAGGTGGGTTTCTTATAGACAGTATATAGTTGAGTCTTGATTTTTAATCTTAATATGTCTCCTATTTTCATTTGAAATTTTTAGGCCATTTCTATGTAATGTGAATATTGATATGGTTGCTGTTTGTTTTTCATTTGTCCCATTTTTTTTTTCGTTCCTGGTTTCCTCTTTTTGCCTGCTCTTGAATTAATTTTGTTTAATGATTCCAATTTATCTCAATTTTAGCTTATAAACTATAACCTTTGTAGTATTAATTTATTTAGTGATTGCTTAGGATTTATAATATACCTACATATTTTTCTTATTTTTATTTGTACATAACAGA
>NW_012110252.1:5827880-5840699 GCF_000951045.1 Mandrillus leucophaeus
TATATATTTTCAAATAAAATATATATTTTTAAAATAAAATATATGTATTTTTTAAAGTTGTCTGTATATACATATATATTTAAGGCTATATGTACAAATATGTGTGTGTGTATATATAATTTAAGGTTATATATATTCCAATTACCCCAATTTCATCTTTATATTTAAATATATTTTACAATCTTTTAAATTTATATTAATTTATAAATCTAATTATAAATATTTACAAATTGATCTTTAACATATATATTTTAATGCTAAGAACACTTGAATCATTCTTTTCTAGATACTTTGAATGTACAGTAGATTACTGTTAACTATAGTTACCTTACTGAACTATTGAACGTCAGGTCTTGTATCTTTTATCTAACTGTATGTTTATCTTTTTAATCAACCCTCCTCACCTTCCCCTTCCTAGCCTCTGGTAACCACCAATCTACTCTCTCTCTTCATGAGATCTATTACTTTAGCTCACACATATATGTAAGAACGTGAAATATTTGTCTTTCTGTGCTCGACTTATTTCACCCAATGTAACAACTCCCAGTTTCATCCATGTTACTTCAAATGACAGGATTTTATTCTCTTTTATAGTTCAATAATATTCCATTGTGTATATATAGCATATTTTCTTTATCCATTCATCCATTGATGGACACTTAAGTTGATTCCCTTTTTGGCTATTATGAATAGTGCTTCAAAATACAAGACTACAGATATCTCTTTGATAGACTGATTTCCTTTCTTTTCTTTTAAATATATACCTGCTAGTGGAATTGCTAGATCATATATGGTAGTTCTATTTTTAAGTTTCTGAAGAAATTCCATACTGTTTCCCATAGTGGCTGTTACATTGCCACCAACAGTGTACCAGGGTTCCCCTTTCTTGACATCTTTGTCAGCATCTGTTATTTCCAGTCTTTTTCATGAAAGTCATTTTAACTGGAGTGAGATAATACATCATTGTGGTTTTGATTTGCATTTTTTATGATCAGTGATGTTGAGCATTTTTTATATATACCTCTTGGTCATTTGTATGTCTTTGAGAAATACATACAAAGAAATGTTTTAGATTTTTTACCCATTTTCAATGAGATATTTTGTGGGGTGTTTTTGGGTGTTTGTTTACTATTGAGTTTCCTGAGCTCCTTGTGTATTCTGGTTATTTATCCCTTGTCAGATGATTACTCTGCAAATATCTTCTCCCATTCTGTGGGTTGGTTCTTCACTTTGTTGATTTTTTCCTTTGATTTTTAGCTTGATGTAATTACATTTGTTTATTTTTGCTTTTATTGCCTGTGCTTTTGGGGTTTTATACAAAATATCTTTGTCCAGAACAATATACTAGAACATATCTCTAACGTTTTCTTTTAGTAGTTTCTTAGTTTCAGGTTTAGATTTAAAATTTGGATGTAATTTTTAATACATTTTGATTTTTTGTGTGGTGAGAGATAGGGATCTAATTCCATTTTTCTGCTTATGGTTATTCAGCTTTTGCAGCACCATTTTTTGAAGAGACTGTCTTTTCCTTATTGTATGTTCTTGGTACCACTGAGTTGGCTATAAATGTGTGGATTTATATCCAGTTTCCTGATTCTGTTCCCTTAGTCTATGCATCTGTTTTTAGGCCAGTACCATACAGATTAACTATAGCTTTTATATTTTAAAGTTAGGTAATATGATGCCTGCAGCTTTGTTCTTTTTGTTCAGGATTGCTTTGACTGTTCTGGGGCTTTTGTGGTTCCATGTAATTGTTTGTTTGTTTTTTTTATTCCATTCCTTTTATTTGTTTTCTTTTTGAGACAGAGTCTCACTCTGTCACCCAGGCTGGAGTGCAGTGGTACCATCTCGGCTCCTTTTAACCTCCGCCTCCTGGGTTCAAGCAATTCTCATGCCTCAGCCTCCCAATGTAGCTGAGATTACAGGCATGCACCACCATGCCTGGCTAATTTTTTTAATTTTAGTAGAGACAGGGTTTCACCATGTTGGCCAGGCTGGTCTCAAACTCCTGGCCCCTTGCAATCTGCCAACCTCAGCCTCCCAAAGTGCTGGGATTACAGGTGTGAGTCACTGTGCCCAGCCTGTTTTTTCTATTCCTGTAAATAACGTCCTTGGTATTTTGATAGGGATTACATTAAATTTGTAAATTGCTTTGAGTAGTGTTGAAATTTTAGCAATATTCAGTCTTCCAATCCATGAGCATGGAATATTTTTTAAAATTTTAAATGTCCTCTTCAATTTCTTTTATCAATGTTTTAAACTTTTCCTTGTATAGATCTTTTACTATTTCTTTGGCTAAACTGGTTCCGAGGTATTTTATATTCTCTCTAGCTAGTGGAAATGGGATTGCTTTCGTGATTTCTTTTTCAAATTGCTAATTGTTGGCATATAGAAATGGTACATTTGTATGTTGGTTTTTATATGTTGGTTTTTGTATCCTGTGACTTTACTGAATTTGTTTATTGGTTCCAACAATTATTTTGTAGAGTATTTATGTTTTCCAAATGTAAGGTTAAGCCATCTGTGCATAAAGGCAATTTGACTTCTTTTGTTCTAATTTGGATATCCTTTATCTCTTTCTCTTGCCTAATTGATCTTGCCAGGACTTTCAGCATTGTGTTGAGTAAAAGTGGTGAAAGTGAATAAAAGTGGTCAACGTTTTGATAATACGATGTATCTCATTTATTGACTTGCATATATTAGACAATTTTGCATTCCTGGGATGAATCTCACTTGATCATGGTGAATTATCTTTTCAACATGCTGTTGAATTCAGTTTGCTATTTTTTTGTTGAGGATTTTTGCATGTATTTTCATCAGCAATATTGACCTGTAGCTTTCTTTTTTGTGTGGTGTGTTTGTCTGGTTTTGGTATCAGAGTAATTCTGGACTCATAAAATAAATTTAGAAGTATTCCCTCATCTTCAATTTGTTTAAAGACTTTGAGTAGAATTTGTTCTTTAATGTTTAGTAGACTTTGACAATTAAGCCATCAGATCCTGGGCTCTTCTTTGATGAGAGACTTTTTATTATGACTTCAATCTTGTTATTCATTATTGGTTTATTGAGGTTTTCTATATCTTCATGGTTCAATCTTGGAAGGTTGGATGTGTCAAGAAATTTATTAATTTCTTCTAGGTTTTCCAGTTTATTGGTGAATAGTTGTTCATATGTCTCTAATGATTCTTTGTATTTTTGTAGTTAGTTGTTATGTCTGCTTTTTCATTTCTAATTTTACTTAATTGGCTCTACTTTTATAAAGTAGTTATAGGTTTGATTTTGTTTATCTTTTCCAAAAACCAAGTTTTTGTTTTGTCGACGTGTTTATTTTTTGTCTCAATTTCACTTTTTTTCTACTCCAATTTTTATTATTTCTTTCCTTGTACTAGTTTTGGTTTTTGTTTATTACTGCTTTTCCAGTTCCTTAAGGGCCGTCATTAGCTTGTTTATCTGAAGTCTTCACACTACTTTGATATAGTCATTTATTGCCATAAACTTCTATCATTTGTCATATCCCATAGATTTTGGTATGTTGCATCTCCATTTCCATGTGTTTCAAGAATTTTTAAAATATCTTTTTTATTTCTTTGTGACCCATTGATCATTTAGGAGCATATTGTTTACTTTTTATGTTTTTACAGTTTCTGAAGTTCCTCTTGTTATTGATTTCTAGTTTTAATTTGTGTTCAGAAAAGACACTTGATATAATTTCTACTCTTTTAAATTTTTTGAGACTTGTTTTGTGGCCTGATATATGGTCTATCCTGGAGAATGTTCCATGTGCTTATGAAAATAATGTATATTCTGATACAGTTGGGTGAAATATTATGGGTCTAGTATGTAGTTCAACTCAGATGATTCTTTGTTGATTTTTTTGTCCACTACTGGAAGTAGGGTGTTGATGTCCCCTACACTTACTATACTGAAGCCTGTCTCTGCTTAACATTAGACTTATTAATGTTTACTTTGCACACATGGATGCTTCTGTGTGGGGTGCATAGATGTCTATGTCAGTATATCCTCTGTCTGAATTGATCCCTTTATCTTTATATTCTGACCTTCTTTGTATCTTTTTACAGTACTTGTAGTCTATTTTATCAGTTGTAAGTATAGATATTTCTGCTCTTTTTGGTTTCCACTTTCACAGAATGACTTCTTCTATCTCTTCATTTTCAGTCTGTGTGTGTGTTTATAGTAAGATAGGTTTCTTCTAGATAGTATATACTTGTCTGTTTTATGTCCAGTTAATCACTCTATGTGTTTTTATTAGAGAATTATGTCTACTTATATTCAGTGTTATTATTGATAAATAAAGGCTTATTATTATTATTTTGTTGCTTATTTTCTGGCTGTTTTATAACTAATTTTTTCTTTTCTTCCTTTTTTACTGTCTTCCTTTGTGGTTAAGTGTTTTTCTCTGGTAGTATGTTTTAATTTGTTGCTTTTTATTTTTAGCATATCTATTATAGGTTTTTACATTGCAATTACCATAAGGCTCACAGAAAACATCTTATAGCTTTAACAAGTTATTTTAAAGAAATGACAACTTATCTTAGATCACAAAAAAGGAGAGAAACAACAAAAAAAACTTTAAAACTTCTCTACACTTTAATTCCATTACCCCATGCTTTGACTTTTTGTTTTCTCAGTTTACATATTTTATATTGCCTATCTCTTAATGGCTGCTGTAGCTATTACTGTTTTTGATAGATTAGTTTTTTCATCTTCATAGTAGAGTTACAAGGGGATTGCATATCCCAATTACAATAGAGTATTCTAGGTTTGTCTGTGAACTTAATTTTACCAATGGATTTCTACCTTTATTTTTTTTTCTTTTTGCACATTAGCTTTTGTTTTTTCTTTCAGTCTGAAGAACTCCCTTTAGCATTTCTTTTAAGACAGGTCTAGTAGTGGTATATTTTCTCAGCTTTTGTCATCTAGGAAACACTATTTCTCACTCATATTTGAAAAATAGCTTTGCTGCATGCAGTATTCCTAGATGACATTTTTTTTCTTATAGTGCTTTGAAAATGTAGTTCACTTCCTCTGGGTTTTCACTGAGAAGTCTGTTGCCAGATAAATTACAACTTTTTAAATATATCATTTTCTTCATTTCTCTTGCTGCTTTTGTGATCCTTTCCTGGTCTTTGACATTTGAGAGTTTGATTATTACATGGTTTGGGGTAGTCTTATTGGGATAAAATCTGTTTGGTGTTCTCTTTCCTTCCTGTACCTGGATGTTTATATCTTCCTCAAGTTTTGAAATTTTTTCTGTTATTACTTCTTTGAATAAGCTTTCCACTCTTTTCTCCAGCTCAAATTCCTCCTGAAGAGCAATAGTATTTATCTTTGGTATTTTGAGGTAATTTTCTATATCTTGTAAGTTATCTTCATTAGTTTTCATTCTTTTTTTTGTTTTTCCTCCCCTAACTATGTATTTTTAAGTTTTTCAGCTCAGCAAATGTGTTTCTCAGTTCCAAGATTTATGTTTGATTTTGTAATTATATCAATCTCTTTGTTAAATTTCTGAATTGCTTTTCTGTCTTATATTGGAGACTACCGAGTTTCCTTATAACTGCTATGTTGAATTCTTGGCGAGAGAGCTCACATGTCACAGTCTTGTTAGGGTCAGTTACTGGTTCCTTGCTTTGTCCATTTCAGGTCATGCTTTCCTGTTTGCAGTTGTTTCTTGTGGATGTACATCTATGTCTTTGCATTGGAATGTTAGTTATTTATTCCAGTCTTCTCTAGCTGACTTATGTTTGTTCTTATAGGATATGCTTTCTTAGAGATTATTTGTAATTTTTGAATTTTTGAAGTTTTATGATCTTGAGATTCTGGATATTTCAGTATTAATATGAATATTATTTTAGTTCTGAAATACAATTAAAATTATTTGCAAACCAGTTTGATCCATTTGCATCTTGCTTTTAAGCTTTGTTTAGCAGATCACAGAAGTGCTTAGTTTCAGTCTAATTTTGCCTCAATACCGACACAAAATGTTATGAGGACTCCATTCAATGTCCTGTGAATTATGAGGCATGGCTCTTTCCTTAGCTCAGGTAGTTTTGTTGGGTAAAGACTCAAAGGTATCCTCTTCAGATCTCTGGAGTGCTCTGCCTGTGCAGTCTTTCTGTTTCCAGTACTCTGCCCTATAAACTCACGCCGCTTTCACTTTCCATGACTTTCAACAACTAATTTCTTCAACTCAGAGATACCTCAGGATTCTACCTAATATGTTTTCTCTTCACCATGTCCTAGGGAATCTCTAGTCAGTAAGATCAGGCAAACTTAAGGCTCAGCTTTTTTTTTTTTTTTAATTTCTCAGATCAGTATCCTTCATTGGCTGATATTCAATGTCTTAGGAATTGTTGTTTGATACATTTTATTTGGTTTCTTACTTTGGTTTTCATTTTGCTTTTTTAGTTGTTTTGGGCATAATGGTAAGTCTGGTCTCTATTAATCTTGTCTTGAAGTGGATGCTTGAAAAATCATTGAAATTGTGTATCAATCTTAAACTACATTTTGTCTCCTAGAGCAGAGTTTACTTATGGCTATTCATTTTTCAATTATGAGATTCGATTTGTCATGTAAGGAATTATTTTCTTTTTTCCCAACATTTATTTTAAGTTTGGGGTACATGTGCAGAATGTGTAAGTTTGTTAGTTAAATGTGTGCCATGGTGATTTGCTGCATAGATCATCCCATCACCTAGGTATTAAGCCCAGCATTCATTAGCTATTCTTCCTGATTCTTTCTCTGCTCCCACTCTCCACCCTCAAACATGTCCCAGTGTGTGTTGTTCCCCACCATGTGTCCATGTGTTCTCATCATTCAGTTCCCAGTTATAAATGAGAACATGCAGTATTTGGTTTTCTGTTCCTGTGCCAGTTTGCATGCTGGTGAGGTTGTGGAGAAAAAGGAATGCTTTGACACTGTTGGTGGGAGTGTAAATTAGTTCAAAAACTGTGGAAAACAGTGTGGCAATTCCTCAAAGCGAAGACCTAGAGGCAGAAATATCACTTGACCCATTACTGGGTATATACCCATAGAATGTAAGGAATTATTTTCTAATGATTAATCTGATTATTATTTTAGGATGTAGCCACACAATTCTGGGAATCTCATTTTTATTGAAAATCTTCTGACATGTAGTCCCTAAACTGGAAGTTCCTTTTGCACAAAGAATTTGACACCATTCTCAGACATTTTTTTCTTGGGAGCTGTCTAAACACCACGCAAGAGGCTTATCATATACTCAAAAGTCACAATATGCCTCATAATTTTTTTTCCTCTGGAAAAATATTTTTCAAGGTGTCAATCTTAGAAGAGTCATTCACGAGAATGATTTCCTCTGTCAATTCAATGTATATTGAAAAGAAAAAAAAGAATGTGATATAACTTGAGAAGATACAAACTATAGGCAACATTTATGTGGCAACATGGCACTGACTATTCGATCTTTATTGAGAGCTAATGAGTTTTACTGGATGCCTACTTGGCTTATCATAGATTATTAGAGTTGGCTTGGTTTATTGTGTCCAACCAAGATGGATTTGCAATCTAATTAATTTTTTCCTCACCTCTGTTGACCTTCAAAGGAATAAACAGAAGGAAATTCCTAGACCATTGAATCACTGCTTTCACCACTACATAGTCATTCTTCTGCATGCAGATTGAATATTAAAAAATAAACTGCTTCACAGTTGTTTATTTAGGGTGTTGTGAAAGAAACCAAGAGCAGAGGTAAGGAATTGTTCTGTTTATCCTTTTCTCTAATAATTTCATGGATAGGTAAATCTTTACAACACCTCTCAAAAAACACCTTAATTTTTTTTTTAATAATGTGAATGATGCAGCTTTTAGTTATTTAGCATTTCTAATCTTGCAATCTGACTTAATGGAAAAATCACTTTGTTTTCTTCATCTCAGGTTTCAAACAAGAAATATAGCCATAATGTGTTCTGCTCTTGTATAGACTGCGTAAGATAATATTTATAAAAATCACTGTGAAACACAGACCACCCATCATATATAAAATATACTACCACAATAATAGGTGTTGTTGCTGAATTATTCTATTTTCAATGTTTACTATGATGGTTGAACACAAAGCTTGAGTCTATTACATATAATTATTTTTATAAAATACTCTAAAAAGAAGAATCAATATAGGAGAAAAAAATTACACTTTGTGGCTAACACATTGAAACCCTGTCTCTACTAAAAATACAAAAAGTTAGCCGGGCAGGGTGGTGGGCACCTGTAGTCCCAGCTACAGGGGAGGCTGAGGCAGGAGAATAGCGTGAACCCGAGAGGCGGAGCTTGCAGTGAGTGGAGATCGCACCATTGCACTCCAGCCTGGGCAACACAGCGAGATTCCGTCTCAAAAAAAAAAAAAAATACACTTTGACTTCAACATAGTCTGTATGACAGTGAGGATAAAATGGCTAAAAGATAAAACAAGTAGTATTTGCTCACAATAGAAGAAAATATCCTGGAATCCATTTTTTTTTTCTTAGCAATAGAGGGTAACTCTGGAAGTATTTTTTTTTTTTTCTAACCAAAATGCCAAGAGTATACAGCAGAGCAGAAAGCATGCAAAGCACAGAAGCCATTTTCAGAGTATGTCACAGCAGCTGCATTTTGAAAAGAGAGTTGAAGAAGTAAAAAACCTGAAATTTTAGTATTACCCATCTCTATATAGTTATGAGAAAGAGTTAATTGTAATTCTCTTAAGGCTGTACCTTGAACTATTATACAGAGAGATTTAAAAGTCTTTGAAAACAAATATTTGCGAACAGTGTGATTCAGAATACAACGAAAGATACTTATTTCCTTTAGCAATAATCAACTGAGTTTTAATAGTCTTTGGAGAGGCAGAACCTTTAAAATTCCTTCTTAAAATATTTTTAAAATAATAAAAGCAAGTTCCATTATACTTAGAATATAGGTTCATTGGCCAGGCATGGTGACTTACACCTGTAATCCCAGCGCTTTAGGAGGTCAAGGCGGGTGGATCACCTGAGGTCAGGAGTTCGAGACCAGCCTGGCCAACATGGCAAAACCCTGTATCTACCAGAAAAAAAAAAAAAAAAGAAGAAGAATATAGGTCCATTATAGGTTCATTGTTAGGTAGACTTTATAAACGTTTTTGATCCATTTTCTCTGTTTTAATCATAAGAGTTAGTGATCCTACTCCTTACCACAGTGACTCCTTTCACTTCTTTGAATATAACAGTTAATCCTTGCAGGGCACTTACCCAGCAGTCAGGTGATCTGTTCTTCACAAGTTTTATTTCATTTGAACCTCCCAATAACACTGAGGTATTGATAGTACTATTATCTTCCCATTTGGCAGACTTGACACTGAGGCCAACAGAGGCTAAGTAATGACTTGGTTTATGCAGTTGAGTAGTGGGACAGTGAGGATTAAACCCACAAACCCTGTGGTTATAAACACGAGGAGATAACGCTTTGTTATATAAACCCAGCCTCTCACTCTGTGACCTTTCTCAGACCCTACCCCATCCATAATCATTATCTCCACTCTCCTGACCTTCTGTCACTATCTGTCCCTTTGCTTTTTCCATCTTCAGTGACTCCTTTTGCTCAGCCATCTATTAAAGTTTTTATGTTTTTCAAAACTGCAGTAGTACCATCGTTCTTACCCTCCAGCTCGAACTCCTTCCTCTGTGCCAAGGTCCTCAGAGCAATGGTCACTTGGCCTCCATTTCTGGCCTTCTCATTTATTTTATCTCACCCACCATGAAACTGAAACTGTACTCTTAAAATGTAGTAATAACTTTCGAATTTCTAGTTTTATTTATTTTCAGTTCACATTCTACTCTAATTGTATACAAAATTTGGCTAATTTTACCACAATATCTTCCCTTCTTTTTTTTTTTTTGTTTTTTATTTTTAGGAATAGGGTGGTTCCATTGCCCAGACTGGAGAGAAGTGGCTCCATCATAGCTCTCTGCAGCCTCAAACTCCTGGGCTGAAGGGATCCTCCCACCTCAACCTTCCAAAGTGCTGAGACTACATGCGTGAGCCACTGTGCCTGGCCAATATCTTTTTCTTTTTCTTTTTTTTTTGAAACGGAGTCTTGCTCTGTCGCCAGACTGTAGTACAGTGGTGCAATCTTGGCTCACTGCAACCTCCGTCTCCCGGGTTCAAGAGATTCTCCTGCCTCAGCCTCCAGAGTAGCTGGGACTACTGGCGTGCGCTAACAAGCCCAGCTAATTTTTGTATTTTTAGCAGAGACGGGGTTTCACCATGTTGGCCAGGATGATCTTGATCTCTTGACCTTGTGATCTGCCCGCCTCAGCCTCCCAAAGTGCTGGGATTATAGGTGTGAGCCACTGCGCCTTGCCTGGCCAATATCTTTCTTTAAAGTCTCTTCTTCCTTTCCTTTTTACTCCTGATTTTCCTTCTATGTCAGTTCATTTATTTTTACTTTTTGTCCTCTCTCTCCCCTTAAGTGTTTATGTTTCAAGATTTCTGACCTTTTTTCTCTCTTCTCTTCTTGCTCTATAAAGCATCATTAATCCACAAACAAGAAGAGTCCTAAATTTCTATCTCTAACCCTGACTCTCACCTCAGCATGGGATTCATATTACAAACAGTACAGTGGACATCAGCACCTAAATGCTATGTGGGCTTCTCAAATATTTCCAAAACTAAACACATGATCTCCCACTGCCCTCAAAAATTTCCCCTTCTTCTTCGTTTTCTATGTATATGAGAATGACCATTAAGTTATCCAAGCATAAAAATCAAGACCCTTCTCAATTAGCTAAAATATTTAAAGTGCTTAGAAAAGATCCTGCACATTATAAACACTCAATAATTTTTAGTGAATAGTAAAATTGCCTTTGCTAGTTAATAGTAGTATTTGCCTTTGACTTCTCACTTTTCCTCACTTACTATATCCAGCTGAACTCCCGTCATGACAATGTAATCCCTACTAAGTCTCTGGACTTTTGATTTCCCCTGCCTTTTTCACTGCCACTGCTTTAATTCTTTCAGACTGTCCGTTTTCAAACACCAGAGCTGGTCTCCCTGACTTTAGATTCTAACCATTCCCATTACCTTTTCTCACTGCCTACAGAGTTATCTTGCTAAAACTTAAGTGGGGTCAGGCACTCTCTGTGATAAGTTCATGTAATCATACCACATAAGGCCTTTCCCAATCTAAACACAAGCTACCCTGCCAGTCATGCCAGTTGGCACTTAGCCGATAACACCTTCCATGCCGTGCTACAGTTAGAAGTGCTTCTGAACCCTAAGACTGACCATGCCCTGACATATTATACTCTTTTTATACCTATACTCTATGCCTTCTCTTTCTGCCTGGAAAACTCCTACTTAACTTTTAATCTTGATTTTAAACATTACTCTTTCCCTTCCTAGCTCCCCATCCATTTCCATCCCTACCCTCATCGGGCAGAACAGGGGGCTGTCTCAGGGTATCTAGGCAAATTTGTAGAAGCCCATTTTTATAACACAAAATCTTAAATAATTGTTTCCACAATATCATATTTTTACAACATTATGTTTATTGTCCACTAATTATGTAATAGCTAATCATAACTCCAATGTATCTTGAAGGAGGAACTCCAAGTTTGTTTATATTTGTATATTCAGAACCATTCTTATATTTGACACACAACGAATTCCTAAAAACTGCTTGTAAAGTGAATGAAATAAAACACTTCTTACATTTCACTTTCTCAGCCAACCTACTATTTGATTATAATTATGGTAGATACTGCTTTTATAATCCACTTCTTTCCTCACATCCTTTACATTAATACCTGAAATATAAATTGGTAGGAATTCCCTAAACCATTCAGTATCTCATTTTCCTCACCTGCAAAATGCTGAAACTACTTTATAAGGTTGTCATGGATTTATATCATTTATATACAAAAAAATGATTAGAGTATAACAGGTATCTGATTAGCATCTAATAAAATTAACTATTACTATGATTACTCATTTATTCAAATGTTCTTTTTTCCTCTGATACATTTGTGTGCAATGCTTCCTATGTACGGATGATAATGTTTTCTTAGTTTTCCCACATAAAAGGGAGAGATCAGTGAGTCCCTTTATAAAAGACATATATAATTATATTAGTCCATTCTCACACTGCTATAAAGAAATACCCGAGACTGGGTAATTTATAAAGGAGAGAGTTTAATTGACTCACAGTTCTCCATGGCTCGGAAGCCTCTGGAAACTTAAAATCATGGCGGAAGCCAAAGGAGAAGCAGGCACCTCTCTCACACGGCGGCAGGACGGACTAAGTGCAAACAGGGGAAATGCCAGACGCTTATAAAATCATCAGATCTCGTGAGACTCACTCACTATCACGAGAACAACATGGACAAAACTGCCTCATGATCCAATTACCTCCACCTTGTCCTGTCCTTGACATGTAGGGATTATGGGGATTATAATTCAAGATGATATTTTGGGTGGGGTCACAACTAAACCATGTCAATAATTAAGCCCTAAAATGCTCTTTGGTTAGAAACGATGAGATTTATTCTTAGGGTAGTAAGAATTATTCTTATGTTATTATTTTGTTATTATAAGAGCAAGAATTTTCAGTCAAATTATTACAGTCTCCTTTTAAACACTTAAAAAACTTTATAAGTGATTTTTGATTATCACACAATTGTAAAGGGTTACCAAAGGAAACTTGAGGATAAGGAGCGAGATGCTTGCTCTTATTTTCACCCTGGCACCTAAACAGATAAACTACTTTCTGCTTTTTTTCTTTTCTTTTCTTTTCTTTTTTTGAGACCG
>NW_012110252.1:5842329-5861951 GCF_000951045.1 Mandrillus leucophaeus
CGTGAGCCACCGCGCCCGGCTTCAGCAAATATTTACTAAGCTTCTTCTGTGAGCCAGGGATTTAGATAGTATTTAAAATATTAATAAAAGCAAACATTTACTAACCACTTTTACTATGTGTTGATGAGTCTCCTTAACTGTCACATAAGATACTGCATTTAACGGTCACAACCCTGTAATGGAGGGACAGTGGTTACTCTTGCTTTACAAGTAAGCAAGCTGAAGCCCAAAGAGGTAGAATAACTTGCTCAGAGTCACCCAGCTAGAAAAGATTTTATTGGAACTTGAATCCGTATCTCTTTCATCAGAGCCCTTCCTTTTAACCTCTATGCTATCCTAATGCTCAGATTTCTGGGACTTAGATTACTGAAGTCCTTAATCAAACAAACCCATGAAAAATGTATGGTGAAAATGTTACATTTGAGGCAAACAGGAGGGTCAGTGAAAGTATGGAAGGAAGCAAGAATTCACGAGGAGACAGAGAAGGCCAGAAGATGCCTCCAGGGCACATGGATGGAGGACAGTGGTATTCTAGCCTTATGGAGCAGAACGCACAGCAGCACAAAGCATGAGAGAAACACTGACTATAGGAAACTCGACATTTCTTGGTTTTGCTGGAGGGTGAGTTTTGAGACAGGGGAGAAATGGGAAATGATGGCCAGAAAGGAAAGGACCAGATACTGAAGAGAATGATATGTCCTGCTGAGTATCTTACATTTCTCTTATAGGTGATACAAGTCTATTGAATAATTCTGAGCTGATAAACTATTATATTTTGCTTCAGATAAATTAATTTTCAAACATTACTGTAATTTTTTGAATAACAATAAATCCAAATGGTTTGTTACTGCAAATTTTAGTCTTCTGAGGGAACATAGAAAAGAAACAGCTGTGTTTCTGAGAGAGTTTGTAGGCATTCTGACCCCAAGGAAAGGGTGAGCATGACATGATTTCTTATACCAGAGGGCAAGACCTTCCCAGTGGTTTGTTTTTGACCTGGAAAATTATATGTGCACATTTTTTTTCCTTAGTCAGTGGTGTTGTTCTTGTAGGTCAGGTGCATTCAAAAAATTATTTTGTGTTAATCATTTAGAAGCATGAGTGATTTTCAAGCCATCATTTAAAAAAAAATTACTTCTAGGTTATTTGGTAGTTTGGGGTTCTAAAGACTGCACATTTTGGGGCACAATAATTAATTGTGCCACACTTTACCTACAAAGAAATGTATACACCCATCAGCAAGATTCCATTGGGCCATTTTGGAAGTAATGCTTTAATAAGAACACCAACTCCAGGTACTCAACAACATGATGCTTATAAACCTTTACCTGATTAAGCCATCCAATTAACCATTCAAAGACTGTGTAAATATATACATAGATGATGTCTGGGGGATTGCAATTTGACCTGAGATTTGGGCAGGGACACAGGCCCAAACCATATCACCAGGTGATCACAGAAAACCAAAAAAGAGTAGGAATACTTAGTGTAGACGTGGTCATCTGTGGGTTAAGTCCTTCTTTATATCCTATTTATTTAACCCTCCTCTGAGTTAGCAGGGTGAGTCACACACTCATATGTATCTTTTTTTCTAGAAAAAAATAAATATTTCCGAAAGTTTGAATTCCAATTAAGTGAACTAAATTCAATTAAGTGAACTAAATTTGAATTCCAATGAAGGGAACTAAGTTCCAATTAAGTGAACTAAATTATAGTTGACTAATTTTAAAAAATAAACTTAGTCATAATTTGGAGCACAAACCAAGGGGAAAGAAGGACTTCACCCACAGATGACCACGGCTACAGTAAATATTCCTACTCTTTTTTGGTTTCCTGTGATCACCTGGTAATACGGTTTGGGCCTGTGTCCCTGCCCAAATCTCATGTCAAATTGTAATCCCCAGCATTGGAGGTGGGGCCTGGTGGGAGGTGACTGGATCTTGGGGGTGGATGTGCCCCTCAGTGTTGCTCTCATAACAGTGAGTGTGTGCTGTGAGATTTGGTTGTTTAAAAGTGTGTGGCACCCCTCCACCTCCCTCTCTTCCTCCTGTATGGGCCATGTAAGATGAGCTTGCTCTCCTGTCACCTTCTGCCATGATTGAAAGTTTCCTGAGACTGCTGGGTGCAGTGGTTCACACCTGTAATCCCAGCACATTGGGAGGCTGAGGCAGGTCGATGACTTGAGGTCACAAGTTCGAGACCAGCCTGGCCAACATGATGAAGCACCGTTTCTACTAAAAATACAAAAATTAGCCAGGCATTGTGGTGGGTGCCTGTAATCTCAGCTACTCAGGAGGCTGAGGCAGGAGAATTGCTTGAACCTGGGAAGCAGAGGTTGCAGTGAGCCGAGATTGGGCCACTGCCCTCCAGCCTGGATGATAGAGCCTAGCTAAAAAAAAAAAAAAAAAAAAAGATTCCTGAGCTCTCCCCAGCCATGCTTCCTGTACATCCTGTGGAACCATGAGCCAATCAAACCCCTTTTCTTTATAAATTACCCAGTCTCAGGTATATCTTTATAGCAGTGCCAGAATGAACTAATATATCTGGCAAATGGAATTAAGTTACACGATGATGCAATATTTTTTCATTAACTAAATTTCAACGGTTACGAATCCTGCTCACACTGATATGATTTCCAGTATCTACTACTTGTAGCATATGAAACAAATAATCATTGGCTTCTTACTTTGTGGTTAGCCTGGCATTAACCCAGGAGAGGAGGGTTCTTTGTCATTCTTCCTAACTATGAGATATTGCTTATGAGGTAGAATAAAGCAGAGATCTCCAGTTTAGTGATTTTTTTCATGACCCAAATCAGGATACCAACTTAAGCATCTCAGCTCTTACGCATTGACAATCTGTATTCTATGTACATTTTTCATAGTAACAGCACTTTTTGTGGTGTTTCTTTATTCCTCCCTTTTGTATCACAGTGGAGCCCGTTCACTCTGTTTGTTCCACCAGTATATCTTTCTAGGTCACACCTTTGCTGTCTCAAGAATTTTAATAAGAGTTATAAATCTACAGTGTCCTACAGTGTCCAGATACCTGGAAATCTCTTGCTGACCTGATCCTTCATGATTTTCGCATGAGAATTTGGTATGACTTTGAGTAATGGTGTGTTTTAAGAAAGCATATTATAGAAATAGGTGGTGCCCTTTGTAACGCAACAAGAACGCCATGAGCCCACTGGTCCTCTGTCAATAGGCCATTCTGTTGGTTGTTGGTTTTCCAGCTGTAGAGATGTCATTAAGATGCTTCCGCTTCCTTTTCTCAAATTAAACTGTTTTTCTATCTTATCTTTTTCTTATTTTTTATTTATTTATTTTTTTGCAATCAGTAACCTGTGTTTTATTGGAAAGAACATAGGAAATCAATAAAATTTAGGTTTGAATTCAAGCTTTGGCACCTACCTGCTAAGTGATTCTCAGATTCCCAATCTGTAAAATGGATAAAACAAAGCCAATTTCAAAAGATTGCCATACATTTTAAATTATGCAATACAAGTAAAATGCTAACATTTTATCTGCCATAAAGTTGGTCCTCATAAATATCTAGTGTAATTGCTATTGTAATTTTTTTTTTTTTTTGACAGGGTCTCACTGTGTCGTCCAGGCTGGAGTGCAGTGGTGTGATCTTGGCTCACTGCAACCTCTGCCTCACAGGTTCAAGTGATTTTCATGCCACAGCCTCCCTAGTAGCTGGGATTTCAGCCACCCACCACCACTGCTGGCTATTTTTTGTATTTTGAGTAAAGACAGCGTTTTGACATGTTGGTGAGGCTGATCTCAAACTTCTGGCCTCAAGTGCTCCACCCACCTCAGCCTCTCAAAATGCTGGGATTACAGGCGTGAGCCACTGCACTTGGCCTAAAATTTTGAACACATTTTACTCTTGGCTGTTGATGAATGTTAGTGTTAGAGCTGGAATAGTTTTTAATTTCAGTCTCTTCTGCTGTAGATCAGGAAGGCAAGAGGTAGAGAGGACAAATGAGGTAATCAAAGAGCAGAGGGTCACAAATAGAACTAGCGCTCTCCTCAAACCATCTTGATCTATCAGTTTCAATTCATGCTATAATCTATTGTATAGTATCTGCCCTATGTTAATATTTCCTTACTGGTAGCAGTATTCCTCTTCCTACCTCATAGTGTCTACTTGTGCATCATTTTGAAGTTGCAGCTAATAATCAAGGACTCTGTCTAATGTGTCATGTGAAACCCTTGGACTTCATGATATTTTGAATGTTAAATACTTTCATAATTTTAATAGTGTATCTCAGCAATGGCATATGCAAAATCAGCTGGCTGAAGAGTGTTATCTGACCAAGGTCAAAATCTGTAGCCCAGAGACATAGTACATTTAACCTGGCCCACTGGTGCTGGAATATATATAAGCCTTTATAGCCAACAAAAACAATTCATTTAAGGAATTACAAGAGCCAAACTATTTTTTTAGAGTCTCTAACTGATACTTCATGTGCTAATAGAGAAAAATTTATGGCGTCAATGTTTTCCTCTTTAAAATATAATGTAATGTGCCATGACTGATATAGCCAATCTTGAATATTAGAAACGATGCATCATCACCTAATTCATCAAAGTCAATCTTGAAAAGGTCAGATTTGCTTGAAAAATAAGTTGATTGGCCTTAAATGTACATCCTAAGATCTCAAAATTAGAGCGAGACCTCCTGGTTTTGCTGAGTTGTTATTTCTAAGTACCCTCATCACAAAATGTAGGCATACAAATGTCAACAGTTTGTGTAGTTATGAATTTAAAAAGACTTCTTCAATGGAAACACACAAAGTTTCATAACTTTCAGTGACTAATGCCTACCATACATAACGACCACAGATTACATAGTAAACTCTTCATTATGCAGGAATTGACCAGTCAGTTGGTAAATTAACTGCATTCTAGATTTTTAAATTCTCTCTCCTCATTGCAGGTCTTCTGATTACATCAGTACTCACTAGCAAGTCACACATAATGAAGGAAAAATACTAAAGAATATCCGATTGAAATTATCTTTTGATTAGCAACTTCTTGATTTTAAAAATTATGGAGAAAACATTTAAAAATTGGCTTTCATTTGAAACTTTGAGTCTCTCTACACATAATATATCAAAGATCCTTCTCTTCACTATTTATACGAGGCACTGTCTTGCGGTCAATTATATATTTTAGCAGGTGAAGAGCAGAGGCAATAATTTTTAAAATTTTTTTCTAATTTTTAATTTTTATAGAGATATAGTAGGTGTATATATTTCTAGGGTACATGAGATATTCTGATACAGGCATACAATATGTAATCATCACATCAGGGTAAATGAGGTAATCATTGCCTCAAGCGTTTATCCTTTCTTTGTGTTACAGACATTGAATTATACTCTTTTAGTTATTTTTAAATGTATACTACATTTTCGTTGACTGTAATCACTCTGTGTATTAGGCCATTCTCACAAGGCTGTAAACAAATACCTGAGACTGGGTAATGTATAAAGAAAAGAGCTTTAATTGACTCGTGGTTCCACAGGCTGTACAGGAAGCATAGCATCTTCTGGGGAGGTCTCAGGAAACTTACAATCATTGTAGAAGGTGAAGGGAAAGTAAGATGTCTCACATGGCCAGAGAAGGAGAAACAGATAGAGAAGGCAGAGGTGCCACACACTTTTAAAAGACCAGATCTTACAAGAGCTCTATCATGAGAACAGCACTAGAAGGATGGTGCTAAACCGTTAGAAACTGCCCCCCATGATTCAATCACCTCCCACCTCATGCCCCACCTCCAGCATTGGGGATTACATTTCAACATGAGATTTTGGGGAGAACACAGATCCGAACCATATCAACCTGTTATCAGGTTGATCTTATCAAATATTAGATCTTATTCATTCTATCTAATTATATTTATGTACTCATTAACCATTCTCAATTTCGCCTGCACCCCTCACTACCACTACCCTTCCCAATGTCTGATAACCATCATTCTATTCTCTATCTCCTTAGGTTCAATTGTTTTAATTTTTAGATCCCAAAATAAGTGACAGCATGCAGTTTGCCTTTCTATTCCTGGCTTATTTCACTCAACCCAATGTCCTCCAGTTCCATCCATGTTGTTGCAAATGACAGGATCTCATTCTTTTTTATGGATGAATAGTACTCCATTGTGTACGGTACCAGATTTTCTTTATTCATTTATCTGTTGATGGATACTTTGGTAGATCCCAAATCTTGGCTATTGTGAATAGTGCTGCAATAAATATAGAGTGCAGATATCTCTTCAATATACTGATGCCTTTTCTTTTGGGTACATACCAAGCAATGGGATTGCTGGATTATATGGTAGTTCTATTTTCAGTTTCCTGAGGAACATTCTAGGATAAAAGGATTTTTATTTTCTTTCAGCACTTTAAATATGGCATGCCATTCTCTCCTGGACTAATATATTGTTATATTGTATATAGTCTGCTGCCAGATATATTGGAATGCCTTTGTATGTTAATTTTTCTCCTGCTACTTCTAAGATTCTTTCTTTATTTTTGACCTCTGAGAGTTTACTTATTAAATATCTTGAGGTAATCTTATTTGGGTTAAATCTCCTTAGCGTTCTACAACTTTCTTGTACTTGAATATTGATGTCTTTCTCTAACTTTGGAAAGTTCTATGTTATTATCTCTTTGAATAAACTTTCTACTCCTACCCAGCCGACTTCTGCCCTGTGTTACTTTCCACTGGGATCAGGATGCACTGAGTTCCAAGGCAAAGTCCCACAATCACTGCACTCACCCTCTCTCAAGTGCACAGATTTTCTTTCTGTGCCATGCGGTCAAGACCAGGGGATGGTATCAGTAATTCAAGACTGTCTTTCCTACCCTCTTCTACCCTCTTCAGTGCTTCTTTTCTTGATATTATGTTAAAACCGGATATTGTAATCACTCATCCAATTTTTGGTTCTTATGAAGGTGCTTTCTTGTGTGGATAGTGGTTCAGTTTGGTGTTCCTGTTGTGGAATCGATCACTGGAGGGTTCTATTTGGCCATCTTGCTCTACAGTAATTTTGACTTATCAGTTTTATTAGTTTATAGGGGCTTTGTTTAATTCCTTTTACTAATCCAATGAGTAATTTTCTCAAACTTCTGTTTGCATAAGAGAGCCATTTTGAGTGTGCTGAAAGGCAGTGTGTGTGTGTGTTGCCTAACGTCAAATAGATTCAAATAGATTCAAACTATTGGTAATTTTGAATTGACCAGCTGTTTTCATGTAAAAGCAATGATAATAAACATTTTGGTGAGATAAGGAGGTAACTTAAGATTCTAGCAATTAATTAATGTAAGCAACTTAAAATTATTTCCATCTGTAAAACTATCATTTCAACAAATTACATTGTTTTAGAGCAATGACCATGTCAGCAATGACAATGACAATATAGCAATGACAAGGACAAAGTTAATTCTGATTACAAAAGAAATAATTCTTGTTTAGTGAAACAAAGATCTCCACTGAAAACCACACCATTTGAATTCTTGCAGACTTTGAAGCTTAAATAGATTATTAGCCTTCACAACCCCTGGGTATTTTTAATAAGAAGCGTAGTGTGATTCTCTGCTTGGGAAAGGAAATAAAATAGAAATTTTTCTCAAGAGGGTCCTTAGGTATATTACATCCAATTAGTCCTATCTTGACTCTGTGAAGTTGTTCCAAATAAGAGTGGGTGGTAACTGTTTGTAATTTCCAACCAGAGAATTCACCTTAGTTTGTACTTTGAATAGGTAATGCTTGGCAGTAGCAGCTTACTTTAATATACAGGACATCTGGAAAATACCTTGTAAAGGATGAAACCAAAACATTCAGTTGTCCAAAAATATTATGGAGTGAAGAACACAACCAAATATAATTAATTTAAATGTACATTGACATTATATTTGTTAAAGAATTTATTAATATTATTATTTTTTATTTCTTTTCATTCTTTGAAGGAAGTTACTATATATCAATTTTAATTATTTTAGTTTTATATTTTCTGTTGTCGTCTTTGATTATTTAAATTAGAATTGCCATTTCCTTAACATAATTGCAGATTTAAACGTGTGACTATATTTTGTAGTTTGATTTTTTGTTTTATAAGCTTCATCTGGTACATATTAACCATGAACTTTACTCTCATTCAATTCAGTTCATGTTCAGGTACCAGAATTGAAGCAGTGTCACTCCTATATTTTTATCATTTATTATTGAAAGCAATTGAGAATTAATGATTTTAACAGAAGTAACATTTGTATACAGTTCCATTAAACAATTAAGATAATACTTGATCCACAGAATACATTGGAAACTTTATAAATTAGAAATACACTGAATAAATAGACAACTCATACTGAGAATAAATGTCAAATAAATCAAGTAAATGTTTCATCATACTCTGTATTCTTCCAATCAGTTATCTAATTTCTACAAATGTATTTCACACTTTATCCTTTTAAGTCCATTTATAATGTCATTGCTCTTTGCCAGCAATACTAAATGTTAATTAAATTTTGAATATTTCAATCACTATTATATTGTGATTAAAAAGAACAACAATGTATTTAATCTAATTTTAATGTGTCTGAATCTCAGAAAATATTTTTCTCTGGTCATATTTTCATGAGTGAGAATTATTTCCAATTATATTTTAACCATTGCCTTTTCATTGTTTTAAACAGTAAATTTTTAACATGTTTACTCCCTTCTTGTTTTATGAGTCTAAATGCCGTAGAATAAAAACAGCCCAATGTGAATTACACAAGTATTTTAAAATGTAAAATAAAAAGCACCTTGATATGAAAAGAAATGCTCAGTTGTACTGTCAAGAATTTAATAATAAATGCTATTCTTAGTGAGGACAGTTTCTAAAATTAAAAAACCTGAAAGTGATACATAACATAGATATTATTAACAAAAAGAGTGGCTAGATTACTTCTTGCTGATTCTCACCTACACCAGCTCAAAATTTCTTTTGAAATTACTTTTCACCTGCTTATCTAAATGTGACTTATATCTCTCTATCCCTCAGTCCTCCATTTGTCATGAATTGTTCTCTCACCTACTGTTCCTACAGGTCACTCTATGCCCTGAAAATCATAATAGCTTCTGTGTTCATAACTTAGTCTTACTCTCCAGTGATTTCTCATATTTTGTGATTACTTTTACATTAAATGTTTTATTTCCTTGACCACATTGTAAAGTCATTGAGGACTGGAAGCATGTTTTATGCTTTTGGATTGTCCATAATGTTGGGTACAGTGCCACGGTGAACAGCGTATTGTATATGTACATTTGTATGCTCTCAACATATGTAACCCTCTTGCCATCATCAGCTTCTTTTCCCTTATTTCAATGTTTTTCAACTGAGTAGCTCCAGCATGCCTACCAGTGGTCAAATCAAATTATCAGTATTTTTCCCAATCTAACAAATCAGTAAGTCTTATCTAGTATTCCTTCTCAATATATCTTGAATTTATCACTATCTCCCATTGACACTATCCTAGGTCAAGTCATTGTTAATCTATAACTTAGCTTGCACTGGCCTTCTAATTGGTGTAACTGTTCAAAATTGCTTCTTTCGAAACACTTGCTTATTCAGTAGCCAGAGTGATATTTCTAAAATGTAGACATAAGCTAATTTCCTGCTTAAAATCACCAGTTGTTTTTTATTTGACTCATGATAAAGTCCAAGCTAAGCAGGGTAGCATAAAAGAACCATTATGATCTGGGGTCTGCCCACTTTGCCACCTCATGCCAAATAGCTCCCTTCAGCACTCTCAATGTCTTGTTCTACCAAATTACATCAAATACCTTTCCATTTTATGTAACAGTGGACTTTCTACATATATCCCCTCTTCTTCATATACATGTTCTCCTTACTTTACCAGCATGTTTTGATCTTAGCTCTTTTTACAAAAGACTTAGACAATTTCTCCTCCACTCTTGAAAGAAATATTTTGTGTTCTCCAAATTTACTTGCATGATTTCTTTAAATTTATATGTATAATTCATTGTGTTTATCCCTATTTTAACAGTTGTCATTTACTGATGTTATAAGTATTCTTCTGTTTGCCTAATCATCTGTTAAGCAAATTACATGCAGAGGGCTATGTTTTCCCATAGTTTAATCCCAAATACTTAGTAAAAATATGTTTTTAAAATATTTTCAAACAAGTGATGGGTGGTTTGGTAGATGGATGGTTAAAATAACAACTTTTTAAATACATAATAAATATGAATTGTATGAATGAGAAATGAAATTTATAGAGCACTGATACAATGATGTATAATTTTCCTTTAAAATATATTTAAAATTCATTTAATAACTCATTAATTTTATTATGATATAAATAATAATAATGATGGAGTTGGGCAGCAAAGGTAATAAGGAGTTACATTATTGAGCACTTAATGTGTGCTAGATAGTGTGCTATGCCCATTTATATTACTATTATACATGCCACTCTTAATTGCTTATTTTCTTACCAAGCTTGAGAAAAGACAGTCAATCAGACTATAGTGAGCCAGCTCCAGTTTCTGCTTTACCACCAAAATGATCTACTTTGTAGCCTTTCATTTCTTGTCTTTATCTATGCAATGGAGACAATATTTGGTGCCTTTATAACAATACAGTTATGAGAAGTGAGGCAAGATTTTGAAAATTGTTTTAAACTCAGACTATAGAAATTTGATATAAGCCATTTCTTTTCTAAATTGTAATTTATGTTTCTTCCATATCAGAAAATAATGTTACCCTCATTCATATCAAAAGTACTCTGTATCTGAATCTTTCATTCCAGCCGATCTGATACACTCACTATATTCCAAATAGTCATGATGGCATGTGTGAAGAAAACATTACATTGTGCATTTCTGCACTCTTCTTCCTAGTTTTAACTGACAATTTAGTTCTCATAGTTCCGTTTTCTAACATCTTTATAGAGTTTTTTTAAAGTGACATTTGAACATATGTAAGTTACTTCAAATCGTTTCTGGAATAGGCTAGGGGGAAAATGAGCCAGAAATAGTGAAAATAAAATGCCAGTTATAAGATAACTGAAAATAAATGAAGATTACCTCAGCTATCAGGTTATACTAATTTTTTTAACCACCACATTAGGATTCCATAAGTCCATAGGAAGAATTATTTCAAAAGAAATTTCCACCAGAGCAAAAAAGGCAGAGTAAGGAACTTGAAAATTCATCTCCTCATAAAAACAATGCAAAAACTAGCCAAACAACAACAAAAAAACTTGTCTAATTTGACTTTTCTAGAATTCTGAAAACTAACTAAAATGCTGGAGAAATTGGCAGACCATTTATTGAAGAAATACCAACTGAATCTTGGTAAGAACAGTGAGTTTTGTGTTGTTTACACTTACCCTGGTTCCATCCCATGCTCTTCATCTTAGAAATGGCAGTGATGAAAATGTACTGTATTTCTAGTACAGGTAATCAGTGCTGGAGGGAGCAAAACAGATCTCACTCACAAATAATTGTTTTAGCCCACCTGGTAGCTCCCTGAAAGACCTGCTTAAAGTCAAGCTGAAAGTGCTTACCTTAATGTCTCATAACTTGGAACTCTCTCAGTGCTGAGGTGGCTACCCAAAGGGTGTTTGTCAAAAATGTTCACAGGCTAATATAATAGTCACTGTTTCCTGGGGGAATGAATAAAATTTGGGGGAAAAAGAAAAGATTAATTAAAAGCTTAGGATGAAAGGCTGGAGACTGCAATGTTTTGGGGAATAAAGGCTTTGACAATTTCTCACATATTCTGGGAATTCAGAGGGCCACACACAGGTATAGGGCAGTGCAAATCCTCAGGAAAAAACTAAAAGTGCATTAATCTCTCCCCACCGACTAAGCTTCAGTCTCTGTGCCAGCAAGAATGAATGCTAAGGCAGGGATGGTACACTGCCTCACTAGTGTTTAACACACACAACAAGCCCATCTCCAAATTGTGGGAGATGTTTTTGGTTCCAGGCATGTATAGAAATCTCTGTCCAATTACTAGCTGACTACTAACCTCACAGAAAAGAGATGTTACTGACCACACATGATAAAGAATACAGACCTTATGACAAGAGTTTAGAAAAGTCACTAAACAAACAATTACCATAACAAGCAGAACATGAAACTCTGGAGAAGGGAAAGAACCTGAATTCGTACTTGCTACCTTATAATTCTCAAAATGTCCAGTTTTCAACAACAAACACAACAGGTATTAGCCATGCAAACAAACAAGAAGGTATATTCCATGCACAGAAAAAGAAGGCATTCATATAAACTGCCCCTGATTGAACCGAGACATTGGTCTTAGCAGACAAATCCTTTAAATCAGCTATTTTAAGTGTGTTAAATGAAATAGAGAAAATCTTGCCCAAGGAACTAAAGAAAATAATGAGAACAACATATCACCAAATTGAGAGTATCAATAAAGAGAAAGAAAATTTACAAATGAATGAAGTAGAAATTCTGAAGCTGAAAAGTACACATTCAAGGTACTGAAAAAAATAACAACAATGTATCCCCAAATTGAGAGTATCAATAAAGAGAAAGAAAATTTACAAATGAATGAAGTAGAAATTCTGAAGCTGAAAAGTACACATTCAAGGTACTGAAAAAAATAACAACTATCAACCAAGAAAATAAGGCATTCCATAATAAATAAAAACAGTTTTCACTAAATAGACTTGTCCTAAAAGAAATGCTAAAGGGATTACTTCAGACTGAAACTAATGGACACTAGACAACTACTTGAATCCACACAAAGAAATTAAGAACATGGGTAATAGTAAATAAATAGGCATTATAAAAGTATTATATAAAAGTCATTATAAGTACATTTATTGTTTTAACTCCTCCATTTTGCTATCTGATTTAAAAGACAATAGCAAGAACAATAATTATAAATCTATGTTAACGGACACACAATATATAAAGACAATTTATAGCAATAACATAAAGTTTCAGTTAGGATGAATAAGCTCTAGAGATCTAGCATACAACACAGTGACTATAGTTAGGAATTACGTATTATATACTTGAAAATTGCTAAGAGAGTAGATCTTAAATGTTCTCATCACCAAAAAAATGATAAGCATGTGAGGTAATGAAGATGTTAGCTTGATTTAACTATCTTATAATATGTACATATGTCAGTTCTACACCGTGTATACATATATATACAATTTTTGTCAGTTATACTTTCAAAAGCTGAGAAAATAAAATTAAATAAAGAATTCAAGTTCAGAAATAAATCCCAGTACTTACGTTCAACTGATTTCAACCAAAGTGCTGAGACCTCACAATAAGGAAAGAATAATCTTTTAAAAAAACAGTGCTGAGACAATTTAATATCTACAAGAAAAATGATGAATTTGGGCCCCTATCTCTCATCACGTAGAAAAACTAACTAATACTGGATCAAACACCTAAATGTAAGACCTAAAACTACAGAACTCTGAAAAGAAAACATAGGTGCAAATTTCCTACATTTGAATTAGGCAGTGGTTTCTTAAGTATGACTCCAAAAGCACAAGCAACAAAAGAAAAAAATGGTAAACTAAACTTAATCAAAATTAAACTTTTTATATATTGAAATATATTGTCAAGGAAGTAAAAAAATGACCCATGAAATGAGAAACAATGTTTGCAAATAATATATCTCATAAGGGTTTAAAATCCAGAATATGTGAAGACCATAAAACTCAACACTGATAAGATAAACAACACAATTGAAAAATCAGCAAGTAATCTGGATAAACATTTCTCCAAAGTAGATATACAAATGAACAACAAGCACTTGAAAAGATGCTCAGCATCATTAGTCATTAGAGAAATGCAAATCAAAACCACAATGAGATACCACTTCATACCCACTAGAATGGCAAATAAAAATGGAAAGTAGACTGGGTGCAGTGGCTCACACCTGTAATCCTAGCACTTTGGGATGCCGAGGCAGGCGGATCACCTGAGGTCAGGAGTTCGAGACCAGCCTGGCCAACATGGCGAAACCCCGTCTCTACTCGAAATACAAAAATTAGCTGGACGTGGTGGCAGGCACCTGTAATTCCAGCTACTCGGGAGGCTGAGGCAGGAGACTTACTTGAACCTGGGAGGCGGAGGTTGCAGTGAGCTGAGATCTCACCTCTGCACTCCAGTCTGGGTGACAGAGGGAGACTCCATCTCAAAAAAAAAAAAAAAAAAGAATGGAAAATAGTGTTGGTGGGCATGTGAGAGAACTGCACCCCTAATCCATCATTATTGGGAGTATAAAATGGTGCAGCCACTGTGGGAAACAAAAAGGCAGTTCCAAAACCTAAACATAAAGTTATTATATGACACAGTAATACCACTCCCAGATAAAGTTCAGGCAATGGAAAATAGATATTCACAAGAAAGCTCAAGTTTAGAGCAGCATTATTCACAGTAGCCAAAAGGTGGAAATAATCCAAATAACCATCAGCTGATGAATGGGTAAACAATATGTGGTATGTTTATGGAATGGAATATTATTCAGCCATTAAAAAGCAGCACAGTACTGTCACATGCTACAGTATCCATGAACTCTGAAAACATTATGCTAACTGAAAGATGCCAGACACAAAGGTCCCATATTGTAAGATTCCATTCATGTGAAATGTCCAGAATAAACAGACAAATTCATGGAGACATAAAGCAGATTATTGGCTGCAAGTGGCAGGAGCTGAGAGGAATTGGTAGTGACTGATTAATGGATTTTCTTCCAAGGGTGATGAAAATGTTCTACAATTAGATTATTGTGATAATTAGACACCATTGTGATTTTACTAAAGACCACTGAATTTTACATTTTTAAATCATTAAAATGGTAAATTTTATCCCTGTTTTTAAACATTTATAAGAAAATTCCAATACAAATTTTTAATATACATACTAACATAGAAAACAATGAGAATATATTTCATGGCCTGTTGTGCATTCTAAGTGAGGTTTGTTTGATGAAAATTCCTTTCTTTTCAACTTTTTATCTGAAACTCACATCATGTTAAATCAGGTGTTCCCAATATCCATTTGTAGAGTCTAGTACAGTACATTATCTTTTTTCCTAGAACATAAGCATTTTGAGGATACAAATATTTCTTGTTTAGTTAACTGTTTGCAACTAGCTTATTGACTTACAAATAATGAACATACCAATAAGTAGCTGTTTAATGAATGCATTAATTTCCTGGCTTAGGGGAAGGAAGCTAACGTATTATCATTGGCAGTGCTTTGCTGAATTCTTGCCTTCAGAGTTGAATATAAAAAACATGATTTATTGTCATAATTACAAGTAGAATAGAGCAGCTAATATGTTAGGTTCATAGAGATCACTCAATTGATAAATATGATATTACACTAAGACTTGAATTAACTTAATCTTCAGAAACCCATGAAGGCTTTACCTTATGTAGTATGATTATTATTATTATCTTTGATTTCAGTATTAAATGCTTTGTGGCTCCTTAGAGTCCTAGAACAATGTAAACGAAGGTAGAGAGGAGGTCTACTTTCATATAAGGGAGAATTTTTAGCTGTCAGATGGTTGACATTAGTGAACTTCACATTTATCTCTTCCTAACAGCAATTTTTAAGCATATGTCTGTTAATCTAGCTCTTTCATTATTTCCATACATAAGCCTATTGCAAAACTCACCAAATTACAAAGTAGACTGTCCCGTCAATAATATTACTAGAAAAAAGTGCACTGTTGGGTTCATTTTTTGCAGTTTCTCGTAGCAACCTTAGTTAAACTAAACAACTAAAGTTAACTTTCACCTGCTTAATTTAACCTTCAGTCTATGATATTCTCATGTCTGATCTTTACTTTAGAAATACATATTATAAGCCTAGGACAGCGGCTCACACCTAGAATCCCACCACTATGGGAGGCTGAGGCAGGTGGGTCATGAGGTCAGGAGTGCAAGAGCAGCCTGGCCAATATGCTGAAACCCAGTCTCTACTAAAAATACAAAAATTAGCCAGGCGTGGTGGCACATGCCTGTAATCCCAGCTACTAGGGAGGCTGAGGCAGGAGAATTGCTTGAACCTGGGAGATGGAGGTTGCAGTGAGCCGAGATCACGCCACTGCACTCCAGCCTGGGCGACAGAGCAAGACTCCTACTCAAAAAACAAAGGAAATACATATCATACCTGCTATGTACAATTTCTTTTCACAATATAATAGGTTTGGATTTTACCTTTTATTATAGTTCTTTCCTCAAATATTATTATTTTATTTCAGCATTCTTTTTGAATTGCCCACTCTGCTTTAACAATAGTGCTGTTGTTTATTTTATGGTGCCTGAAATAAACTGTGCTATTGGTCTACCTTGGCTGCCATTTCTTATTTCTCATCCAACCTGTTTTCTTTCAAAGAGGCTAGCTCTTATTAAAGAAAGATGACACCAACTAGTAATGTCTTGACTACTTTAGACCCCTGAAACACTGTGTTTTCCATCATTCTCTTGAACTTACATAAAGCTTGTCCTGGTTTTAATCTATTTTTCATAAGCTATAGAGCTATGCAACTCAACACAAGAAGCAATACAAATAAAACTTACTCCAAAGACTACTGCTGGAAATGTTTTGTTGTTTTGAAACTTACCATGTCATTCTTGGAAAAGGTGGCTTTCATTTCCAGTTTATTTGAGAAAGTGTTTCACTTAATTTGAGAAAGTGTTTGGTAGAAGAAAACAACAGGCGAAGAACCACTTAAACAGGTCACTTTGAAGGAGTTCTTTATACTTGAAATTCTATTCTCTCAAGTTCATCATTTTTATAATTGAAATATAAAATATTTTGTTTTCATAGTAAACCTCAAAACTAAAATTAATATCTCATGAGCAAACTATCTGAACATGTTCATTTATTGCTGGTTGTCCAAGGGTAGTTTGAAGATGACTCATTGCAACACTGGTAGAACGGGCATCATTTGTCTGCCACCCAATTCTAGAATGAATTGCTGACTGCATTTTTTGCACCCAAGACACTGTAAGGAAGGATTTGCTCGTAATTTTGTAATTGAATTCATTAAAATTTTTACTCTCATAAATATTTGCTATTGTTTGGAGTTTCCTGTCATATAAAAAATGTAGAGTTTTGAAGATATGATACCAAAAATGTGTCATATTAGACTCACTCTTAAAAATTAATTAATCATGCAGCATTTAAAACATACATAAATTATAAAGGATGTAAAAATGAAAACAAAACAAAAAAATAGAAATTATAAAGAATGCAATAAATAGGCATATCTACTACCTAGCTCAATAAATAATATATTGTAAAAGGTCAAATATTTGTTGTTTCTTTCTTCCTGAATATCATCCCCTGGAGTAAACTTGTATCTGCACATGACTCTCTTATTAAATTTCCCTGCATGTTTATTGCATACATATGGATTCTTAAACAACATCCGGGTGTTGGAGGGTGAGGTGGGGCATATAGTCTATAATTTGCAGAAAATTTTGTATGAGTCAAGGATAATGTTGTGTGGAGGCCAGCATGAGCAGAAGAATAGACCCAGAGTCACTGAGGTACTGTTATGTGTAGGGTCTGGTAAACATGGGTCACTGAAGGCACATCCTGATTATAGGTTCTGAATATCTTTTTTTTTTCTTTTTCTTCTTCTTTCAAGTGACAAGGTCTTGCTCTATCACTCAGGCTGGAGTGCAGTGGCATAATCATAGCGTCGATTCAAGTGATCCTCCTACTTCAGCTCCCTAAGTAGCTAGGATTACAGGTGCACACCCCCACGTCTTGCTATTTTTTTGTTTTTTTCTAGAAATTGGGTCTTCTGTGTTGTCCAGGTCTGTCTCGAACTCCTGGCCTCAAGCAATCCTCTAATTTTAACCCCCAAAAGTGCTGGGATCAGAGGCATGAGCCACTGGACCTGGTTGACAGGTCCTAAATATCTTAGAGCAATGACAATGTAAGTCCAATGCTACACATCCTCTCTCTCCAAATGGCCCAAAATGGAGGCAAAGGAGTGGGACTCCAAGACAGAAGATGTGAGTGAATTAGAGGAGGAGGAGAAACAAAAGAAACAAACATGGAGATACTGGCTTAGAGCCATGTGTACATTTACAACAACTCTGTTCTTTTGCCTGCAATAAAATAGTCTAACACAGCTTATCAAAAATAGATTAGTTTTGTTTTATCACTATGGAATTAATTAGTATGTATTCACAAACGAAGGCAGATTGGGAATATACTTTCCTTCACTTTCAAGGTTCATTTCCTCAATTAAGTCTAAAAGAGGAGAACTATTTCCCCCACTCCCTCATCCCCATGAAAAACAAAAGAAAAGAAAAAATTCTGTATCTTTAATTTTTTTCTACCAAAGCTGATACCTGAAAATATTTTACAGCTGCATCTGCTATTTCCTGCTCAGCCCTTTCTTAACTCTCTTAGATATGAGCTAAAAGAAAATATGCCCAGATACCACTTTACCCAAGCAGCATATTGTCTACATGCCTTACCCACTCTATGTGCCAACCCACTTGTTCTGCTGCCTGAGGTAGAAATAGTAGAGTTTTGGCAGCAAAATGCTTTCTTCTTGCATTTATTGAAGATGACCAAATTATTTTGGAGTTAAATGGTGAGATGGAGGGATTTTTTTTGGTCTTATATTTGACTAAAGATTTATGTTTCTTGTTTTGTGAAAATTTAATATTTCAATTTGACTATTCTAGCAGCCCTATGAAAGCAGGTAAGGTAGATGTACTAAACCCATTTACACGATAAGGCAACCAGAGGCTCAGTGAATTGCTAAGACGGTGAATTGCTTTTATACTAGGTGAAATTATCTTTTTATGAAACGGACAGAAGGAGCAGAGTTTGTTTTGGCATTTTGCTTTGTTTTTAGTAAATGTGCATGTGCTAGCAAAAAAACAAAGCAGCAAGAAACCAAGGATGTGGTAAATTATTCACTTTATGACTTCAAAGAGCTTCTCTTTTATGAATGGCAGCCTCACCGATCAATAGATATTGGGTGTAAATAAGAGTAATAGAATTTAGGAGTTGGGCAAGGCTTTGAAGGTTATTCAGGACAACCCCTCGTAAGGAGTTATGTTGGTCCAATATCGCTTGGAAAAGATGGACTAGGCCAGAACTTCCAGTCTAGTCTGAGTTTGAGTCTGTGTGAGAAGTTTGACTTGGAATGGGTACAAGCCTGCTTTTTCTTTGGTTTATTCACAAAGTAGTAAATAAGAAGGGCAAAGATTACCAAAGAACTAAGAATGCTTTGAGGATTAAAATTTCTGCTGTGTTCGCACTGGGGCACTCTTGTACCTGCGATTGCTCCGGAGGGCTTAGGAGAGTTCCCATATTGCCCAGTATGATCAGAATTGTCCACAACCTGCCACAAGAACTAACCCAGACTCTGTGAGAACATTCCCCCACAATAGGTAGTTGATATCATAGAGCTTTCTTTCTCACTATAGGAAACCCTAATTTGTCAACCTTTCTTCTACAGCTTTATATTGAAATCAAGGCTAGCTTTTAATCATACAGTGACAAAAAAACACACTCCTAGTTAACCCCCAGCTTCTACTGCTCTGTTAGAAGTCC
>NW_012110252.1:5862841-5871016 GCF_000951045.1 Mandrillus leucophaeus
TTGGTAATCCTATACAGTCAGTCATTCCACTGAGGGGTCCACCTAACAGTGATCCCAAATGAAGGAAGGGAGGAAGGAGAAAGAAAGAAAACAAATGAGAAAGAAAGAACAAATATAGAAATATAAGGAAGAAATAAAAAGATAAAAGGAAAGAAGAGGGAGGAACAAAAGGAAAGATTAAAAAAAGAATAAGAATGCATTTACTTTAGCATATCTTCTTAATCATGCAAATGTTAAAGAGTCCCCCTCTTTTATCTTGTAAGGTCTCACAAACTATTTGATAAACATTGCAGTAGATATTTCTTTCTTTCTTTTTTTTTTTGCCTGTATAATATGCACTCTCTTTTTACTCTAATAGCAATATCCTAATTTCCTAATGGATCCAGGCTAATTCCTAATGGATTGTAGGACAAGTGGTTTGGCAGAGCTGCATCCAATGCTAGCTTTGTAGACACATGGTATGCTGTTCTGACCAATCAGATCACTTTATTTCTCCATCCATGACAACAGGTTCGGAGATGGACATCTGACCTATTCAGAGCCAATCAGAATTAACCTCAGAATTTTTATTGAGAAAACCAGAATAGACTCTATTTCAACAAGATTTGGAGGAAATCTTGGGAACATTAGTGACCTCAACGTGAAGCCAAAAAAAAAAAAAAAGCAAATGTGGAAGAAAAATAAGCTGATCTCAGGAGACAAAAACAGCTTCCTGATACGTGGCAATACACAAAGCAAGTTGAGGTCAGTTCTACTAGAGACCTTTTCCCTTACTGATCTTTTTTGTTTAAGCATCTTTCAGCTGAGTTTCTTTTATTTGCAACAGGAAGAGGCATAACTAATATTTATTTTCCCAAAATAGACATCAAATTTCACTTCTTTCCAAATTATTTCCAATTTAAAACATGACGATGATGTGTGCACATCTTTAGCACTCTCAATTTTTCCAATCCTTATCTTTAATGTAATTTACTAATAATTATTTAAAGCTCCCTACTCACTATTGTAAGCTACACGAAGGCAGAAAGCATCACTTATTTTATTGTCCCTTGCAGTTTAGTGCAATGCCGGGCACTTAGTTAACACACTATAAATGTCTAGATAGATAGATAGAGGTAGATTATATATATATATATGTGTGTGTGTGTGTGTGTGTGTGTATATATATATATAGAAAGATATAGAAGGAAAGAAAGCATACGTAGATTTATCAATAGGTATAAAGCCTGTGGGCTGTGACTCATGCCTGTAATTCTAGCAATGGGCGGCCGAGGTAAGTGAATCACTTTAGTCCAGGAGTTCGAGACTAGCATGGGCAACATGACGAACCCCGTTTCTACAAAATATACAAAAATTAGCTGGGTGTGGTGGCATATGCCTGTAGTCCCAGCACTCGGGATGATGAGATGGAAGGATCCCTTGAGCCTGGAACTTCGAGGCTGCAGTGAGCAGAGACTGTGCCACTGCATTCCAACCTGGGCAACACAGTGAGACTCTGTCTCAAATTGATAGATAGAAGAATAGAAATAATTAAATGAACATTATGTCAACTTCCCTATGGTCTATACATCTTAAGCCTTTAATAGCATATGCTTTGGGAACTCATTCACAACATCTTTTATTACTCTGGCAGGTTTCATCTGATCACGTGTTCTCCTGAATGATTTTTTTCCCCTTCTCCCTTTATCCTGGATTATCAGTGTTTCTATCTAAAGAATGTTCATTTTATGCTAAGACGTTGAGCTCAGAGAGATGCTCCTCAAATTTTTAACCTTAGAAAATTTTCTGGGAAACCTATGGACAACGTGCTCACCTCTCTTGCAAGAACAGGCTTAGTATATTCACTGTCATACATTTCATTGTCTCTCTGAGGGCCAGTGTTTCTTGCTGCACCTCACAATGGATTTAAAAATCCTTGTAATGCCGAACTTCCCTTTAAACAATTAACCAGAGTCTCTTTGTTTCCCTTGGAGACTATTTCAAGACTCTTAAAATTGTTTGTCTTCTCCCCTGCCCACACTGCAGCTAAAAGCTATGAATTACCACAGTAAACAATATCGAGAAATGTCAAAAATCATCATTTGACCTCATGGAAAATAATCAAAGAGCAAAGATAGAGATTCCCTTCCTATTTATGCACTTGTTTAAGAAGTGTCCGACCTCTGTGGGATCTTCTGGGAAAACTTTGATATTTCAACTATTCGTTATTAAAAATTCATAGATAGAGATGAAAGTGACTCATTTACTTTTTTTTCGGTCTGGCCAAAATTAGCCAAACGGCTTTTGCAGCTGACAGTTTCCAGTTATTCTTTGCAAGGGAAAAGGGTTATCAATTTATGAAGGAGGAGGCATGATAGTGACATCCATAATAAAATTTAAGCAATAATCTACACACAAATATTTATCATCCCTCATGCAAAAGCTAAGCCATTTGCAATTTGTAAACTTACATTAAGTTCAAAATAAAGAAATTTAAAAATGCATGCTAGTTAAATAAAATGCACAGTGTGTATAATTGGGAAAAATAATAGCAATAATGATGATGGTAATGATTATAGATAGAACTTACATAGGTTTAAAAGTATGCCAAGCCCTCTAATAAGTGCTTTATGTAAATTGATCCATTTAATCCTTCCAAAGATCATTTGAGGCAGGTACTCAGCTGGGAAAAACATTCTACAGAGTAGGCAGTAGGCACAGCAAGTGCCAAGGGTCTGAGGTGAGAATGAGCACATCATGTTGAAGAAGCCAAAAGACAGAGTACCTAATATGTCTTTTACATAACAATATTTTATATCGATTTTTTTTTCCTTTCTAGTACAAGATTATTTAAAATATTAAAATTTTCAGTTAAAATTGTTTTTTGTGGCTATTTTGTTTTTTTGTTTTTTACATATTTTGTTTATATAATGTGGACTTGATTTTCAGTTTCATATAATTTGTTTTTAATTTTGAATTAATATACAAAAATTTAAAATATCCTTTCATGAATGTTTGACAAACTGTATTATTGTTTTAAGATTACAGTTCTGTGTGTGTTTGTGTGTGTGTGTCCATGGTTACCAAATCAAATTTTTAGTGGTTTGAATTTCGCTATTCCTCTTTGAGTCTAATGTGAAATAAATTTTGTATGAAGTATCTTTAAAGCTCTAACATTTAAGGATCAGTAAAGTTGTCTTTGTAGTTCTGTCAGCTTAATTTTGTATATTTTGATGCTGCATTTAAAAAAAAATTACACTCAAGTTTTGTTTTTTATTGTATTTTAAGTTCCAGGATACATGTGCAGAATGTGTAGGTTTGTTACATAAGTAAACATGTCCCATGGTGGTTTGCTGAACCTACTACCCCATCACCTAGGTATTAAGCCCAGCATACATTAACTATTTTTCCTGATGCTCTCCCTCCCTCTGCACACTGTCACCACCCCATCAACTGGCCACAGTCTGTATTGCTCTCCTCCCTGTGTCTATGTGTTCACATTGTTCAGCTCTCACTTATAACTGAGAACATGCAGTGTTTGATTTTCTGTTCCTGTGCTAGTTTGCTGAAGATAATGGCTTCCAGCTTTATCTATGTCGCTGCAAAGGACATGATCTCAATCCTTTTTATGGCTGCATAGTATTCCATCATGTATATGTACCACATTTTCTTTATCCAGTCTATCATTGATGGGCATTTGGGTTGATTCTAGGTCTTTACTACTGTGAATAGTGCTGCAATGAATACATGCATGCATGTATCTTTATAATAGAACATTTTATATTTCATTGGGTATATACCCAGGAATGGGATTGCTGGGCCAAATGGTATTTCTGGTTCTAGGTCTTTGAGGAAACACCACACTGTCTTCCACAACGGTTAAACTAATTTACATTCCCACCGATGATGTAAAAGCGTTCCTATTTGTCCACAGCCTCCCCAGCATCTGTTGTTTCTTGACTTTTTAATAATCACTATTTTGACTGGTGTGAGATGGTATCTCATTGTGGTTTTGATTTGCATTTCTCTAATGATCAATGATGTTGAGCTTTTGTTCTTGTTTGTTGGCCATGTAAATGTCTTCTTTTGAGAAGTGTCTGTTCATGTCCTTTGCCCACTTTTTAATGGGGTTGTTTTTTCCTTGTAAATTTAAGTTCCTTGTAGATTCCGGATATTAGGCCTTTGTCAGATGAAGAGATTGTAAAAATTTTCTCCCATTTTGTAGGTTGTCTGTTCACAATGATGATAGGTTCTTTAGCTGTGGAGAAGCTCTTTTGTTTAATTAGAGCTCATTTGTCAATTTTGCCTTTGTTTCAGTTGTTACCAAAAAAGAGCCCATATAGCCAAGACAATCCTAAGCAAAAAGAACAAAGCTGGGGGCATCACACTACCTGACTTCAAACTATACTACAAGGCCACAGTAACCAAAACAGCATAGTACTGGTACAAAAACAGACACACAGACCCATGAAACAGAATAGAGCACGCAGAAATAAGTTTGCATGTCTATAACCATCTGATCTTCCACAAATCTGACAAAAACAAGTAATGGGGAAAGGATTCCCTATTTAATAAATGGTGCTGGGAGAACTGGCTAGCCACATGCAGAAAATTGAAACTGGACCTCTTCCTTACACCTTGTACAAAAATTAACTCAAGATGAATTAAAGACTTAAATGTAAAATCCAAAACTATAAAAACTCTAGAAGAAAATCTAGGCAATACCAGTCAGGACATAGGCAAGGGTAAAAATTTCCTGTTGATGCTGTGTTTTCTTATGTATATAGGGTTTTATGACTTTACTTTTACCATTGTAAAATATTATTAGCTTGTCTCATTCATCTTTTTCTTCTGGTATTATAATGGGTTTCACAGTGCTGGTTCAATGCTTGCCTTTTGTTAAAACTTGCCCAATTTACTTTTACCATCATTTTATTACCATACTTTACATTATCGAATTTTTAAATTGCTCACTTTCACACAACATACAGTTAGATTTGGGATTGTTGTTCATTTGTTTTCTCTTCTTTCTTTTTTTTTTCTTCTTTTCTCTCCCTAATGCTAGAGCCTCTGATTTATAAGGAAATATAACTTATGTTTATTATGCCTACAAACACACTTAGTATTTCTTAGGTTGAGATCCCCAGCAAGCAGAGCCTGTGCCTAAGGCTGGTGTGCTTCTGCTCCATTCGAGTGTGATCCCAGGGAGAAGTAGTGAGATCAAGTGCAGCAAAGCAGGGAAGAAGGGAGAGCCAACAGAAAATGTGCCATGGGGCTGAGCATTACAAGGTAAAACAGATGTTTGACCTTCAGGATCACTTCCCCCAGAAACTATATGACTGTGGCTCAGAACAGTGTGCCCAAAGGAGACAGAGGCGAGAATTTATCTACACACATCTGTTGCCCATCGCTTAAAAGTCTGGCTGATAGGGGGTTAATTCTGCCCCACCACCCACCCCTACACACACACATTTTGGTTGGACATAGGTGGACACTGAACATAGATTCTTTGCTTCCTGCACTTATATGTGAAAAGCAAAGTGTTGAGAACTGGAAGCATGAGTGAGTGACATGCAAGGAACTGACATTGAAGTAAGATTCTGTGAGGGTGAGCTTGCATTTGTAGAAGTTGATTATAGTCCACTTAGCAATGGTCATCAGAGACTTGGCTGAGGGACCAGTAGATGGTTCTGAAAAGGTAAGTGGATGCTACCTAGGTTTGTTTCGTCTTCTTTCTAGCAGGGTTTCTGATTGGGTTTCATTTATTTTATTTTCTTCTACTGAATTATCTTTTCCTATTTTTCTTTTTTGTTTTAAGCATTATCCATCATATGCCTAATAGTTGCCCACATATATTTAATATGTATGTTTATATTATAATTTTTGAAGGATAATTTGAATTATTATCCATTTAGAAAATGACCATAACATACTTTCACATTTCTTGTGCTCTACCTTCTTCACCTCCACTAGCCACCCTTTATATGCTCTGGGTTTCATATTGAAAATATATTTGAAATATTCCTGGATCATTACACGTAACTCTGTAACATTTATTTTTTAAATTCTGGAGAAATTCATTTTTGAGCTCACTAGTTTCCTTTATAATTCTATCCATTTCTCAATTCAACCCACCCATAGAGTTTTTAATTACCTTTTTCAATTAAAAATTGAATGTTTAAATCAAACTCTTTTAAAATGACCACTGCTTAATATACACTGGGAAGGGATAAGAGAGTCATGGCCCATCTGTTCCAGTAATCACCCCGATGGATGACCAGGTAGCCTCTCCCTTGCTTACGATCATTGACTATGAAACTGCAGGACTGCTACAACCAACCTTAGTAGAAGATCTAAGGACACAAAAGTTTAGGGCACCCATTTCTTATGTCCATTTTTTTTCTTTGTAGTTCTTTTAATCTTCTCTTTGTGTTTCAGGGATTCCTCAAAATTTCTGGTTGCTTGATGGCACTCTTCATCTTTTTGATGTTCATTTGGAAGTGGTGTGTGTGTGTGTGTATGTATGTGTGTGTAGTGTGTGTGTGTATCCACTCTTACCAGTAGTGCACACCCTGTTCCCCATTCTCTCCTCTATCCTACTTTGTTCTTTTGATGTTTTCTCATTTCAAGGGATTTTGGAAAGTAGAATAGTAAAATTATATAGTCAGTCTACACCCTTTGATACAATCTCCAATGCACTAATTAATTTTACATTTTTATCATTGTTAATTTTCATTGAAACATGCACGCCAAAAGAAAAAAAATCCACCCAAGAATAATTGGACTAGTATATCTGAGTTTGCTTGGTAGATAATCTTTTAAATCTTAAATTATGTTAATCTCAGCATTTGCAGAGCTATTGTCTGCTATCCTGTAGTGAACCCAGTTTCTAAATCAGAGCAATCCTTAATTAAAATGATACATTAATCAACAACAAACTATTTGCATCTACCATTATTCTAAATTGCGTGACTTGACAAGATCCATGTTATTGCCTAAGATAAACATTAAATATGTAAACTTTATAAGGCAGAAGTTGCTTATCTTAGTCTTATCTAGAAAAGACATTACAAATAAGGATTCATTAACTTATTCATTTTATATATGTATATTTTTCATGTCATATATATGTATATTATTCTTTGCCAATTATATTATAATTATATGCCTGTTAGGATTAAATAACAGTTATAATTTTTTTGTCACACACGTGCCCGCATGTGTAGATACTTTATGCATATGCACACATTTATATTTATTTATACATTGTATTATTACTAGAAGTTACATTCAAGATTATGCAAAAAATGAGAGAAACAAAAATAAAAATATAAAAATGCTTAATTCAGTTATTTACGCAAACTAAATATAAAATTAGAGCATGCTTCCAGGATCTAACGAGAGTCTTAGAGGTCCATTAGATGGCACAATTGGTTTAAAATGAAAATGTCTCTCAAATTTTTAAAATTAAAATTTGTCTTCAATGTAAAGCAACAGTAACAACAAACTGTTAGAATAACATATGGCACTAACCAAATTGATTCTAAATGGCCACCTGTCCCTAATATCTATGATTTCCTCCACAGATAATTATTGGGAACCTGATGCTCGGTACTGTATTAGGCATTAAAAGGATGAAGATGACTAAGAGAATAAAATAACAACTTAGAATGATTCTCTCCTTTTTAGAGTTTTTTCCTAACTTTGTCAAAGTATAATTAAAAAATAAAAATGCATATATTTTCAGCATACAATGTGATGTTTTAATATACATCTTCATTGATTACCACAGTTGTGCTTATTAACATATTCATTACCTCACAGGTTTACTTTTTTTGTGTGTGCGGTGAGAACATTTAAGAATATTCTCTGAGTAAATGTTAAGTATACAGTACAGTATAATTAATGATAGGTGTGGTCTGTTGGATTTCCAAAACTAATTCATTCTGCATAACTGAAACTTTATGCCATTTTACTAATGTCTCCTCTTTTCCCTTACTCTCCAGACACTGGCAATCATCACTTTTCTCTCTGTTTCTGTGAGTTTGACTTCTTAAGATTGTATATGTGACAGTATGCTGTATTTTGTCTTTCTGTCCCTAGCTTATTTCCTTTAACATAATGTTTTCTATATTCATACATGCTGTTGCAATTGACAGAATTTCCTCTTTTTTTTTTTTTTTTTTTTTTTTTTTT
>NW_012110252.1:5871766-5875521 GCF_000951045.1 Mandrillus leucophaeus
TCTTGGCCATTGTGAGTAATGCTGCAGTGAACATAGGAATGCAGATATCTCTTCAACATACTGATTTTCTTCCTTTGAATGTATACACAATATTGGGATTGCTGGATTATATGATCATTATTTTTATTGTTTTAAGAACCCACATACTGTTTTTATAATAGCTATAACAATTTACACTCCCACCAAGAAGGTACAAGGGTTTCCATTTTTTCACTCCCTCACCAACACTCGTTATCTTTTGTCTTTTTGACAATAGCCATTCTAACAAGTGTCAGGTTATTGTGGTTTTAATTTGCATTTCCCTGATGATTAGTAATATTCAGCTTTTGTGTGTGTGTGTGTGTGTGTGTGTGTACCTATTGGCCACTTATATGTCTTTTTTTGAGAGCTGTCTCTTCAGATCCTTCGCCCATTTTTTAATTAGGTTATTTGTTTTTGCTGTTGAGATCTATGAATTCCTTATATGTTTTGGATATTAATCTCTCATTGTATATATGGCTTCCAAACAATTTCTCCCATGTAGGTTGCCTCTTCATTATGCTAATTATTTCCTTTGCTGTACAGAAGCTTTTTAGTTGATGCATTCCCATTTGTCTATTTTTGATTTTGTTGCCTTTGCTTTGGGGATCATATCCAAAAATTATTTGCCCAGACCAATGTCAAGAGGGTTTTTTCCTATGTTGTCTTTCAATAATTTTATAGTTTCAGATCTTACATTGAAGTCTTTAATCCAGTTTGGGTTGGTTTTTGTAGACAGTGTGAGATAAGGGTCCGATTTCATTCTTCTGTACTTAGATAACCAGTTTTCCCAACCTTTATTGAAAAGACTTTCCCCATTGCATGTTCTTGTCATCTTTGTTGAAGATCTGTTGACGATAATTGTGTGGATTTATTTCTGGGCTTTCTATACAATTCCATTGGTCTATATGTCTATTTTTATACCAGTATCATGTTGTTTTTATTACTATAGCTTTGTAGTATATTTCAAAATCTGATAGTATGATGCCTTCATCATTGTTCTTGCTCAGGATTACTTTTGACTGTTTGGAACTTTTGTGGTTTCATAGAAAACTTTCGTGGTTTCATGGAAACCACATAGAAAATTTCATAGAAACTTTCAAAAGAACTTTAGGATTTATTTTGTATTTTTGTAAGTAATACCACTGAATTTTTATGGGGATTGTATTGATTCTGTGTTTGTTCTGAATTTTTAACAATATCAATTCTTCCAATGCATAAACATAGATATTTTTCCTTTATTTGTGTCTTCTTCAATTTCTTTCATCAATATTTTAAAGTTTAACTGTACAGATCTTTTATCTCCTTTGCTCATTCTATTCCTAAATTTGTTTTAAATGATACTGTGAATGGGATTGCTTCCTTATTTTCTTTTTTGGACGCTTCATTGTTAGTGTGTAGAAATGCCACAGATTTTTATATGTTGGTTTTGTATTCTGCAACTATACACTGAAGTTGTTTATTAGTTCTAACACTTTTTCAATAGAGCCTTTAAAGTTTTTCCATATATACAGTCATGCCATATGCAAAGAGACAATTTAACTTTTTCAGTCAAGATCATAATGGATATCCTCCAGACTGTTCAGTCGTTTCCTTACAGAAATCATAGTTTTAGTTTTACCCTCAATAATCTCAATACAATTACAAAGACAAATAAAAGGATCAGTATGTCTTTGATTTTGTTGGAAATACATTAACTCAGCTTTTACTCAGTTCAGTATAGTGATAAGGTGTACAAGTTTTGGCATCAGACAGATCCAAATTTCAATTCTGCTTCCTCAAATCACATGCTGATGAATTTAGGCATGTTACTTAACCTCCCCAAGTATCTTTTCTTTCTTTTTTTTTTTTAATTTGGTAAGTGAGTGTAATAGTCACAATAATTGAATAGGCTATTTTTTGGATCTATCTCTCTATATAATATCTGTATATGTATATAATATTTATATGTGTGTACAAAACATTAAGCATAAAAGCATTCAATTGATTTTAATCTCTTTACCTGTGTTTATTTTGGTGTGTATTAACACATTGTGTGTATGTTTATATAGTGACTGCATTTAAATAAAATAGATTTAAACTTAATAACCTGGAATGCTAGATTTATATCATCACAATTTATTAGGTTAAAATGTGGGTGCTCTAAAACAAATAAACACAATGCAACCCCTCGGGCTCATGAAAGTAAAATGAGAAATACATTATGTGGTGATAAGAGCTAATACTTCATGCAAATGTGACATTACACATCTCTTTGTGTTTAGGACTATGCTTGTCAGCTATGCAAATGCTAGTCATTATTTCTTAACACACTCTGGTCCTTTAATAGCACCAAGAAGAATGTTCTATATTTCACTCATTTAGTACATTATTGTATTGTAATTTTTAAATAAAATTAAAAAGAACTAGATCACATAACCATCTTTGATCAATGTTCAGAACAAATATATGGCAGAGAATTATTAAACAGTACCTCGAGCACGCTCTTTCCAGAGGGCAATGGATTATTTAGTACCATGTCGAATCACATAAGCTAATTCAAAAATGATAAATTACAATGAAAATGCATGCTGATGTTTTGTCCCTGAATTCTAATAATGGGTGTAAAATAGTGTTAACTGTCATTGATCAGACACATTTATTAGCATGCCAACCTAACAATTACCATAGTATTGACTATCAAACAGGCATATGATTATAGTATATGATGTATTATATAGTATGTGATTATAGAAAAGATATAGCATATGGGTTCATTTACTCTAGGAATACCAATTATAAATATAAATGTAGAATGCTAATTTGTTAATTAAATAAATATCATTTTAATTCACAACAGTTGACACTCTGGTTCTCCTTGACTCCCTGAGTTTTAAATAAGAAAATATATTAACTAACTTAGAATTTTCTCAAATTAATTTATCATTACACTTAGCCTTCAGCTAATAAAAATGTTTATTTGGCTTCAGGCGTGAAATTTCCCAGATAGTCAAAAACAAATCTGCCAAATCAATGCCAATAATCTTCTAAGTATTTTGAATATTAATATTTATGAAGGACAAAAGGTTACTTTTCTAACGTTACAATTAAATGTCTATTTTCTCTTCATAAATAGAAATCAATGAATCAATGCTTATGCAACTGACTGCTTGCCAGTTAAACACTTATCTTAGGAATTCATAAATTTCTTTCTCTTCAAAGAGTCAGCAATAAAGAATTCTTTCTTTTTCCTCTTTTTTATAACCTTTCTTCTACCTCCTTTTTTCTTATTCTCCCTCCCTAACTATTTCTTGTCATTCTCTTTGTTCTATACTCCTTTTTCTTTGCTCTTCATCCTCCTCCACCTCCCACGCAGTGTCTGCTGTTAACTGATACGAAGCAGTGCATGTAAAGACTGTGTTACTAAAACTCCAGGGGTTTGTTCTAGGTTCCATTGCTCACTGCGCAGAAAGCCAATCACTGAGACAATGAGTGTTGCCTGGGAAGAGAGATGGGAGCCAAACCTCAAATCTGTCCTTCTCAACCAAGCAACATTGGGGGTTTGTATATCAGAGAAGGAATTTAGCTATGCACAGAAAGCAATCATGACAAATAAGGGTTCTAGCATCTGTCTGGATTCAGTGATCAGGTGAGTTTCAGTTCCTTCCTTGCCTGAGGGTCAATTTCCCTAGGAAGGAACTCAGAAGTAAGTTTCAAGTTTTAAGACCAGAAGGGGCAATTTCTATATATTTTTTTTT
>NW_012110252.1:5875571-5881440 GCF_000951045.1 Mandrillus leucophaeus
AACCTAACAATTACCATAGTATTGACTATCAAACAGGCATATGATTATAGTATATGATGTATTATATAGTATGTGATTATAGAAAAGATATAGCATATGGGTTCATTTACTCTAGGAATACCAATTATAAATATAAATGTAGAATGCTAATTTGTTAATTAAATAAATATCATTTTAATTCACAACAGTTGACACTCTGGTTCTCCTTGACTCCCTGAGTTTTAAATAAGAAAATATATTAACTAACTTAGAATTTTCTCAAATTAATTTATCATTACACTTAGCCTTCAGCTAATAAAAATGTTTATTTGGCTTCAGGCGTGAAATTTCCCAGATAGTCAAAAACAAATCTGCCAAATCAATGCCAATAATCTTCTAAGTATTTTGAATATTAATATTTATGAAGGACAAAAGGTTACTTTTCTAACGTTACAATTAAATGTCTATTTTCTCTTCATAAATAGAAATCAATGAATCAATGCTTATGCAACTGACTGCTTGCCAGTTAAACACTTATCTTAGGAATTCATAAATTTCTTTCTCTTCAAAGAGTCAGCAATAAAGAATTCTTTCTTTTTCCTCTTTTTTATAACCTTTCTTCTACCTCCTTTTTTCTTATTCTCCCTCCCTAACTATTTCTTGTCATTCTCTTTGTTCTATACTCCTTTTTCTTTGCTCTTCATCCTCCTCCACCTCCCACGCAGTGTCTGCTGTTAACTGATATGAAGCAGTGCATGTAAAGACTGTGTTACTAAAACTCCAGGGGTTTGTTCTAGGTTCCATTGCTCACTGCGCAGAAAGCCAATCACTGAGACAATGAGTGTTGCCTGGGAAGAGAGATGGGAGCCAAACCTCAAATCTGTCCTTCTCAACCAAGCAACATTGGGGGTTTGTATATCAGAGAAGGAATTTAGCTATGCACAGAAAGCAATCATGACAAATAAGGGTTCTAGCATCTGTCTGGATTCAGTGATCAGGTGAGTTTCAGTTCCTTCCTTGCCTGAGGGTCAATTTCCCTAGGAAGGAACTCAGAAGTAAGTTTCAAGTTTTAAGACCAGAAGGGGCAATTTCTATATATTTTTTTTTAAAAAATGTAAACATGAGTTCTACGGAGCTTTTGGGCTTGTTTCAGCAGTAGGTGAGGGCATGGCTGAGGCCTGGCAGGGAAACGATGTTCACAAAGCCTGATCACCTTAGTTTAAAACATTTAGAAACTGAGAGGAAATTTCCTGGTCAATAATCTAGGTACCTCAGAAAAGTTTCCATTATTTGTTTTCAAATACACAGATAATTGCTTGACCAAATTGTTCCATGTCGTTGGCAATGACACTGAGGCAAGACCAGAAATGAATGGCTTGAAAGAATGAGAACAGCAAAGAAGAATTGTCCAGTTGTGCAAATGAGAGAATTTCAGCCCACAGTTGAGATAATGATAGCAGATCTGGAAAAGACAGGGACGATAGAGGAGACTGTAAAGAAGAGAGACACTGTAGAATTTAGCAATAGGTTGAAGAAAAGACAGAAGTGAGTCACAGATTGGAAATGGAATAAATGCACACGGATACCTTCCTTCCCCACTGTTTTTTTAAAAAACACATATATCACCTGATGGTTATCTGAACGAGAGCCCGACTGAAGAGGCTGACAATCAGACTAAGCCAAGCAGACAAGTAAAATAGCTATAGGGAACAGTCCTAGAAACAGGTTTTACAATTTAGCATAGATATGTCTTTTTTCTTAAAAGAAACAATCTTGGCTTATATTTTATTCATAAAAGCTACTCTTTACTCTTTTGCCTTGAGTGATTTTGGCTATGTGTAGATGTGAGTATAGCAGCTTTAAATTCACCTGTGCCCTTGAAAGAGCATCCTGTAGTACATTCAACATTGTTGCACTGACTGCTGCTATTCTACCTTCTTTGTGAGCCAATTATGAATCTGTCTTCAGAAAATTGTGCTCTAGTGCTATTACTGAATTAACACTTTGCTTAAGTGTGTTAATTCACAGACACCCACATGTGTGCCTGTATACAACCTCAGAGAAAATGTGCAAATAAGTTAAGAGTAGCAAAAAGGAATGCTTTTTATGAAAAGCTTTTAAAGTGTCTAAATTTTTCTACTTATCCTGTTAAGAGAGAAGGGTGCAGGGATTTATTAATATTGAATTAAATGATGCATATTAAATAGAAAATATATTTTCTTTTTTTTTGAGACGGAGTCTCACTCTGTCACCCAGGCTGGAGTGCAATGGCGCGATCTCAGCTCACTGCAACCTCCATCTCCTGGGTTCGGGCAATTCTCCTACCTCAGCCTCCCGAATAGCTGGGTTTACAGGTGCCCACCACCATACCCAGCTAACTTTTGCATTTTTAGTAGAGATGGGGTTTTACCATGTTGGCCAGGCTGGTCTCGAACTCCTAACCTCAGGGGATCCCCCTGCTTCAGCCTCCCAACGTGCTGGGATTACAGGCTTGAGCCACCGCTCCCAGCCAGATTATATTTTCTTTAACATAGAAATAGTAAGCATAATCTTCCCGATCTTCCTGATTTTGTCTCCCATATTAAAGAACATTTATTGTCTGTCTAAAATTTACTGTTCATGTATACATGGAGTTTAAAGACATAAGGATACATTCCCAAGAAAACTTTAACTTGTATTTTCAAGTCCTATCTTTACATTGGAACACCCTGTAGAGCTTAAGAAGTTCTAAAACCTGAATGCCACCTTGAGAAGTTATGATTTTAAAATCCCCACTGGTCAATTGCATGCATAGCCAAAGTGGAGGATCCCTGTCCTAGGGCCTGCCTGTCACTGGGCACAGTGGGTAGTGGCAGGGCACAGTGGAGGTGGGTGTATGGTGGAAATCACTTCCGAACTCACCTAGCTATAAGATGGGCTGTTAGAGGGCAGTTCCTTCTAAACTTTAAATGTGAAATCAACTATTCAGTTTACGATTCTGTTGCTGCATAACCCTGACCTTGAAGTTATCTGGGTCACCTTTGCTTCAAGAAAACAGCCTGGCTAGAAGAGCAGGGATTTTGTAGCCAGAGATTTGAACTGAAGTCTTGACTCTGGCCATTTACTACTGAGATACTTATGTAAATTATTGAATCTCTTGTAACATCTGTTTCCTCACTCTGTAAAGTAGAGTGATTAAAAATATACTCAACAGTTCCAAGGTTGTTCAAGTTCAATGAAAGATAATCTGTGTAGGATGTAACACACAGGAAGTGTTCAGTGTGCGTTAATTTCTTTCTCCTGTACTGAATGGTAGCCTTTTTATACTCATTTGTGCTCCTTAAAAAATAGGCAAAGTCAAGGGAAAGTGATTAAAATCATGCGAGCCTGTTCTCTATTTGGCAGTATCTCTGTAAAGAGAGAGAAGATTGGCTCTTTTAATTTTTAAGACAGGAAAATGATGTTTTGATTTTGTTTGGACAGAGTCTTGCTCTATTGTCCAGGCTAGAGTGCAGTGGTGCAATCATAGCTCAGTATAACCTTGAACTCCTGGATTCAAAAGATCCTCCTGCCTTAGCTTCCCTAGTGGCTGGGACTACAGGCACACGATACCATACCCAGATAACTTTTTAAATATTTTTCTGCCAAATTAAGGAATCTTCCCAGGCTGGTCTCCAACTCTTGACCTCGAGCAATCCTCCTGTCTCAACCTCCCAAAGTGCTGGGACTACAGGTGTAACTGCCACAAATGGCAGGGAAATGATTTTTTAAAACACACACAGCAGAATGTTTTTGTCTTAACATGTAATGCCCAACTTAAAATAGTTACCTTTGAGAGCTAAGAGATTATTCCAAAGATGCTGCACTGAAAAAAACAATTCATAGCCAAGCATATGAAATTGTCTTCCAGAATTTAGGATACGTGAAGCAGGATGGAAATATAATGCGATTGCAACGTCCTAGGGATACAAACCTGGGACAAACCAGCAAGTTTCCTGACTTTATAGAATTTACCTTTTAGAGGAAGACAGATGTTGATCAAGTACTCCTACAGAAAACTAGGACATGTAAAATAACTAAGGATGGGAGGGGAGCAAATGTAGAATATGGTAAACCATTTCCAAGGTAATGAGGTTTGTCCAGGGAGAGAGATGATGACACCTGGGACTAGGGTGGGGTGCTGGAGTCAACTTATGTAAATCATTTAGAAGGGAGAGTCAGCAGGATTTGGATATAGTGGGGATTTCTGCCTGTATTATTTTAGAGGTGAAATCAGTAGGACTTGAAAGAGGAGCTTATATGTGATATATCTGACCTGAGCAACCAGATGAACCATGCTGCTAGTCAATAAAATTGGGAGGACTAAATAAATCTCACATTTGAGGTGGGAGATCACATTTTGAATACATTGAGTTTGAGATGCCTTTGGACCATCCAAGATGAAATGTTGGATAAGCAGTAGGAGAGATGCCTTGGTACCACAGACAAGACAGTGAGAAGCAGATATACATGAGTCTTGGTATAAATCATATGATGGCCAGTGAAGCCATGAGTGTGGGAGATCATATTCAGAGAAAGCTCAGAGTGAGAAGAATCACATTGGTGTTTGCATAAAATAGCATGATCTAATCCACAAATTCTCTTTCTTAGAAGTTGTTTAGTAGTGAAAGCAAAGCTGCTCTTCAATAAATGTCTCTTGCATATACTCAGCCATCCTAGAAGAGAAGCCAAAAGATACAATCAGTGTGTAAAGATACAGTCAGTGTGTAAAGATAGGTATAGATAGGCGTAGATATCTAGGTATAGGTATTTAGAATGTTTAGAATGATCAAGAGGAAGTCCCAGACGAAATATGTTGGAGGTTGTCTGGCCATTTCAGTTTCAAACCCAGTATGAATCCTGAGATTTTTATGCCCTATAGAAATAGTTACTCATTAAGATTCTATCAAAATAGTCTCCTTGAAAAAATAATTTTCATGTTTGTCAGCTGCAATGTGTAATCTAAAATTTAATTAGAGATTTTAAATATCTCTTGAATCTCTGAGAGCAGTTTTCAAGACATTTGAGGCTTATTTGTTCAGCCCATTTTACTGCAAGAAAGAGTGAGACAGCAATGGTGAACTTTTTTTTTTTTTTAATGTTAGACAACTCCTTTTATTCCATAATGAGAAAACACTTGCTTTTTAATTAAAATTCTATTTCTGTATACCTTTCTTCAAGTAGTTGAATCCTAACTATTCAGGGGCAGTGAGTCAATTTAAAACTCATAACAAGTAAAACTTCTTAAATTTAATTGTACCCTTCAAGTTCAAAAGTGCTTTGGTAATTTGGGTTCCAAACAGATGCAGGAAGCAATTAAGGGAGGGTGCTATTGTGAATCATGCGTCACAGTCAGAATCGAAAGACAATGGTTTTCCTTCACCCTGTCCTACACACAGGACATGTTTATGAGCTGAACTTGGTGGAAGCAGAGACATATCTTAACCTCTCAGTCTCCATATCTAACTTATAAAGATTTGGTACGTTTTGTTGTTTCTGTTGTTGTTGAAGTTTTAAAGTTTATGGTGAAATATATGTCAGAGATTCAGGTAAGAATAAAATATGAAAATATTATAATAACAGGTTTCATTAAGCTGACATTAGGAAATAATTACTTCAGTTTATTTTTTAAAGAATTAAATGCTACAAATACAACTGAGATCCTTTTTCTACCTTTCTCCTATATTATTTCCTTCCCTCCTCCTCCACTAGACATACAATTAGGAGTTCAGTGCACATAAAAGGATTTTATTTTGGACTGAAGGTCTCCTAGATCCTTATCTGTGACTACAGAGAAAGGGATCAGAGAGTGTGCTAAATCTATAGGTGCTGGCCCTGTATATGTCAAAAGGATAATAATTTCCATAAATGT
>NW_012110252.1:5881490-5884282 GCF_000951045.1 Mandrillus leucophaeus
ATTTGAGGTGGGAGATCACATTTTGAATACATTGAGTTTGAGATGCCTTTGGACCATCCAAGATGAAATGTTGGATAAGCAGTAGGAGAGATGCCTTGGTACCACAGACAAGACAGTGAGAAGCAGATATACATGAGTCTTGGTATAAATCATATGATGGCCAGTGAAGCCATGAGTGTGGGAGATCATATTCAGAGAAAGCTCAGAGTGAGAAGAATCACATTGGTGTTTGCATAAAATAGCATGATCTAATCCACAAATTATCTTTCTTAGAAGTTGTTTAGTAGTGAAAGCAAAGCTGCTCTTCAATAAATGTCTCTTGCATATACTCAGCCATCCTAGAAGAGAAGCCAAAAGATACAATCAGTGTGTAAAGATACAGTCAGTGTGTAAAGATAGGTATAGATAGGCGTAGATATCTAGGTATAGGTATTTAGAATGTTTAGAATGATCAAGAGGAAGTCCCAGACGAAATATGTTGGAGGTTGTCTGGCCATTTCAGTTTCAAACCCAGTATGAATCCTGAGATTTTTATGCCCTATAGAAATAGTTACTCATTAAGATTCTATCAAAATAGTCTCCTTGAAAAAATAATTTTCATGTTTGTCAGCTGCAATGTGTAATCTAAAATTTAATTAGAGATTTTAAATATCTCTTGAATCTCTGAGAGCAGTTTTCAAGACATTTGAGGCTTATTTGTTCAGCCCATTTTACTGCAAGAAAGAGTGAGACAGCAATGGTGAACTTTTTTTTTTTTTTAATGTTAGACAACTCCTTTTATTCCATAATGAGAAAACACTTGCTTTTTAATTAAAATTCTATTTCTGTATACCTTTCTTCAAGTAGTTGAATCCTAACTATTCAGGGGCAGTGAGTCAATTTAAAACTCATAACAAGTAAAACTTCTTAAATTTAATTGTACCCTTCAAGTTCAAAAGTGCTTTGGTAATTTGGGTTCCAAACAGATGCAGGAAGCAATTAAGGGAGGGTGCTATTGTGAATCATGCGTCACAGTCAGAATCGAAAGACAATGGTTTTCCTTCACCCTGTCCTACACACAGGACATGTTTATGAGCTGAACTTGGTGGAAGCAGAGACATATCTTAACCTCTCAGTCTCCATATCTAACTTATAAAGATTTGGTACGTTTTGTTGTTTCTGTTGTTGTTGAAGTTTTAAAGTTTATGGTGAAATATATGTCAGAGATTCAGGTAAGAATAAAATATGAAAATATTATAATAACAGGTTTCATTAAGCTGACATTAGGAAATAATTACTTCAGTTTATTTTTTAAAGAATTAAATGCTACAAATACAACTGAGATCCTTTTTCTACCTTTCTCCTATATTATTTCCTTCCCTCCTCCTCCACTAGACATACAATTAGGAGTTCAGTGCACATAAAAGGATTTTATTTTGGACTGAAGGTCTCCTAGATCCTTATCTGTGACTACAGAGAAAGGGATCAGAGAGTGTGCTAAATCTATAGGTGCTGGCCCTGTATATGTCAAAAGGATAATAATTTCCATAAATGTATTCTGTTTTTTTATTACATAATTGTGTGTTAAGTATATGTAATTTCTTTGCATTATGTGTTACCTTTATCCAAATAGTACTACATGTACACTACACTACATGTAACATTGTACCTCTTGCTTTTACTCAATATTTTTTTGAGTTTTCTCTATGTTGGTAAAGGTTACTAATTATTCCAAGTGCTACATCATATTATTCCATTTACAAATGTACCATGATATAGTCTCTCATATTCCTGCTGATGGATGTTAGATTGTTTATAATGTTGAATTGTTCATTGTAAATAATGAAGTAATGAGCATTATTGTTCTTGAACATGCCTTGTGTTCCCATGTGAGAGTTTTATAAACAGCATATTTATTTCTTGCTGCAGATTAAAATTGTTCACTTTTGCTATCACACTGCTATATTGTTTTCTAAAGTGGTTGTAGAAATTTATACTCCCAATAGCAGTGTCTGAGAGTCTTATTTTTCCATATTTTTGCAGATATCTAGTTTTTCCTTTTCTGTATGAGTGCTTGAATTTATCTCAGACTTTCACAGCTAAATCTTTGGGAACACCACCACTGTCACTACCAACATCTCCACAAATGTCACCATCTCCCTGATTCTTTTCATGTAAGCATTGTACACAGGTGCAATGGAATGGGCCAAATACTATTTGTAATCATGGCAGCTGTCATCTAATATATAACTGTATATTATCAAAATAACATGAGTAAAATCTTTATCTTATTCATTCATTATATGTTATTTAAATGTTGGCACAAAGAATAATCATAATTCTGATTTAATAATTAAAAGGATAAAAGAATTATATAATTTTTTAGGAGAACACACCAGATTCACCATGAACTTCAAAGAGGGACACATAAAATTCTGCCCTTGTGTGGATCAAATATATGACATCTAACCTCACCAGTAAACTGGAAAATTAGACAACATAGCAAATAATTATTTAGCTTCTTCCATCCCCTCTTTGACATTCCCTAATTTCACGTAATTGTAGAATTAAAAGGAATACAGTAACAACCTTGCCTGAGTTTCTTATTTAAAATTTAGGAGAATATTCTCAAATTATGAATCCTAGAGAGGTGAAATGCCTTGATAAAGTCACATAACAACAAGAGCCTTTCACCTTTAACTCCTCTTACCTGATTTTTGGCAGCCTAGGACCCTGCAGGGCAGTGTTCTGCCAAAACACGTGGGCCTGTTGCCCTCAAGAACAGCCCAAGCAATCAAGATCTCCCTGACCCA
>NW_012110252.1:5884332-5887199 GCF_000951045.1 Mandrillus leucophaeus
ACAGGTGCAATGGAATGGGCCAAATACTATTTGTAATCATGGCAGCTGTCATCTAATATATAACTGTATATTATCAAAATAACATGAGTAAAATCTTTATCTTATTCATTCATTATATGTTATTTAAATGTTGGCACAAAGAATAATCATAATTCTGATTTAATAATTAAAAGGATAAAAGAATTATATAATTTTTTAGGAGAACACACCAGATTCACCATGAACTTCAAAGAGGGACACATAAAATTCTGCCCTTGTGTGGATCAAATATATGACATCTAACCTCACCAGTAAACTGGAAAATTAGACAACATAGCAAATAATTATTTAGCTTCTTCTATCCCCTCTTTGACATTCCCTAATTTCACGTAATTGTAGAATTAAAAGGAATACAGTAACAACCTTGCCTGAGTTTCTTATTTAAAATTTAGGAGAATATTCTCAAATTATGAATCCTAGAGAGGTGAAATGCCTTGATAAAGTCACATAACAACAAGAGCCTTTCACCTTTAACTCCTCTTACCTGATTTTTGGCAGCCTAGGACCCTGCAGGGCAGTGTTCTGCCAAAACACGTGGGCCTGTTGCCCTCAAGAACAGCCCAAGCAATCAAGATCTCCCTGACCCACTTGTTTACTCAAACATCTCACCTCCTTTTTCTGTAGTATTTCAGGACTTTCCTCCTTGCTAACCAATCTAATAAACTAATGAACGCAGCACTGGCAGAGGTTTAATGTTCTATCCATTCTCAACAATATTGCCCAAGAGGGAAATTTTTCAGCCACTTTCTATTGAAGCCTCTCAAAATATTACTCTATAACTATCAACCTAATCTTCTCAAATGTAGGCAGAAAAACAAAAATCACTTCAGTCTTTTCTATTTTAATTTGCTAAGGTACACTAAAGAAAACTTCTCTACCATCATCTACCTCATAAAGGCCTGAGACAATCACACTCACCATTTAAATTCAGACATAAGCATGGCACACTAATGAAACTAAGGCAAATATGAAGGTAACAGTTTGTTTTTAATGACTATTGAATATTGTTAAATTAAAATGAAACATTTAAGAAAATATATGTGACATTCAAATGCACACCAAATGATTTCATTTCACACTAGTCATTATTAAATTAACTCCATATTACATGAAAATGTTAAATATTACTGAAATAAGCAATAAAAGAAAATTATACTGTAACCTCACAAACACATCATGGTTGGAAATTTGTTATTCAAAAAAAGATTAAGGCAAATATTGTAAAACTGTTTTAAAGTCAATTATTTTTAAAAATAATTAGGAGAAAATATCATCACATCAGTGGATCCATTATGTGTTTTAAATTAATCAACTGATGAAACCCACTAAAATGTAGGCAGGCATAAACAAATGACTGCTCGTATAATGCAGTGCTTAGTAAATATTATTTAAGTAGTATGCTAAAATCTAAACAACATGTAGGGTCTATAAAAGATAACTTTTACATTACATTTCAAAATTAAAAGTTGAAAGAATAAACTGAAGAAATTTCTAACGTAATCAATTCTGAGTTTGCAATATATACACGGGATTGGTCACCTGATATCAATATGCAAGTTGTTTCAAAGTGCAGACTTGATTTTTAAAAGTTTCTTTGGTCTCTATATTCATTTCTATTATTTCCACACATTCTTTCAAATTAAAGCCATATTTAAGTATCACAGATAAATTACTCAAGTTATCAGTTAAATTGCTCAAAGAGTAACACCATAATTACTATACAATAATATTTTCATTATTTTGACCTCTCTATAGTCATGCTGAAGAGATATTTATAGGTTCTTGATTAATGGACAATTTTGATTTAGATTAATTCTATGATAAACTTAAGGTTACCAAGTATTATTTTTTCTTCAACCAATAATTTAACATTCACACACAGACACATACACTTGAGTACACACTTGAGTGCCCACTGTACACCATGCTGGGACACAGAAATAAGAAATTCTTGGTGGGGCGCGGTGGCTCACACCTGTAATCCCAGCACTTTGGGAGGCCAAGACGGGCGGATCACGAGGTCAGGAGATTGGGACCACTCTGGCTAACGCAGTGAAAACCTGTCTCTACTAAAAATACAAAAACCTAGCCGGGCAAGGTGACGGGCGCCTGTAGTCCCAGCTACTCGGGAGACTGAGGCAGGAGAATGGTGTGAACCCGGGAGGCGGAGCTTGCAGTGAGCTGAGATCCGGCCACTGCACTCCAGCCTGGGCGACAGAGTGAGACTCCGTCTCAAAAAAAAAAAAAAAAAGAAATCCTCAAGAAAATCAGAGATTAATGTGGGTGACAGACAAACTAGGACACAGTGTTGCCTGCTATTCATGGGGACATTAGCAGAACACTCTGGGAGGCCCAGAGGAGCAGCGTATATTGGATTTGGGGTGGTATCACTGTCTCGGGTTTCTCGGGGGAGTGTTGTGTGGATTGAGTCTGGAGAGACTAGTACTTGTCAGGTAGACAAATTGGTGCTTACTGGGGCTGGAAAAGCAGCCCATGGGACCACAGGAAAAGCAACAGCAGCTGGTGCACTCCGCTCTGGAGACCACACTACCCAAGGTCAGTCATGAGATGAGCTTGATGAAGTGAGCTAGAAGTAGTTAGAGAGGAAGGGTCAGTACTAAATCACAAAGGCCTCACATGATGGTGAGTGACTGCAGCTTGATGAACAGATAGGGAAGTCTGCAAAAAAATGTCAACAGAGAAATGGCATTATCAGATTGATTTTCCAGAAATCTCCTACTAGTTGCCTCATTGATGTTGAATATTTCCTACAATTGGAAGCATTAAGTGCACATAAGGAAATGCTTTCTGATGATGGCCCAGGTCTT
>NW_012110252.1:5889435-5912280 GCF_000951045.1 Mandrillus leucophaeus
TCTCAAAAAAAAAAAAAAAAGAAAAAAAAAAAAGAAAATTAAAAAACAAAAAGAAATCCTCAAGAAAATCAGAGATTAATGTGGATGACAGACAAACTAGGACACAGTGTTGCCTGCTATGCGTGGGGACATTAGCAGAACACTCTGGGAGGCCCAGAGGAGCAGCGTATACTGGATTTGGGGTGGTATCACTGTCTCGGGTTTCTCGGGGGAGTGTTGTGTGGATTGAGTCTGGAGAGACAAGTACTTGCCAGGTAGACAAATTGGTGCATACTAGGGCTGGAAAAGCAGCCCATGGGACCACAGGAAAAGCAACAGCAGCTGGTGCACTGCGCTATGGAGACCACACTACCCAAGGTCAGTCATGAGATGAGCTTGATGAAGTGAGCCAGAAGTAGTTAGAGAGGAAGGGTCAGTACTAAATCACAAAGGCCTCACATGATGGTGGGTGACTGCAGCTTGATGAACAGATAGGGAAGTCTGCAAAAAAAAGTCAACAGAGAAATGGTATTATCAGATTGATTTTCCAGAAAGCTCCTACTAGTTGCCTCATTGATGTTGAATATTTCCTACAATTGGAAGCATTAAGTGCACATAAGGAAATGCTTTCTGATGATGGCCCAGGTCTTTACCTGGGACTGACCATAGAAGGAAGGGTCAGAGCCTATGCTATATTTATGGTAAACCGTCCTGTATATCCCTTTTTTTTTTTTTTTTTTTTTTTTTAGATGGAGTCTTGCTCTTGTAGCCAAGCCTGGAGTGCAATGGCTCAATCTTGGCTCACTGTAACTTCCACCTCCCAGATTCAAGTGATTCTCCTGGCTCAGCCTCCCAAGTAGTTGGGATTACAGGCACCCACCACCAAGTCTGGCTAATTTCTGTGTTTTTAGTAGAGACTGGGTTTCACTACATTGGCCAGGCTGATCTAGAACTCCTGACCTTAAGTGATGAGCCCACCTCAGCCTCCCAAAGTCCTGAGATTACAGGCATGATCCACCATGCCCGACCGCCCTGTGTATCTTAAACTACAACAATAAAGTGAAGGCTGTAAGTTTTCTTTTGTTTGTTTGTTATTTCTTCCTAGTAAGCTTGGGCACAAACTAAAATGGCTCCTGAATACAGCTCATGAAATTAACTCAAGTTAGAGGTCTGCAAATGATGGCCCCTGGACTACACCTAACCCACTATCTTATTCTGTAAATAGAGTTTTGTTGGAATAAACCCAGCCACATTAAAACCAAAGCTTATTCTTTTTTTTTTTTTTTTTTTTGAGACGGAGTCTCGCTCTGTTTCCCAGGCTGGAGTGCAGCGCCCGGATCTCAGCTCACTGCAAGCTCCGCCTCCCGGGTTCACGCCATTCTCCTGCCTCAGCCTCCCGAGTAGCTGGGACTACAGGCGCCCGCCACCTCGCCCGGCTAGTTTTTTGTATTTTTTAGTAGAGACGGGGTTTCACCGGGTTAGCCAGGATGGTCTCGATCTCCTGACCTCGTGATCCGCCCGTCTCGGCCTCCCAAAGTGCTGGGATTACCAAAGCTTATTCTTTTATGAATTGTCTCTGGTTGATTTTGTACAGCAGCAGAAAATCACAAAAGATAACATAAGGTTCGCAAAGAAGAAAATACAATCTAGCTCCATAAGGATAAAGCTCGCCAACCCTTCATTTAAGAGATCACTCAGGGCAGAACATGTATTTTTCCCACCTGTTTCCATCTTTTTTGCTCTTTATTCTTTCTTACACCTTAGATGCACCTGGGATCATTTTCTCTGTGTCTAAAGTGCATCTTTTAGAATGCCATCAGTGAAAGTTGCCATAAAGACCCCTCTCAACAGTGTTGGACTGAAAAAGTCTGTTTTTATCAACATTCCTGAAATGTTCTCTAGATTATACTCACTCTCGTTTAGTGCATTAAAGAGATTCCACTATTTACTGTCTGACTTTGTTGCTGTTGAGAAGTTAACTATCAGTCAAATTCTTGATCCTTTGAAGGTGATACTCTGTTGCTGTTCACCTGTGGCCTTTCTTAAGATTTTTTTTCTCAGTCTTTTTTCCCCCAGCAGTTTCAATGTAACATATTGAGTTGCAGATTTCTTTTTAATTATCTTGCATGGGATTTGTGAGCTTCTTGAATCTGCAGATTACTGTCTTTCAGATCTAGAAAATTGTCAATCACAATCTTTTCAGATATCTCAGCTGTCCTACGGTCTCTCCTCTCCATCTGGGACTCAGATTACATTTCCTAAATCTTGTTTTGGTGTCATTCATGCTTATTAATCTCTCTCATGTATAGTCCATCCTGGGTCTTTTAAAATTAAACTCAACATAATTGTGTGTGACCAATCTTCACAGATACAAACCCTGTCTTTAGCTGTCTTCAGTTTGTTGTTAAGTCTGCTCACGGAGATTTTAGTTTCTGTTATATATTTTTCCAGAAGATTTTTTAAACCTTCTATGTCCCTTTATATGGTTCCCTGTCCTCTGCAGATATCTTTTAGTTGGTCCTTCATTTACTTTAACCTTTCAGCACAGTTGTTTTATAATCACTATCTAATTACTTATTAATAAATATATTTTGTCTTTACCTTTAGCTGTGGTTCTGGTTTCCATTTCTGTCCTTTTCTACTTGTTCTCATAGTCTAGCACCTTGTTGTCATTTTTGACATGATAAACATTCTTTTTGAAAAAAAAATTTAGAATTAATTGACAAACATTTTTCAAAGAGAATGTTCATTGCTGTATCAAGTTCAATACGTGGTACAGACAACACATGACTGATTCTACCAAGACTCTGCCACTTTCATTCACCCTTAGCCTGAGGGTAAACTCTTTAGGGTCTCAGCTTATCAAGAAGCAGTCTTATTAGACTTCCCATTTTAGGTGAATTCTGCGTTAGATTTTGATTCCTTTCCCAGAAGGCTTCTGCTAGGAAATCAAATACCTTCAGGGAAAAATCCGTTTTTGTACCAGGATGAATTTCCAAGTTTTCATTATTCCTTCTTTTTAGGCCTGAAAATGTCTTACTGTCTTGTGGTCTGTGCGATGCTTTTAAGAAATTATTTTGTAATATTTTAATCGCTTTTTTAGTTGTTTCAACAGGCCGGAATGTCCCTGTAAGCTGACCCTCCCATTACTATAAACAGTACGCCTTCTGAACATGCATTTTAACAGTAAGAATATTAGGTTAAGTAAAGTCTTAAATAAAAACCTTCCTGCTAAGGTCATTGCTTCCTCTGCTGCCTTTGTGAGCCAAGGGGAGGTTTCTCACTCTTTATAGCTCCTGTGGGCCTAAAGGAAGGCAGCCAGGCTTCATGCTCTTTTTGCTCCAACCTGGTACAAAGTCTGTGCTAAAATAGCCAGTTGAGGCCATTTTTGTCTACATGGAACTATGGTTACGGCAAGTAACCAGAATGCTAAAAACTCTTTGCTGGTAACAAGGTATCTTGCAAAAATGGCAACTTAGCAGCTTTTTGAAAAATGATGTGGAGTCTATTTCTTCATCCTTTGAATCTGGACTGCTTTGTATATTACTTGGTTAACACAATGCTACAGAAAGGATATTGTATGTAATCTGAGCAGTCTCAAGAATTTTGAGGTATATCCACTCTTACTTTTGGAACGCTGAGAACTTCATATCTAATAAATTACTGAAGGATTTGAGGTCATATGGAAAGATGCCCTACCCATTCCAGCCAGTGAACCTACCAGCTAACTACAGATGCATGAGCAATCTCGCTTTAGATAAATTGAGAGGAACCAGTGTGACCCAGACTAGAAGAATCACTCAGCGAAATTCACGCCAGATTGCCAACCTAGGAACTCGTGAACTAAATAACTGGTTATTGTTTTCAGCTACTAAATGTGGAAGAGGTTCGGTTTGCAGGAAAATTCAACACCTAGAGCTATATTACTTTATTTAAATTGTTCTTCTTAAAATTAAATCTCTCAGTTATCAAATCAGTGAGCATTTTTCAGTCCTCATCTAATGAGACTATTTTACAGTATCTGATGGTATTGATTATTCTTAAACAATCTATACTCTTTTAGGGTCTATGACACTGGATCTTCTTGCTTCCACCAGAATTTCTGTACTATTCATTCTTCATTTCCCTTGTGGATTTTATTTCTTCTTGTTTTCCCTATAAGCATTAGGATTTGTTAGGTTTCCATCTTTTTCTTACTTTTCTATCCACAAACTCTCCCTGTTGGATCTCCTCCACTTTTTTTTTTGCTCTTTCAATAACCAGTTTGTATAAAGATATAAATTATGTCTTTATGCAAAGCCTCTTCCTGCGCTACAGTCCTGAATATATAATCTGACAGTTAGGTAATAGTCAGATATATGTCCCGAGGCCCTGCGCTTCAACATATCCCAAAGTATATAACTGCATTCTTCTCTGCCATCTGCTGGCTGTCTGGCTATTCCTCTATTTCACACAGTATCACAACTAGTCACCCAGCAACCTTCTAGAGAAACCTGGCATAACACATGCCTCCCTCCTCATTATATTTGTGTCCACTCTGTTTCTCTCGCACTGCTCTAGTTTAGGCCTTCCTTCTCTCTCTTTTGAAATACTATAATCGTTTCTTGACTACTATCCTTAGCTGTAGTTTGTTTCTCTAATATCTATTCTAAACTTAGCTGTCAAAAAAAGTTATTAAACAACAACTTTCAGAGCATTTGCTGCAGTGAATTTGGCAAATGATAAACACAGTTGCTACCACGATTTTTGTCTCTGCCTCTGAAAGTCATCACTAAGTGATTTCTGCAAGATTTTCATGGTAGCATCCAACTTTACACAGCCAGCCATTGCTATTGCATAGGAGATAGCTTTAAACCTGAAATCTGTTTGCCTTAGGATTGTCAAAGATTAACAAAGCTGGACAATAGTTAACATGGCAAGGATATAGTTTAATCAGTAATATACTACTGCAATAAGGAAGAGGATCTAGTTCTATCACAAACACCTCTTCTAATATCCAAGTTAGTTGTCTTTCAGGTGTTTTGTATAAAACATCTAGAGTGGGTTAGGTTCTATACCTTTGTGATTCTGTCAAACCTATATGACATCCTATCAATATGAGTATGAAACCTGTATGAATCCCTATCAATATACCAACTCACAATTTTGAGGTTTTCTGATGATTTTTCTATTTATTTTGCTTGGACTCTGTGAAGTCAAGTACTGTATGCTAAATATCTTTATATCCCCATCATTTAGCACAATACGTGACAATTAAAATCACTCGGTGGTTTTAAAATTTAACAACAGAAAAACATAATAATGCACTGACCACCTACAACTCGAATAGTGCTTGTGGACTCAACATTATCTGAAAATTATTCATTTAGCCAGAATTATGATTTCAAAATAACTAAGGACTATAGGCGACTCATTCTATTGTCTCAGGGAAATGTCCAAGGTGTCCTACTTTCGTGGACATGTGTTATCTGACAAAAGGTTGTCAAGTTCACTCTTCTTTCCACTTCTGCCTGGTACTATGATTGCAGTGCCTAAGCAGCTTGAATTTCCTAGGCAAGTGTGCACCATGCTGTAATAATTCAGAAGCTGTTTTTGTGTTCTTGAAACATATGGTGCTAGCTCAGATTTATCTTGGGAAAAGCTGGTCAGGAAGAGAAACTGCTGAAGAGCTGAAATCTCTCCCAGCAGCTAAGAAAACAACGGAGGGACACTGGCGTCCTTCCTCTGAGAGCTCAGGCTCACCACCAGTTTGTGGTCCATATGCTGAATCCAGAGTGCTGCTTCACGTCTAATAATGATTGCGTTAAGTTGTGTCAGGCTGATATTCCTCCAGAGGACTCACAGTTTCAAGTATACCTAAAAGCACCTGTTAGGAAGCACAGTCTCAGAAAAATGCATTAGCATTTCTAAGGAAAGGGCTTATTTTTATTCTCCTTGGTTACAGAGTTGCAAGTTGGCTTGTTCAGATCAGTTTGGCGCAACATTTCAGTCTGGGAAGAGCACGGAGCACCAAAGGTGGCAAGAGATGGCAATAGAGAAAATGCCAAGTGCCCCCTGGCTTATCTCTTGTAGAAGAATTTGTAGCGGGGCTTAGACCACCTGAAATGAATAGCATTTTGCAGTTCTGTCTGAATTTTACTCTGTGATTTATTATTTCATTATACTAGACTGAATTTGAACCAACAAATAGTTTGCCCAGAGAATAAAACATACTTTTACCTTACAGATCCTTTCCCTTCCCTTCCCATCTCTTTTTCTTCTTTCTGTCCCACCTCCACCAAAGTGTGTATGTATATGTGTTAGCATGGGTGTGTGTGTGTGTATACTCACATCCATTCTGTTATAATAATTAGAAACCCACTTTTGCTGGAGCAGGTTAAATATTGCCTCTTAAATATTAATATGTTTAGAAAACTCATTCCTATAAATAATAAAAGTGGTAATTTCAACACAGTTGTTCCAAAATTTCAATAAATTAATCTGAATAAATGAGTTTATAGATATTACATTTAGAAAATGCATAGTTAAAAGGAAACATTTTAATAAAATAACACTTTTCAAAAAGCCAAATTTCAAACTGGAAATTCAGAAGTAGGTACAATTTAAATATTTGGCCAGTGCCACTAGGATATGTTAGCAAATCTCAAAGTTTCCCCTCCCCCTTTAAAAAACAGTGTTCCTCAAAAAAAAAATTTACATGTCTCATTTAACTCTGCCTTTTTAGCCCAGGCCTATTATAATGCTGTTTGTTCCAAACTATTTCATAAAATATATTTATGTTAAAATATGTAATATTATATTCCATTACATAAATAAATACATTGTACACACATCACATACATATGTACCATCACCAACTCATATACGAGGACTAAAGCTCTGTGATCTTTTTTATCTTGGCCAAATTCCTACCTAAGGGGTGTGGGGAGTCATGCCCTACAAACCAGAAATTCTCATCAGGTGGATTTTATTTAACCCTGTATATCATGACTTACTTTCCAATCTGACTCTGGCATAACATTAGGAGACAAGGAAGAAAATCGAAATATTTCACCCCAAAACATGTTTTTCTGCCATGTCTTGAAATGGCCCTACAAAGCCGTCCTTTGTGGGGGCAGATGTGCATCTGTAAAGAATCTCTGTTAACACACCTAGATCTTTTCCTTTCAGGCTCTCCCAATCCTGAAGAGATTAACTGAAAGTCTAGCACCTTTTAAAGATCTGAATAGGATACATTTGTCATCTATTGTCTCTAAGGGCAGCCACTGTAAGACTTCAAAAGAAGTTTGCTCTCCACAATCTTTTATCTTAACCCAAACATTTCTTTTCTATCCATCTCAGGTCTTTAGACAAACTCAACCGATTGTCAAGCAGAAAAGGTTTAAATTTACCCATAGCCCGAAGCCACCCGCAAGCCCTCCCTGCTTAGAGAGTTGTCCTGCCTTTCTGAACCTAATGTATTTCTTAAATGTATTTAATTGATGTCTCATGCCTTCCTAAAATATATAAAACCAAGTTGTACCCTGACCAACGTGGGCACATGTTCTCAGGACCTCCTGAGAGCTGTGTCACAGGCCGTGGTCACTCATATTTGGCTCAGAATAAATCTCTTCAAATATTTTACAAAGTTTGACTCTTTTTGTCAACATATACTATAATATCTTCCAAAATGTGGTCTGAACTCACGAGAGGAAACAATGCAGAGTGTGTGATATTTTCTAATTCCATGAGTATTAGCTGGTCGCAAAACAAGCACTCTCGGCCAACGGGCACTGTGTATTGTGTATTCCAAGTCAAGCGTATTCTATAATGTGTTTTTATTTTGCTTCACTCTCTCATGTTACCATTTATCTCATCTTATGGTAAAGCAGTTTTGATCCATAACGATATTTTTAAAAGCTGAATTTTCCAAACTAAAACACCTAGCTGAGTAGGCTGTGGGTTAAAAGAGTAGTGTTAGAATGACTGTAGATGCCTTTGAGGAAGTGGTTGAAGGAAGGGATAGATTTTTGGTATTGGTTAAAGTCCTTTAATTTTTTCTTCAGCATAAAAAAAAATGACTAAATCAATTAGTACAAATAACTTCCAGAGCAGTGGTCCTGAAACTCTAGCATGCATCAGAATCATATGGCAGGTGACTTAAACCACAGATTGTTGGCCCCACCTTTAGAGTTTCTATTCAGGAAGTCAAGGTTGTAGCCTGAGACTATGCCTTTTTTTTTTTTCCCGCAGAGTTTCACTCTTGTTGCCAGGTTGGAGTTGCCCAGGCTGGAGTGCAATGGCCTGATCTCAGCTCACCACAACCTCTACCTCCCGGGTTCAAGCGGTTCTCCTGTCTCAGCCTCTCGAGTAGCTGGGATTATAGGCATGCGCCACCATGCCCAGCTAATTTTGAATTTTTAGTACAGATGGGGTTTCTCCATGTTGGTCAGGCTGGTCTAGAACTCATGACCTCAGGTGATCTGCCTGCCTTGGCCTCCCAAAGTGCTGGGATTACAGGCGTGAGCCACCATGCCCAGCTGAGTATGCCTTTCTAACAAGTTCTCAAGTTATGCAGATGCTATGAGGTGGTGTCTTGGTTGACTTGAGCTGCTGTAACAAAATACTATAGACTTGGTGGCTTATAACACAGACCTTTATTTTTCACAGTTCTAGAGGTTGGGAAGCTTAAGATTAAGACTCCAGAAAATTCAATGTCCGGGGAGAGCCCTCTTCTTGGTTTATAGATGGTGCTTTTTAGCTGTGTCCTCACATGGTAGAAGGAGAGACCTAGCTTTCTCCAGCCTCTTTTATAAGGGCACTAATTCCATTCATGGTGGCTCCACTCTCATGACCTAATCACCTCCTAAAGGCCTTGCCTCCTAACACCATCACCTTAGGTGTTAGAATTTCAATATATAAATTGTTAGGGGACACAAACATTCAGACCATAGCAGCAGGAGGGAAGACACTTTGATAGCTGTTCTTCTAGAGCAATGCCTATAGTGCTTTTCAGTCTGGACTTCATAAGGGTTACCATGGTATTATCTGACAAAAACAAAAATGGTGCTACCTAGCTAACTCCCACAGAAAAAATCAGAAACAGCTTTTCCTTTTTCTTTTATTTTCTCTTTTTCCTTTGAGAGACGGGGTCTTGCTGGGTCACCCAGACTAGAATGCAGTGGACTGATCATGGCTCAGAGCAGCCTTGACATCCTGGGATCAAGGGATCCTCCCACCTCAGCCTCAGCTGGGAATACATGTGGGCATCGCCATGCCTGATTGATTTTTTAAAAATTATCTGTAGAGACACAATCTCACTGTGTTGCCCAGGCTGGTCTCAAATTCCTGACCTCAAGCAACCCTCCTACCTTGACTTCCCAAAGTGATGGAAAAAAATCCAAAAAACTTAAAACTAAGCAACTTCTAAAAAAATGTAATGGATTTATATTAATTTTGTGTTTCTTTTCCACTGAGCAATTAGGAAAATGTTTAGTGAACTTTTAGCCAAATTTAACTAAGAAAAAAACTTCTTAATTTTGTCCTGAATTCTTGGCTATAGCTGACTGACCACCCCTTAACTTCCACAACCTTTATTGCCATCCCAGGTTGGCCCCTCATCCTCAGAGTAACATCCTGGAGAGCTGTCATCAACCAAGCTTGCCTCACATCTTCTGTCCTAAATTTTTATGTGCCACCTTCTGACCACAAGCTTCTTGACATCTTCAGCCTGATTTCCTCTTTTTCTTTTTTTTTTCCTTTTTTCTCCATTTCTCAGTTCATTCTCTTCTGCTTTCATTGTTTTTCTGAACATACATAAACCTTATGGTCAATCATTTGATCGTTTCTTTCTAATATTAGAAATGTCCTGACTTTCTTGTCGTTATTCTTACACAAAGTCAAAATAACCCAATCTAATCATTCTTTTCTCTTTGACTTCCACATTAACAATCATTGCTAGGAAAATTAATGGTTAGACCACCATTTGAATTTCCAACTTCAAAATGTCTTGTCTCCAAGACTAGATGAGCAGTAATTGGACATATCCCTAATGAGCACTCTGCCATTTTCCACAATTTTTATTTCAGATTGTCATCACTGAAGTCCCTTTCTCACCACCCTCTCTATCACACTTTGGAAAAAGATCTTTCCTCCCATACTGTACAAATAAAATAATAATAATAGCTATCAATTTTTTTTTTCTCTTCAACTTTCTTCACCCTTCCCTATCCAGCTATTTAAAATTTGCAGTCCCTGGGTATTCTTCTGGTTTCTTTCTGTTATTACCTCTCTTAATGGGGTAGGAAAGAGTAGATAAAATTCTACCTAGAGTAGCTATTTGAAGATGATACTTCAGATATTATCCCCAAGTGGTGAGGGTTTTGTCAGGGATTTGGGGAGGGGGTTGAGGGCACTTGCACTTGCCTCGGAACAGTCTAAAAGTCCAGTTTAGGTTTGTCGTCTCAAATACACTCTCACAAAATCTGTTACGTTCTCCAACTTAGGAGCATTGCTCTGTTTAGAGTTTGTTTTTTTGTAAAAGTTAAAGGAAGAGGAAAGAAACACAAAAAGTGGTTCAACAGTCAAAGACAGATTTATTTTGGAGAACAAACCTGAGAGGGGTTTCTGGCCAATTTTGGTGAGGAGCACTCTCTCTTACAGTCTAAAAGTATTTATTGGTGAGAGAACTTGAAATGTTTCTGTGTTGGAGAGAAGTTTATGGTGGGATTGGAATATCTCTGGTTAGAGGGGAGATTATCCTGGGGCTGACATCTCTCTGGCCAGATGGCAGGGTTATCTCAGGGCTGGCATGTCTCTGGTTGGGGAGGCGTTTGGAATGTTTCTGGACGGAGATGTCATTTGTGGTTTATGGTCATGCCGACCTTAGCCATTAGGCTGATGCCCTTTAGATTTAGGTGGCTTTTGATCAAGACAAACTTTAAAATGGCAGTGCTCATCCAAGATGGTGATGTTCTCCTGCTCTGTCAGTTTTCAGGGTGGGATTGTGACTCACAACAAAAGTCTGTGATATAATAAGATGGCCATTGTTTTCTCACCCTCCTCATTCTCTTATATCCAACCATCTCCCTGTGCTAAGGAGCCAGATTAAGACAACACCAGTGGCCCTCCAGCAAGGTTCCACTGTACAACTTCCTCTCCTATTCTGCCTTGTGGATTTGCATCTAAACCTTGTCAGGATCCCTCCCTCCCTCACACCGCATTCATACTTCTAAACTTTGTCAACCTTTTCCACAAAGAATCATCACATTATCTTTTCAGATTCATTCACTCTCTTTTAGATAAGTCTGTAGTTGTCTGAAATCTGAGGACATAAATATCAGCTTTAATCATCCTCCATGATTTTGATCCAAATTTTAGTATGTGTTGGAGATCATTTGAATTTTAGGTTTGAGGTTGTTTTTTATTTGTGGTTTATTTTTTGTTTTCCACCACATAGGAAAAGTTATACTTTCCTCACTTTCCCCACCCCATCCCCAACCACAACATGTGTCTATATGTTTAGTGACACTAAAGGGAAAAAAGTAGAAGAAAAATGGCCTATTGCTGCTATTTTTCATTGGCCGTCCATCCTACCAATTTACTTTGAAATTTGTTTGAAGAATGATGTACTGAAGGGAAAAGATGAACTACAGCAAAAAGTCCCTTGCTAGTTATGCTTTGCTCATGGAAGGCCCTCGTTTTGGTGTCCTATGACCTGCAGTTCAGTTCCGTTTCTCTCCTCTGAGTGTCCATGTTTAGCCCACCAGCCTCTGCATTGGGCTTTATAGCCTATTTGTTGTTGAGTAGTGAGGATTACATCCTGTTAGAAATGTAAGCTGAAAATAGTCACAATGGAGCTCTAGAATCAATTTTCTTGGCAAAAGTGCTAAATAGTCATCCTGACTCCAGTAAGCCAGGGATACTACTACTACTAATAACCATTGCAGCCTATGAGTGCACACACCATGCCAGGCAGTCCGCTAAGGGCTTCAGTGCATTTTAATCTTTTCACCAGCCTAGGACTGTTTTTTTTTTTTTTAATAAAGAATTCTTAAAATAAAGAAAATTTTTAAAATAAAGAAACTGAATCTCAGAAAGCTTAGATAATTTGTGCTAGTTCATCACACTAATAAGTGGTAGACTCTCTCTGTTTGACTCCAATGACTATATTCTTGAACACTATCCAAATGAATACCAAATAACTCACTTTGCAAACATTTCATGTCCATTATCACCTCATTAATTTGTTCATTTTATTGCTCATTTCCAGAATGCTCTTGCCACTCCTTTTATCATAAAACATCCCATCCATTCTTAAAGAGCCAGCTTATATCTCATCTTGTATCTTATCCTTCCCCTAACTATCCAGCATGAAGTAGTGTTTCGGCCTCTGTTCCCCTTAAGCATCTCTGTTTTAACACTTATTTTTAATATATCAGTTAATGTTAGAAGGATATCTATCACCTTTCGGTCTCAGAGTTGTACCAGTCCCATCTCCTACTGTGTCTGATACAGGACAGCTTTTTGTTTTGGTTTTCAGAACTTGATTTCAATGTGTATATGAAAAGAGGAGACATGATACAATAAAAAAGTAACATTTGATATAATAATATCTAAGTCCAATTCTAGGATTTACTAGGTGTGTTATATTAGAAAATGCAACAGGGATCACTGAACCTCAATATTGTCATCTGTAAAAATTATCTTCATAATAAAACTACTTGTTTTACCTTTGATTGAGTTTTTAAGAGAAAAACACATACAATAATAAGTAATGAAGTACTATAACTCATAATGTGCTATGTTACCATATTTTGTCATTGCTAATAAAAAATAGTTGATGGATGACTTTTTAAGTGACTTTTAGGCAGGGTCTAGAGTGAGCAGTAAAAGAAATTAAAGCTGAAACTGTGAACCTAAAATTCTGTTGTAGAAGTTGTTAACAACTGTCTTTCCTTCAGCAGAAGTTACCTAGCTCTACATTGCCTCTGGCTTTTTGCCACCCATTAGGATAAAAAGCTAGAAGATACGAACTAGGAAATAATAGAGATAAGGTGAAAGTCTAGCTTGAACTCAGTGAAGCAAACCAAAATAAGCAAAGATACCTCCCTTGGAGATGTGGTAGAAGACTTGTGTGAACTGCTACAGTGACTAACTACACAGAGGAATAAGGTTATACATATAAAGTTAAAAGATCTATAATAGGAGTGCTCCTGTTGAATCAGCCAACATGAATTTAGTCATATATTCATAATAGTGTGCATCATAAAACATTATTATAAATAGCAATGAGTTATAAATGGATTTGACCAATATCAAAAATATACTTAGTGAGAAACTACACTGTATTATTACTTTGTATAATTAAAAAAGATAATTGCTCAATATAAATGATAACTAAAATTTAAGAAGAAATTTTCTATTTTTAATCTAGGTTATAAAATGAATGATAGTAATGTAAAGTTTATCTATTTTTCTTTGGAGGGGAACCAAATCTGGAGACATAACAATAATTTGGTATCACGTAATGCCTAGGAAGTAGTACATATCTAATAAATATTTGTTGAGTTAATAAATGAATGACAGCCACTGGCATAAGTTAAAAAGTTTTTGTAGGTAAAAGACAAGGCTATAACAATGATTCTTTTGACTCATAACTGGTGGGCCATTAATTATATACATATATGCACACACACACATAAACTTTAAGAAAATAAAATTTTAGGAAAATAGGTAAAATGTCAACTAGTATTTTATTGTTCTGCTAAATGAATTTGTTGTCATTCATGACAGTGTAATGATTCCATCTTGTGTCTCTGTGTAGGCACATTTGTGAACCACTTTCTATAATCCTCTCCTTTTTAGTTTTCTAACATTAGAAAAACTATTTTTTTGTGTCTATGAAACATACAGTTTCAAAATTATTTTATGAAATTGAATGGATACTATAGGAATTAATGTCGTGTATATTGCTGTGTGATTCCTTTTAAAACTGAATGAGAGGCATTTAAGGCATGCCTACTGTTTTTCAGGGGCATCAGGTAACTTTGAGTTATTAGGTAATGAAATGTGAGTGACAGAGTTCAAGTTCATATTAAACATGAGGAGAAAAACATTCATATAGTAGGTTTAATCACTGTTACTTTACACTTTGATGTGCAAATTAAAATCGAGAACATGTCATTTATGTAGGCTTAAGAGTTATTCAGAGGTAGAAATATGACAGCAGGTGACCTTTATTGTTATGTTTTACTGCAACAAAAGCTCTGTGGATGTTATTCAATTTCTAGTGTGAATTGTCTGAAGGTGATAAAAGAAGTCAAATGTCTGGACTGAGGTATATATTTTAGGAGATAGAAAAATTACTTTCTTACCTTCAGCAAACTTTCTTATTGATCACAAGAGTCAAAGGGCAATCTTCAATCCTCTAACTTACAACACATGGTAAACTACTTCCTCTGCAATCCCTGAAATGAAAGGTACAGGTGAGATTCTGCAAATACAATGAGAAGATTCTGTTGGGTTATAAGCATCTTGTCTGATTAATTTTTACCTTCCATGGACCTAAAATAATACCTGTTTTGAAACAGCAGCTCCATGAGTATTTATGAGGTCAACAGAATTTCATTATCTGAATTTAAATGTAGTAATTGAATTACCCACACAATGAATTTAGTTTGAGTAGTTTTACTTAGCTAATAGTGGCAAGCATAACATTAAAATGGGCAAAGAAATAAGCATGCCAGAGTTCTGCAAGCATTTTCCATAAACAGCCAGATAATAAGTATTTTAACTTAGGAAGGTTTAAAAATAAAATTAAGGATATTATGTAAGTGCATACATAACAACTTAAAATGTAACCATCGAAAAATTAAAAAAAATAACTATTGTAACTCACAAGCCATACAAAAACAGGCACTTTGGCTAGTGGGCTATAGTTTGCCCTTCCCTGAAATAGATTTTTGTCGAATAAATTCAAAGATTTTGTTCACGTAGTTGACCTAAATAATTCTGTATATTTGGGCCTCCGTGGTGCAAATTTACATAGACAAGATAATTAGACAGATGATGGATTGAAATCAATTTCTTGTGAATTAAACAATTTAAACGAATTGTTTTATTATGCCTCTGTATCTGCATATAAGTTAGCAAACTCTGGGAACCAAGTGGGGAATGTGGATAAAAGGATTTAAGCACGTCTGGAGCCGCTACGGAGAATGGCATCTTTGGAAAAAAAAAAAGTTAGTGGAGTTTAAAGTGTGCCTTAGAAAAGGATAGATTTAGATAGAGAGAAGATCTCATTCCTGGTGATAGGAGGAAGGTCATATGCAAATCGGCTTTGGGAGGAGTGTGAGGGTGAGTTAGTTGGAGCGGGTGAGGGCAGTGGAGCTCACTCTACCAACTTGGCAGAACATTGTGGTCCTCAAGGCCTGATGTAAGTGCATTTAGCTCTGGGAAACATTAGACACAAGTAAGATTATTCAGGAAACTGCTATTACTTGTTCCCAAAAGGAATTCTGTAATTCTTTTTTATTTTTTTTGATATGGAGTCTCACTCTGTCACCCAGGCTGGAATGCAATGGCACAATCTTGGCTCACTGCAACCTCTGCCTCCTGGGTTCAAGCAGAAATTCTGCACTTCTAACTGAACAAAATATGCAACTAAATACGCATGAGCAATGGAATTAAATTAACTTTAATCAATTAATTTCTGTGTCTTAAATAAGAGTAGTTTATGGAACATTAGTATTGCCTTATCACAGGAGCCAAAAGCCATTTTCAAGACTGTAAAACATTTTATATGTAGTAGTATCAAGTGGTGTATTAGTAAAATTTAAAAGATAAACAAAAAAATTAAGATGAGCAAGCCTCTTGATGTTTCTGAATTTTAGCTTCTTCATGGGTAGGGTGAAGATGTGTTATTTAATGTTTGCCAATGTCTCATCTACCTTTACAATTCCAAGAAGTCATAAAATTTAATGTTAAATAGCTAAAGTATAAAATTACTCACCAAACGACCCAAGGTACACACATATATACTCATTCAACACCTAGACCCATAGTTCCCAAACTATGTGTCTAAGTGCCCTAAGGGACTTTTAGGCTTGTGGGTCATACAGTTTCTTACAGGCCAACTCAACTCTGTAGCCCTAAAGCAGACATAAATAATATGCAAACACATGAGCATGGCTGTGTTTTGACAAAGCTTTATTTTCAAAAAAAGTGGCCAACACCCAAGCTGTACTTCACTAAACTCTGGTATACAGTATATACACATATATTTATATATGCACGTTAAATATATGTGTTGATATGCTTTCAAGAAATGTGCAAATATATGAAGTTTCCTAATTGGTGAATCAAATAATAAACACAGAAATACTTAAGTGAAGAATGGAGAGAAGGAAGACAGTAGGTACATTAGAGATAGCCTGAGCCAAAAGGAATAAAAGCCACTACTCAGGGAAAACAGCTTAATGCATTCATATACATTTAGACATACATTTACATACAGATGCTCCTCAATTTTACAATAGGATTTTATCCCAATAAACCCATCATAATTTGAACATACAATGGGTTTGTCAGGACAGAACCCCATCATAAATCAAGAAGTGTACTAAATGCATACACTTTTGCACAATTTTAAAGTTAACAAATACACGTTGAACCCTCCTAGGTTGGAAAATGGTCTATCTATACATGTATGTATTCATATATTCTCTGTTTCTCTATGAAATATTGATGACAAATTTGCTATTTATTTGTGGTAACGGTTTGTCTCAGATACGATAGATACACAATGTGTATTATTATGAAACTTGTAAAAAGGTTTAAGAATAAATAAATCAATAAACATCCATTTAAAACCTGATAGTAATGAAGTTTAAACTCATTTCCTTGGTACTATCTCTTAAAAATAGTAATAAAAGGTTTTGCTTGAGCAGAATGACTGCCTAACGTAGACATTACACTCTTGTGAAAATAACCACTTTGATAATACAAAGATAGCCAGTCTGGTAGAGATTAAACTGAGACAGCTGTGCACCTGTGTGGCAGACATTCAGTTGGCCATGTTATCAAGACCCAAGATATTGTAACAATTTTTAATATAAATAAAAGTGATAATAGTAATAATAATAAAGTTGCTGTAATCAAGCCAGCAGAATGCCCCCAAAATTATTTCCACTTAATAAATGCTTTCCTAACCTCATATTAAAGATTGTGTCTCTGATCGCAGTTAAAGACCAAATTTTAAAAATATGGAGACTTCAAATCTGATTCTGTATTGAATTCTAATGTGAAGATCTTTGCTGGAATGCTTCAAAGGAGATTAGAAATATTGATTATCATTTAAGTACTCTTAGATCACCAAAATCTCACTAATGAAGAATTTCTTTATATAATGACTCCTATTGGCTAGTTAACAAACTATAAAATGAACATGTAATACATTAATCCCTCAATAACATGACCTGAAATCCCTACATTCTAAAAGTATCTCTTTGTTTTCTGCCTGTAATTGATAGAAACACGCCATTAATGAAATGTTCAGTCCTTGCTTAAAGTTCATACCGGCATAATTTTTCAAGGAATGTAGGGCTTCAATACTTCTTAAAAGTCATGTTTGACTCTTCCCAGGATAGAATATAGAGGTATGATTAGGTAACCTTAAGTGAGAGAGAGATCGTATATAGAAAATAAAGCTTATTCTGCCACCTAGAACAGTTTTTTGAATAGTCCTTGTTAAGGCCGAATCTTGTCACCCAGGTCTCAGTTCAAATACAGAGATCATTTTTGATCACTGTTTTAGGAAGGGGTGTTTAGAAATGAGACTTTGGGACAGAAATGGGTATGTAGGGAGTTTACTGGAAATTGCCTTCTAATTAACACCTGTGGTGGGGTGAAGGAACCTGGACTGGCAGATAAATGTAGTCAAAATTAAGGCCACAGCAGATTCATCTTTTTCACCAGGAGCTCTGGTGCTGGAATGCATCTATAGAATTATTCCAACTTTCCCCAAAGGAGTAGGCATTCATATCTCCATATCAGTCAGTCACTGGATGCGGGATCGGTGCACACCCATGGGTGTCTTACCTCTCCTTGGCTGAGGACAATTTCCAGAGCAAGGCTCTGAGAGCTTTCAGCCAAAACACTCCCAGAAGTTGGGGGAGTAAGAGCCTCAGTCGTAATGAGAGAACTAGGCGTAATGAGAGAAATGGCATCTACAACATTCTAATTCCTGCACTATTCAGGTACTTGTGATTCATATACAGTCATGCATCCCTTACCAAAAGGGATCCATTCTGAGAAATGGGTCCTTAGATGATTTCGTCATTGTACAAACATCATAGAGCATACTTACACAAACCTAGATGGTATAGCTTACTACACACCTAGGTTATATGGTATAGTCTACTGCTCCTGGGCTACAAACCTGTACAGCATGTTATTGTATTGAATACTATAGTCAACTGTCACACAATGGTATTTGTATATCTAAACATAAAAAAAGGTACAGTAAAAATTCAGTACTATGACCTTAAGGGACCACCATTGTATATTGTGGCCCATCATTTATTAAAACATTATTATGCGGTGCATGAGTGTATTAAGTTCTGGAATTAACTCCTCTAGAATCCCTGGAAAAACACAAAAGGACAGCAAGTGAGACAAACTACGGCCCACATACTACATCTAGTCAGAAGTCATAAATGATATTCATTGTTTTCCTCTTCTATTATCATTTCTAGATTCACATTTATCTAGTGTTTCTGCAGATCGAGGTAGCTACCAAATGCAGAATATCACATCTGCAGGGTCTGGGCTCTTAGTCATCATAAACTTCTCAGGCCTTACCTGTTTCTCTTGTCCAGTTACTACAAAAATTTAGCAGCAGAGAACAAAGAGATGCCTCAAGAATCATCAGGTTTAGGCCGGGTGCAGCGGCTCACTACTGTAATTCCAGCACTTTGGGAGGCTGAAGCGAGCGTATCACTTGAGGTCAGGAGTTTAAAACCAGTCTGGCCAACATGGTGAAACCCCATCTCTACTAAAAATATGAAAAAATTAGCCGGGTGTGGTGGCAGGTGCCTGTAATCCCAGCTACTCAGGAGGCTGAGGCAGGAGAATTGCTTGAACCCGGGAAGTGGAGGTTGCAGCGAGCCGAGGTCGCGCCACTTCACTCCAGCCTGGGCAACAGAACGAGACTCTGTCTCAACAAAAACACACAAAAAAAGAATCACCAGGTTTATTATGTGGGGGCCATGCCAATTCTTCCCTGTCCCCATTGTGAAACAGCAGCCACACTTTCTCCTGGTGATCAAGGTGAACTGCCTCTCCGGGATGACTATCACTTTATTTGTCTCCTGGAGAATTGGTATGAGAAGGTCCAAGTGACATGGTAGCAGCTACAGGTTAAATCTAACGGGGCTTTTGTTGCCCCTCAAGGTTCAGGACCTTTAAACCTCTAGAACCAAGAACTGTGAGGACAGAAAACACAGATTCCTAGGAATTCCAGGCAGTGAGCTATGAGTCACTGGAAGTAATGATAAATGGAGCCATTACTTAGTTCGCATATTCATGTATTATACCTGTTGAGGACGTAATCATACACAGGGGTCCTTCATGTAGAGTGCATGCTGTGTCCTGGAGGATGGGTCCTCTCAGTGTGTTATTTCCAAGATGGTGTCTCCATTGTGCCTTTATAAGGATCTTCTGTTGCTCTCTAAGGCTGGCAGTTTCTGAGTGTTGTGGGGTGTGACAATGTCAGTGGATCCCATGGATATCTGCCGCATCTCCTTTGTTGAAGTGTGAAGTACTTGGTTCAGTATGATGTAACATATGACATAAATGTTGATGTAGCAAGCAGTCTTTAGTCCATTGTACAATGGTCTGACAGAGACCCTGTGAATAGAAAAGACAAATCTATTCTTGGTTATATGGATGATGCTAGTCAAGATGAATTTCTGCTCTTTCCAGAGTGTAAGGTATCTAATACAATCAATGTGTCACCAAGTGGCTGGTTGGTCTTCTGAAAAGATGATGCCATATGAGAGGTATAGAACTTGTCTCTGTTGGCTGCATGCAGTGGTTCATACCTGTAATCCAAGCACTTTGGGAGGCCAAGGCAAGAGGATCACTTGACATGAGTTCGAGGCCAGCCTGGGTAACAGGGCAATAAAGATCCTGTCTCTATAAAAACTTTTAAAGAAATTGTCCAGACATGGTGGTACATGCCTGTAGTCTTAGCTACTTGGGAGGCTGAGGTGGGAGGATTGCTTGAACCCAGGAGTTTGAGGCTGCAATGAGATATAATCTTGCCACAGGACTTCAGCTACTGGGTGACAGAACGTGACCACATCTCAATTTAAAAATACACACACACTCTCACACACACACACACACATATATGAAATACATATAAAGGAATATATAGGAATTATATATACACACACATATATTTGTATATATGTATGTGTATATATGTGTGTGTGTATATGTGTATATATATGTGTGTGTGTGTATATATGTGTGTGTGTATATATATGTGTGTGTGTCAATTGGTCTCTGTTATTGTCAGGTTAGGTATCCAAAATGGCAGTAACTAAGATGGCATATGAGATACGCTGATTGACATGAACTGGCTGACTTAACTTGGATGATCACTGCCTCTTTTAAGTTGCTCTTGGCTGAGTGTTAACCTGTGACACAAAGATGTTTACAAATTATGATCACTCCCATAGATCCATCTGCATATCTAATTTCCGTATCTCCTCTTTCTTAGTCATAATCTTTATCCTTCCAGGCCCCTGAACAATTCGTCCATTCACCACAGTCCATGAGTCTGTAAACATCCTTATCTTGAGCCACTTTTCCTTCTATACCAAATGGAAAACCACACCACTTGCAGCTCTCACCACTTGGAGGACTTCCTCTTATAGCTGTTTTTTAGGGTCACTTTTAGGTTTTACCCACATACTGAGCCAACTCCCCTGTGAACCAAGCTCAGTCGCTTTCCTCCTCTGCCCACCAGTCATATTTGTCCTCATCACGCAGCCATAGGTGTGTGCTGAGGAAAGGACTTGGATGTAATAGTGACGGATGACATGGAGTCTGGGCTACCTGATTATGCATCATACTTGTGCCCTCTGTTTCTGCTCTTGCTCAGTCCCAGGTGTGTAATTCCATCTTTTGATGGATTTCTTTTGCACCTACCCCACCTTATGGCTGGATGAGTCTCTCAGAAATTCATGATGGAAATATCTGGCTGCAAAATCACTTGACATCTCATGGTTGGCTGACACATATCTCCTAATAACTGCTTTTGGAATATAGTATAATTCTCCACTGCAGTGGCATGATCTTGCACCAGAACTCTACGGGTGTACATTGTGATTATTCTATCAGAGTTTGCTATAAACTCTGCGTTCTTTCCCACCACTGACATATGTAATAATATGTTATCTTTTGGGTCATATGACCCAAGTAGGGAAGCCACTTTCTCCTACACCTCCTACAAAGCATTTTTCCTCTCTAGTTTTCACCAAAAACAGGCAGCCTTTGCTGTCACACACTAATGGGTAGAAGGAGTACTCCCACATGTGAAACATGCTGTCTTTAGAATCCAAAGTAGTGCTGCACTTTGTCTTTTAATTTGATTGGATTGTTTCAACATGCCAAAGATCACTGGACTCCTAAACACATCACTGCTGTGGTTGGTCTTTAAATCTTCATGGGGTTTATGTTACACTTTCTAGGGCACACGTGTTTTTCCAAGGCCACTAATGCACTTGCAATGTCTTGCTACTCTAGTCCAGTTAACATGAGGTTATCAATGCAGTGGACCAATTTGCAAAATATCTGGGTACCTGAACCAATTCTGCAAATTAGTTACATGGTCCAGATTTCTTCCGACTAATTATGAATAGGAGAAATGAGGAAGTTAACACAGAGTTACATAAAAAAGTAAATGTACACTGGGAAGTATTAGTCTGCTAGGGCTGCTATAACAAAATATTATAAACTGAGTGGCTTAAATAACAGACATTTATTTTCTCAAAGTTCCAGAGGGTGGAGAGTCCATGATCAAGATGTTGGTTCCTGGTGAGGGCTTCCTTCCTGGCTTGCAGACAGCTGCCTTCTCACTGTGTCCTCACAGGGCAGAGAGAGAGACAGAGAGCTCTGGTCCCTCTTTCTCTTCTTTCCCTCAGGGGGGCTCCAACCCTCATGACCTTATATAAACCTAATTACCTCTCAAAGGCCTTACCTCCAAATACCATCATTTTTAGGGTTACAATTTCAAAATATGAATTTGGGGAACATTAACATTCAGTTAATAACATGGGGGAGGGTTTTGTTTGTTTGTTTGTTTGTTTTGACACAGGGTCTCGCTCTGTCACCCAGGCTGGAGTGCAGTGGTGCGATCTTGACTCACTGCAAGCCCTGCCTCCTGGGTTCTCACCATTTTCCTGCCTCAGCCTCTGGAGTAGCTGGGACTACAGGCGCCCGCCACCACACCTGGCTAGTTTTTTGTATTTTTAGTAAAGACGGGGTTTCACCGTGTTAGCCAGGATGGTCTCGATCTCCTGACCGTGTGATCCACCCGCCTTGGCCTCCCAAAGTGCTGGGATTACAGGCGTCAGCCCCTGCGCCCGGCCTCAGACAATGATTCTTGAACCAAGTCTTCTTTCAGATTTTTGGCTCCACCATCTCCAAAACTTGGCTTCCAGAGTTAACTTGGATGTTACCTGAATTTCTAATTTTAGGAAATGAGAAAAGAATATGGATGATTATGCATGGGAAGTTTTTAATGAAGAAAGCCTAAAACCAGGTCATATGGTTACTCTTAACTGCAAAAGAGAATTCAAAATGGTTTTTCCATGA
>NW_012110252.1:5913165-5916322 GCF_000951045.1 Mandrillus leucophaeus
TAATTTCATTTATATATAGGCAGTAGCTGTCTACAGCCTCCTTAGTGACAATATATGTGGTCTTCCTTGTTCCTTCACACTGAGTAAGGTCTCATCAGTGTTTTACGTAACAGGCAGTCTGTTTTTTTTTTTTCCTTTGCCAATAACTCAGTGAGAGACCACTGCCCTCCAATATAACATCAAAAGTATTTGATCAACTAAGTCAAAAATTTACTTGATCTTCTCTTAGGTTATGCAGGAAAAAAATCTGTTTTGGCCGGGCACGGTGGCTCATGCCTATAATCCCAGCACTTTGGGAGGCTGAGGCGGGTGGATCATGAGGTCAAGAGATTGAGACCTTCCTGGTCAACATAGTGAAATCCCGTCTCTACTAAAAGTACAAAAATTAGCTAGGTGTGGAGGCATGCACCTGTAGTCCCAGCTACTTTCCCAAGTAAGGAAAGTACTTTCCCAAGTAAGAAAATTCTCCTGCTGAGGCAGGAGAATTGCTAGAACCCGGGAGCCAGAGGTTGCAGTGAGCCAAGATGGTGCCACTGCACTCCATCCTGGGTGACAGAGCAAGTCTCCGTCTCAAAAAAAAAAAAAAAATCTCTTTTATAAAATTAATGTTTGCTTGAATTGATTGAATTTCCCCATGGGTACAAGGAAATAACCTAGTTTGCCAAAGATGACTTATAGAGTTTATATTTTACCGTTTGTCTTTAGCACATACTCACATCTAGGTCTACCTCTCTATTGATTATACTTCCTTAAAATTTTTTTCTCTTAGATGACTATGTCATGATTTTACACATCTACATGTATATTAGTCTGTTTTGCGTTGCTATGAAGGGATACCTGAGACTGGTAATTTATAAAGGAAAGAGGCTTATTTGGCTCACGGTTCTGCAAACTGTGCAAGAAGCATGGTGCTAGCATCTGCTTCTGGTGAAGGCTTCAAGGAGCTTACAATCATAGGAAAGGCAAAAGGGGAGCAGATGTGTCACATGGTGAGAGAGAGAGAGAGAGAGGAGAAGTAGGACAGGCTTTTTTGAGCAATCAAATTTCATGGTAACTAACAGATCAAGAACTCACTCATTACTATGATGACAGCACCAAGCCATTCATGAGGAGTCCGCCCCCATGACCCAGAATCTCCCACATGGCCCCCATATCCAACAATGGGGATCCCATTTCAACATGAAATTTGGAGGGGACAAATACCAAACTATATCAACATGATTTTGCCCATGAAATGGGTTAGCATAGCTAGAGAACATTAACTAGACTCCAAGTCTATTAAGTTAATATAAATCCTAGGCAAATAAATTATTTATATTTTCTAACAAAATATGTATTGAAGCTAAGCAGGCACATCTGATGAATCAATCACTCTTCTGTTTGTTGTTTCTTTTTAATTACACAAATTTTCAGTGATTATATTGAATATCATGCAGGCAAAAGACTCCAAATAAACAAATGAAAGTTATTGGAAGAAATGTTACATCTTAATGGCAACACAAACCTTCTTATTTTTATTTTTTAGTATAACTTAGAGGCTTTAAGTCACAGGTCAGATTAACTCCTGACGTAACCCAGCTATGCAGACTTTGTTTCCAAGTACTAAAGACATGAACATACATATAATTTCCATCACCTAAAACTGTTTTGGCATCATTGCGATGGCCTACTGTACTTTTACAAATTACTTTATCATCCTTGCTGCTTTGCAATTCTTCTTGTCAATGCCATGTCTCCAATAATGTCACTTTGAACAGTGATTGTGTGAATGCTTAGAATTACTAATAATTTCCACAGACAGTATCTTGTAGTGAGGTAGTAACGGAATATTTTTCCATTTCGTGTCAATGTCTTACAGGACTGATTTTTTACAAGATGGCTTTCTTGGCATCCAACGCAAGCACTCTCATCCCAAGAGAAAGCTTTTTGCACCAATTATAAATGAGGGAATAAAATTTTTTAAACTAGAACTGCATCAGAAGATGTGTTCTCTCTGTCTCTGTTGTTTGTTTGTTTGTTTTTGAGATGGGGTCATGCTCTGTCATCCAAACTGAAGTGCACTGGTGTGAACACGGCTCATTTGCAGCCTCAATTTCCCAGACTCAAGCGATCCTCCTACCTCAGCCGCCCCGAGTAGCTGGGACTACAGCGCACGCCACCATACCCAGCTAATTTTACATTTTTTGCTTGAGACAAGAGTCTTGCCATATTGCCCAGGGCTGATCTAGTCCTGAACTCAAGCAATCCTTCCACCCCAGCTTCAAAGTTCTGGGATTACAGGCGCGAGTCACTGCACCCAGCCTGATGTGTTCTCTCTTAAAAAGTTCTTAAACCAATGATTTTCTATAATCACTAATTAATGATGATTATCATAACTTCGACAACAGTATTTTAAAAAGAGATATTTAAAAGACTTTTCCCCTGATAATTTTTACATTACTTAATTTGTGTATTATAGCATGAAGGGATTAGGGTTCAGCGATTTGACAGTCTATTGTTCGGTCTAATTAAGTGTATACAAAACTTAATTTCCTTAAAATACTGAAACTCAAGGATTAAAAATAAATTGTTTAGTAAGAGAAAGGAGAAACTAGAAAGCCAATGGGAAAGACAATAAAGAAGGAACAATAAAAGTTTGTGGGATTGGTTATAGTTTTTGTGTGTGTGTGCTAGCCATAAGATTTATCATATGTCAGATAACTAGAAAATTAAAGCCTACATTTTAAAATCCAGGAGTCAAAATTTCGACAGATACTTTTTAAACAACAGCTGAGATTAGCTAGCTAGATAAGTAGGTAGGTAGATAAATAGAAGATACGTAGATAGAGAGACGATAGATAGATAGATAGATAGATAGATAGATAGATAGATAGATAGATAGATAGACAGAGATAGGTATAACAAAATCTTTTTCAATTTATATCACGAGTGTCTTATGCATTACCATCTTATTATAAATGCAAAATGTACTTTAAAATGCTAATTTTGAGAAAGATAATGACTAAGGCAATTTTATAGTACTTGTGATTTGTTCCATTTTAGTATATTACTATTACAATGTCAAAAGACTTACAGAACATTTTTAGTCAGTCTTTTTAAGAAAACCTGAATGTGCAAAATTTAAAACAAAACATTCTCTTTTATAAAATAATATATT
>NW_012110252.1:5916372-5921121 GCF_000951045.1 Mandrillus leucophaeus
ATGCAGGCAAAAGACTCCAAATAAACAAATGAAAGTTATTGGAAGAAATGTTACATCTTAATGGCAACACAAACCTTCTTATTTTTATTTTTTAGTATAACTTAGAGGCTTTAAGTCACAGGTCAGATTAACTCCTGACGTAACCCAGCTATGCAGACTTTGTTTCCAAGTACTAAAGACATGAACATACATATAATTTCCATCACCTAAAACTGTTTTGGCATCATTGCGATGGCCTACTGTACTTTTACAAATTACTTTATCATCCTTGCTGCTTTGCAATTCTTCTTGTCAATGCCATGTCTCCAATAATGTCACTTCGAACAGTGATTGTGTGAATGCTTAGAATTACTAATAATTTCCACAGACAGTATCTTGTAGTGAGGTAGTAACGGAATATTTTTCCATTTCGTGTCAATGTCTTACAGGACTGATTTTTTACAAGATGGCTTTCTTGGCATCCAACGCAAGCACTCTCATCCCAAGAGAAAGCTTTTTGCACCAATTATAAATGAGGGAATAAAATTTTTTAAACTAGAACTGCATCAGAAGATGTGTTCTCTCTGTCTCTGTTGTTTGTTTGTTTGTTTTTGAGATGGGGTCATGCTCTGTCATCCAAACTGAAGTGCACTGGTGTGAACATGGCTCATTTGCAGCCTCAATTTCCCAGACTCAAGCGATCCTCCTACCTCAGCCGCCCCGAGTAGCTGGGACTACAGCGCACGCCACCATACCCAGCTAATTTTACATTTTTTGCTTGAGACAAGAGTCTTGCCATATTGCCCAGGGCTGATCTAGTCCTGAACTCAAGCAATCCTTCCACCCCAGCTTCAAAGTTCTGGGATTACAGGCGCGAGTCACTGCACCCAGCCTGATGTGTTCTCTCTTAAAAAGTTCTTAAACCAATGATTTTCTAAAATCACTAATTAATGATGATTATGATAACTTCAACAACAGTATTTTAAAAAGAGATATTTAAAAGACTTTTCCCCTGATAATTTTTATATTACTTAATTTGTGTATTATAACATGAAGGGAATAGGGTTCACCGATTTGACAGTCTATTGTTCGGTCTAATTAAGTGTATACAAAACTGAATTTCCTTACAATACTGAAACTCAAGGATTAAAAATAAATTGTTTAGTAAGAGAAAGGAGAAACGAGAAAGCTGATGGGAAAGACAATAAAGAAGGAACAATAAAAAGTTTGTGGGATTGGTTACAGTTTTTTTTGTGTGTGCTAGCCATAAGATTTATCATATGTCAGATAACTAGAAAATTAAAGCCTATATTTTAAAATCCAAGATCCAAAATTTCGACAGATACTTTTTAAACAATGGCTCAGATTAGCTAGCTAGCTAGGTAGGTAGGTAGATAAATAGAAGATACATAGATAGATAGATGATTGATAGATACATAGATAGATAGATAGATAGATAGATAGATAGATAGATAGATAGATAGAGATAGGTATAACAAAAATCTTTTTCAATTTATATCACGAGTGTCTTATGTATTACCATCTTATTATAAATGCAAAATGTACTTTAAAATGCTAATTTTGAGAAAGATAATGACTAAGGCAATTTTATAGTACTTGTGATTTGTTCCATTTTAGTATATTACTATTACAATGTCAAAAGACTTACAGAACATTTTTAGTCAGTCTTTTTAAGAAAACCTGAATGTGCAAAATTTAAAACAAAACATTCTCTTTTATAAAATAATATATTCATATAATCTCATCTTTGTTTGAAGGGAAAAATAAATCAAATAACCTTTATTTTTTTCCAAATTAATGCATTTATACATATTTGATCAGCATAAGTTTTTGAGATTACTTCACATAAAATTAACATTTTCAACATTATTGCTGTTAATTTGATCACCCTGGATACCAGTGATTTACTCACCCTTTTTCTTGGTACTGGTATTCTCTTTCACCAGCCTACTTCTCAGGGTGATATATGGACCCTCCATGGATATTTACCCCCGGAAAAGAATCTACTTATTCCTAATATGTATATATCTCAACTTACATAGATGAAATATGCAGGGAAAGGAGATTGTGGATTTGTAAATCTGGAGTAGAATGAAAAAAAAATCACTGCACAGATAGACCAAAGTTTGCAAATTCAGATGCCAGCAGAGGTTTGGTAGGTAATATACAAGATTTGAACAGCCAGATATTACCCAATATATTGGGGTGAATTTGAAAGCCTATGACCCACTCAAAAAGACAGCACATTATCTACAAAGCTCAAGCAAATTATTTCCTTGCAGAAATGTAAAATCTATCTTTCCAACATAGGAGAAATCAGAAATCCAATTCTTTATGTCAAGCAAGTCTCAGTTAAATGTAGGTAAGAATTTGAATTACTGTATTAAACAATGTACAAATCATACAAAACAAATCTCTTGGAGACATTTGGCCTACCAGTAAGCCAATTTAAAACCTACGTATGGATCTAATGTAGGAATTACAGATTTTCTATAAGTAAAGTCTGAAAAAAATTTTAAATTGAATTTTAGCGTCATCCAACATAGCCACTTTTTCTACCATTACTTATTATTTCATTCCTGTTAGTTTTAATTATTTACCTGCTTGCAGGCCCTGAATGCCCTTGAGATTGTAATTAATGTTGGTTCAAAAATCTCACTGACAATATTATTGTGGCACAATCAGTGAAAGAGAAGTTGGTGCATAGTTGAGAAATGGGGATGAGAGATATAGGAGACTAGTTGAATGGAGGTATGGCAGAACTATGACAGTGACCCTCCTGTATCAGATGTGGCACCTCCTCACCCATTTGAGCATCCATAGCTATGTAGAAAAATCCTGAATTTATGTCATTAAAGATGTTTGATGTTAACACAGTAACTGATCATTTGTAAAGTAAATAATAGGGATTTGGTGTGTGTGTCTCTGGCCTTGTCAGAAGTAAACAAGGAGAACATTCATAATCTTTCTCAAGTCATCTGGAGAAGGATAGCTCCTTGTAGTAAGACTTCTCTGGAAAACAAAGAGGTTTGGGGATTTCTTAACCCTATTGCTTTCCAGAATCTCAGGGTTCAGTTAAAACTCAACATTGTCAGCCAGGCACGGTGGCTCACTCCTGTAATCCCAGCACTTTGGGAGGCTGAGACGGGCAGATCACGACGTCAGGAGATGGAGACCATCCTGGCTAACATGATGAAACCCCGTCTCTACTAAAATAGCTGAGCGTGGTGTTGCGCACTGGTAGTCCCTGCTACTTGGGAGGCTGAGGCAGGAGAATCGCTTTAACCTAGGAGGTGGAGGTTGCAGTGAGTTGATACTGTACCACTGCACTCCAGCCTAGTGACAGAATGAGACTCCATCTCCAAAAAGAAAAAAAAAATTTCGACATTGTCAATGAAAATTTGATGGTGAGGTACAAAGAAAAGGCTGGAGAGAATTTCAGTTTAAAGAACTGCAAGTTCTATTAGGGAGATATTTTGTAACACAGCTCAAGGAAATATTATCCATTCCTGGAATACAGTGGCTTTCAACTGGAGGTGATTCCTTCACCCTGAATCCTTGGGAACACCTGGAAGCATCTTTGGTTGTCACAAATGAATGTGGGAATGTGACTGGCATCAATTGGACAGAGGCCGGAATTTATACTAAACATCCTACAATTAAGAGAGCCCCCCACAATAAAGAATCAGTCACCCTAAACTTTCAATAATGCTGAACTTCAGATACTCTGCTGTAGGGACAAAAACACAAGTTTGAGAATTTGATAATTCTCTGCCATCTTCAAGCTACGTGGACTCCCATAAGTAACTTAGCAAGTACAAGCCTCAGTTTTCTAATATGGTAGTTGGGCAAAATAAAATATTTATTTCACAGGACTTGTTGTGAGGATTAGTGAAGTAAACTCTGTGTAAACACCTACCACAGTGCCTGGCAAATAAGTCAGGAAGAAAATAATGATTACCTCTCCATTTCCCACTCTCCTTTCCATCTATTTCTCACTTCAGTTTCTCCGGACTAACTTTTTTGGTAATCAACAATTTCATAGTGATGACAAGGAGAGTCTAAAACTTCTGGCTTTGGAAGTAAGAAAAAACGGAGCTTTTGTACCATCAGGATCAGTTTTTATGACCTTAGGCAAACCAACTTACTCTCTGTATTTTAGTTTTCTTATCTGTCAAAAGGACAAAAAGACATTTTCCTTTACCTGTCTTGGAGATGAAAATAAATGAGTTACTAGGAAAAGGAGCAATTTTCCCAGAAGTGATCGATAAATGACTTTTACTTCAGCAGTGTATGAAAGCACTTTCAAAAGTTATGGACATTATCTAAATTAAAGGATTTAAGTTATTTTACTGTAAGTTACATTATTTGAACATAATGCATTTAAATAGTTTTTTTATAAGTGTGCTATTTATTTTTTAAGTTATATTTTAAATTAGAGAACTATCTATAACATTAAAAAATATATAGATGAGTCTCAGATTAAGACTATAAAATTTCTCACAATACACATTTCATCTCTGAATAGTCTTTCTTTTCATAGTTTCTCAGTTTTGTTTCTTCAGGTAGTTTTCTTTATACAGTTTAAATAAATATTTTGATTTTTTCCCCTGATTTACTAGCTTTAGATAGTATCATTTTATTGTATTTTTGAAAAGTGTAATCACATAGCGACTTAGCCAACCGTATGTTCTCTTTCCTTTCCTAGAGCTTGTTTATATTGGTATTTAAATTTGTAAAGTTTATAAA
>NW_012110252.1:5922051-5940904 GCF_000951045.1 Mandrillus leucophaeus
TTGTCTTTTTAGTACTCAGTACCTGATGGAAGTCAAGCAGCCAATCAGATTTCTGCTGTGTGGTGTACATGTTTTACTTTTTCTCTCCATGGAAGGTTGAGGAAAGTTCCCTATCCTGGAAGTTCTGAAACTTAACAGGATTTGGATCTTTTAAAAATTCTAATCAGCATTTCTATGTTTTTAATAAGAAGATGTGCCTTCCCTTCTCTGAAGACAATCTTTTTCTAATTTATTTACTTGTTTCTTTCATTCACTATCACAGTTCTTTTCACCCTGAACTCTTGTTAGATAAAATCCAGAATATCGTATCTTTTTTCCATTAAAATAATCTTTTCTTTTATTATTCTTCCCTTTGTCTTCTGTTCTTTTTGTTTCCTGGGAAATTTTCTCAAGTTTTATCATCCAGATCATCAGTTAGATCCTTAGGTGTATTTATTTTCCTTTCCGTTCCATAAAGTAACATTAAAAAAATTTTATTTTACATATTTTTCTTTTACTTCTTTTCATATGACTTCTTTATAAACATTTATTATTATTTTAATGGACAAAATTCATATATTTGAAATACTGTATGTATACATTGTGGAATGGCTAACTCCTGCTAATTAACATATGCATTACCTCTCATACTTACCATTTTTTTCTGATAAGAATATTTAAAATCTATCCTCTTAACAGTTTTCAAAAATATAATACATTGTTATTAATATAATACATTGTTATTAATACATACTGCATGATCTCACTTATATGTGAAATCAAGAAAAAAGTTGAACTCATAAAAGTAAAGAGTAAAACGGTGATTACCAGAGACTGAGGGTGGTGGGGTGGTGGGGAGATGTTGGCCAAAGGACACAAAATTTCAGTTAGGGGAAATATGTTCAAGAGATCTACTGTACAACTTCGTGACTATAGTTAATAATTCTCTCTTATTTTGACAGCATTCTGTTCTTTTATGAATACAGGTGCTTGCTCTTCTCTGAATCCACCAAATACGTGCTATAGCTAATTTCTACCTCTGCTTTAGTCAGCCGTATGCTTCCCATTCTGGTATTTTCGTTCACATTTGGCTCATATGTTTGGTGGTCTATGAGTCATTATTTCATGAATAAAAACACAACTAGTTTAAATGATATAGTTGTTTTCATAGGTTTACTCTGCAGATACATAGATCTGGTTCCCAAAGTGACTTAAGTTATAGATGTGTGTGTGGTGTATTTGTGTGTGCTGTATCAGTCTGGACTAAATTTTGTGTAATTATAACATGTAATATTATATATCAACATATATAAAATATATAACACATACAAATATATGCTATGTTTTATATAATGTTTGTTTTGTATGTTTTACTTGTTATATATACCATATGTTACATTTCATATGTTGTATATATGCTATATATGTGTGTGTGTATATTTAAATGTGTCTATATGTGCTTTTTAAAGTCTAAATGTTCCAAATGGTTTTTTGCCCCCGAATGTGTCTTCTGTTAGCCTTAAATTCTCATTGTTTTTAATATTTTCATGAAGTATATCTTAGACAGGTTTTTTCTCTTTTTTGCCCATAACAATCCTCCTCCCCAGTTCCACTCCTTGGCCCAAGGAAAACACTTCTAATAGGATTAGTGTGATATCAAACAATGGTGAATTCATAGTCACTAGCATGTAAATTGAGTGTGCGTTAAATAATACATGTCCGTTTTCTCTGTCTCCTTGGTACTTATATGAAGGTTGAAGAGGACTAGGTTGCCAGTATTTGTCATATTATGCTTCATCTCCTCTCCACTTCCTTCATCAATGTGAACAATCCAAGAATAATAAAGCCTTGAGATACATATTTTGGGGCAACATATAACGTTCCACATAGGCTGCTCAAAACTGAACTTTACTCGAGCAGTGTATGAAGATATCAAGCATTTGTGCAGCCCTTAATATTATGTTTTGGTTCTTATTTAGCTGTTATTCTTTTTGTGTATTGCCCTATTGAAAACTGTTATCATTGATTGTACATATTGAGTCATTCTTGTCATATCCAAACTGAAACAGAGTCTAGAAGCTGGGGGGAAAAGCACTCAGCGTATAAAACATTACTCCAAGAATACAATTCTCTGCAAGTCTGACTGCTGAAATTGCTTGTTGTAACCAGGAACCAGTTTTATCTATAGCTTCTGAGATGACTTGCTGCAATGCTAGGACTAATTCTGCCCACCACCATTGCTCACCAATAAGAACTTGCCAGCTCCCCAAACACTTACTAGTATCAGTGAACTTTGTCAAAGAGCAGTACATAACATACCTCCTTTTTTTATAAAACCTCTAGCCTTCTCTTTGTTCTTTGGACCTACAGAATACCCCCAGTCCATGTACATGCCTCAAACTGCAATTCTTTCTTCACAGATAAAACGTTAAATTTGGAGATTTGTCTTTACATTTTTTTTTGACTTTGAAAAGACACAGAAAAAAAGAAAGTATGATGAGCATGCATTTGATTTAATAAAAGCCTCACTCATAATTCCTTATTCTTAGTCATGCCCATTTAAACATTCTACTATGTCTACATGGATCCATTTAAAACTGTAAATATTAATGAAGAAAAAAATCATTTATCAATTAGCACCCACCAATATTTATTCTCAAAGGGTTATAGTCACAATCTAGATTCTCTTCATGTGACACTAAACACCCCACTTTTATAGCTCCTCATTCTGCTCAGAATCCTGTATTCGAGTTCTAACTCCACTTATCTTTTCCTCTCTAAGAGAAAATAAACACACATTCTAATGCAAGTGAATATTTTTTGGTACTGATAACATTGAAAAATGCCCAATTCAAAATATAAAATTTATTTCACGTAATTTTATGTAACACTAGTAACAAATACTAGAATTCATAACAAATCACTTTTGGCATGCCTCTATTCTGATTGTGACTTACTAGTGTTTCTACTTTGAGTTTTAGAAGTAGAGCATTAACACAATAGAATTAATTCCCTAGTTTAATTAGAATACTGCCAACAAGGGAAGTGGGAAATAAATAGTTTGATAAGAATACAGAGAATCTAAAACATTATACTGCCTGCAAAATGAACAGGTACTGTACCTGTTCACAAAGTGAACAGGTGAGTAGTCATAGGGCACTATGCTGGTTCAGTGCCTATGACGGTACAGGTCGGCTTGTCTATGTGTATGATGATATGTGTGCTCACGTTGGAGACCTATGGGGAGGTTTACAGGAGATGTTATAGAAAACCATTGTTTCTTCATCATTTTGCCAAGAGCTCTTGTCCTCCAACCTGTGTCCGTTCATAGTGGAGCATTATTTGACTAAATGACTGAGCTCTGGGAAACTGGTAAATGACCTAAGGCAGAAAGGTGTAAATAGGCTTGCCTGGGCTTCAGTGTGTGTTACTCTGCTGCTGTGACAACCGTTGTTAGCATAACAATAAGATCCATGGTTACCTTTATGGTTGTGTTGAGTTGTTGGGGAAAAATTAGAAGAGAATTTGGATCATCTATTCTCAGGAGACCCATTTGAATCATCAAAGCTTAATGTCATTTGTCTGTATTTCTTTCAGCCATGCATTCCACATACCAATTTGCTTAAATGGTGGATGCACATGCCAAATCTAATTATCCCTTATCTCACAAAGTCATTAATCATTCCCATCCATTATTCATTGATTACCAATAGCTACTCCAATCTTTAGTACATGCAACTTCAGTACGCATTACAATACTGTGTTTATAAGTGCCATTTATCTCTGAAATGTACTGCATGGCATTTCTAAGTTAGATGAAATATTCTTGGCATAAAAACTGGTGGTGTGTTTTATGGTATTCTTCTCATAATCCATAAAATTAATAATATAAAAAGAAAATGCTAAAGATAATTGTGAAGCTGCAGATAATTATTCATGGTGATGTTAATTAGCACAGTGTTGTGAAAATGGTGCACAACCTACACAGTATCCAAGGATCGCAAAGTACTTTTAAAAGAGACTGTATATTATCCAAAACATCAGAAGGAAGGTGGTGTGAGGGATAGGTTAGCCTAGTTAAAAGACAAAAACAATGTGAAATTTGGGGTAACTGAAGCATTCTCTAGCCACTTAATATTCTCAACTGCCGCATTCCACACAATTCATATTGTCCCGTATATACTTTAACCGTTTGTTTTCCTCTAAAATATTTGAGGGGTACTTAAATAGCACAATGATTAAGTTCAAATCTCATTTTTTTCCCAGAGACACTTAGTCTATGGGACAGCAGGGATTTGAACACAGATCTCCTGACAGCAACCCAGAGCTATTTCATTAATGGATGTATTGAATGAAACCAAGTTTTTTTCAGTGCCTTCTACACAACAAGTTACTATACACAGTGCCATTACATACCATTTTCAGAAGTCTCTTGAAAATGCTAATTATTTATCTATCTTTATATCTATGTTTTCATCTATAACCTCTATCATCTATCGTCTTTATTTATAGGTGAGAAAATTGAGAGTCATCAAGGTTATGTATGTTTCCCAAGCTTCCTAGTTAATAAATAGGTCTGCCATGATCCTAATCTTAATTCATCAGATTCAAACTGTGATGTGCATATTTCCAAGACTCTTACCTTTTTTTAGTTTCCTCTCATGCTGGGCAAGTAGGAAGGACTTATTCTTTCTTTATAATAAAGATGTTAAGTTTCAAAGATTCCATAGAGAACACCGGGTCCAAATTACTTATTTTAAATATGAGAAGACTGAAACTCAGAGAAGGTGCTTCTTTACATATACACAATTGTTGTAAACTTGAGGTAAAGCACACTTTTCCTAACTATTGATCTTATTGGTATATTTTCCATAACATTATGCTTTCCTCTTGAGCTGCTCACAATTAGAATATCATACAATCTTTTCCTCTTTGATTTTCTCTCTTTCTAGTTAAAATCAATACATAATGTAACATTAAGCTCAAAACCTTCATCTTCCATAAATTTTTACCAAATTTCTTATGCACAAGGAATTTATCTTTTCTTGGAACTAATAGAACATATATAAAGTTCAATTCATCTTTTCCATTTGCGGTATCTTTTTATTTATTCCACTTCATAATCACTCATCATTTCTTAAACATGTTTATAACTTGTCCTATGAGCTAGATGACAAAGTTCTGTGAGAAAAACTCGTACACTTCTTGTTTCTACACTGTTCCTATTGTATTGCCTTTGCCATGGTAAGCACTCAATCAGTATTTGGTGATTGCTTGCTTAATGTTTGACCATGACAAAGAGTAGATTATTTAGCTTATTTTGTTTACAAGGTATAGCAAGTTAAACAATATGTGTTTTTATCATTAAAAAGAAAAAAGGGAATTAAGGAGATAGAAAATTCAGTGTTCTGCCTGCTACCATGATGGTGGAAAGCGAAAACAGCAATTTTACCAGTCAGCTTTTCTTGTGATGTCCTTCTACACCAAGGAACTTAGTATTTTAACATAAATTGTGTAAAAATAACTGCTAGTATTTATATTTCAAAATGTGTCTATTTAGTTGAGTGTGGTGGTGTTCGCCTACAGTCCCAGCCACTCGAGAGGATGAGGTGGAAGGAGCACTAAGTCCAGGAGTTCAAGGCTGCAATGATCTCAGACAGCACCACTGCACTCCAGCCTGGGTGACAGTGTGAGAGCCTGTCTCTAAAAAGAAAAATCAAACTGTATGTATTTCCCATATTTCATCACACTTTTGGAGTACTGACTTATACATAGATTTCTGAAAACGCTTTGTAAGTTGAACATAAGACAAAAAGAAGATGATGAGAACCAGCCTTATCTTCTTGAAAATAATTACGAAGCTATAAAAAGAAACAGATACAACTAGACAAGGAAGCTTAAGGGAGGGGGGAAAAACTTGGATGACCTCTCTCCCTTCTGGTCCTCTTCTATGTGTATTGATTGCCTCAAACACCTTCAGAGTAATCGTGTTGTGGGGAGTGTGGATGAACACCTAAGAGTGAGAAAATATCAGAATATTAAGTAAAACTAGGTTTTCAAATTCAATAACCACTCACTGTAGCTTTTCAGGGATGATATTTGCCTGGCAATAACTTTTGTTTTAAGAAAAATGTTTTCCGCCAAAACCTATCTCTTCTCTGAGATGGGTTCCAATCTAGATAAATGGTACCACTATTTGCATGTTTACTCAAGACCCAAACCTACATGTTGATTCATCTGTTTACTCAAGACCCAAACCTAGATGTTGATCCCTTTCTCTCCCTTACCTACTATAGCCAATCAATCACCAATTTCTGCTGAGTCTACTCCCAAATGTCTCTTGCATCTTTCCACTTCTCTCAAATCTGTTACTATCACTGTAGTCTGAACCAATATTATCTTTTACCCAGACCATTTATTTACTCCAAACTAATTTCTATCACTATCAACCATCAAATAAGTGTAGAAGTTAACAGTGCCAGCTTTCAAGTCAGACTGCTCACTGGTTAGCTAAGCAATATTAGGTAATTTTGAAAGCTTTTTGTAAGATGAAGATAATAATATTTACCTTGTTAGCACCAGCAAATTTGTATGGGTCTGCAGCACTCAATACTTTCCTAACTGGAGGCAAAAATTTGGCTGAGGAACAGAAGTAGTTTGAAGGCAGAGGCAGAGATAAAGGCAAGTTTGTTTTTTTGTTTTCTTTTTTGTTTTGGAGACGGAGTCTCACTCTATCACCCAGGCTGGAGTGCAGTGGTGCAATCTCTCAGCTCACTACAATCTCTGTCTCCTGAGTTCAAGCAATTCTCCTACCTCAGCCTCCCAAGTAGCTGGTACTTCAAGCACATGCCACCACGCACAGCTAATTTTGTGTGTGTGTGTGTGTGTGTGTGTGTGTGTGTGTGTTCAGTAGAGATGGGGTTTCACCATGTTGGCCAGACTGGTCACAAACTCCTGACCTTAAGTGATCCACCCGCCTCGACCTCTCAAAGTGCTGGAGTTACAGGCGTGAGCCACCACGTCCAGCCTAAAGCAAGTTTAAGAGCAGGAGTGAAAGTTTATTAAAAAGTTTTAGAGCAGGAATGAAAGGAAGTCAAGTATACTTGGAAGAGAGTCAGGCAGGCAACTTAGGAGATCCAAGTTCCCCATCTGGCCCTTGACTTGAGGTTTCATACATTGGCGTGCTTCTAGGGTTTGCATTTCTTCTCCCTTGATTCTTCCCTTGGAGCAGGCTGTCCACATGCACAGGGGCCTGCTAGCACTTTGGAGGGGCTGCATGGTCAGTGTGTTCACTGAAGTCGTGCAGGTGCTCATTTGAAGCATTTTTCCCTTACCAGTAGAGTGTTCCAGAGGAAGGTCATATACCAGTTAAACTGCATCATTTTGTCTTTTAGTGTGCATGCCTGAACCTGCTTGCTCAAGTCTTGAGATCTTATCAGGAAACTGTTAATCACCAGCTTCCAGTGTTTTCTATCTATTGGGAGACTGTTGTTGGCTGTGACCAATTACCGTTTTAGCAAGACAGATTAACAACCACTTGATCATCACCTGATGGTTGCCTGACATTCTTGATGGGGGGGCCCTCTCCTGTCCTACTCAAGTACTCCTACCTATGTACTCTAACATTTCTGCCCTCAAGAGTACAAGACCCAATTATTTGGTATAATGGATTAAAGTCAGTCTTTTGTGGTAGTTTGTTCTGTGAGTCTTGGTCTCTTGCTAGCTGTCAGGGAAAAGTGGCTCCATGGGTCAATGAAAGTGGTATCCAGCTGGGACCAAGGGAGACAAGGGCAGGAATTCAACTCTGCTGTGTTTCTCTAATGGGCATTCTAGGGTCCTCTAAAAGGGTGCCTCTTGAATATTGAGAGGACAGTATCCCTCACTGAGGATTATTTGGAGTTTGATGGCCTGAAGGCAAGAGGAGACAAATTGGGTTATTATGCTTAGAAGACATGTACCAAAAAGGAGCAAAAGTAGGAGACTAACAAGTGGGCCTAAAAAGGGAAGAACCCGGGAGAACCATGTCCCAGTTTCTTCCCAATTTAGCCAATTCTGAGTGTCTTGTTCTTATAAACTGGATGTTCAATTTAAAAGCTGTCTGATGTGGTCTTGTACTTTTCCCAATTGATTTACCCCAAAGCAACATTTTTCATCTGAGTCTAAACAGATTTCTCCCTGTGCTGCCATTAACATATCTAGCTCTTGACAACTTTGGAGGACTATGACTGCTAAAGAGTCAATTTGTTCTTGCATAGTGGTTAAAGTTTTATCCACGTCATCAATGTTACTGGATATTTCCTTTGAGAGTTGGCTATAGGCCAAGGAGGCTTTTGTGATTCCAGCAATTCCAGTACCCATACCAGCTATAATGCCAAGTTCTATGAGAAAGGGGGTTAATTGGATAGACCTACTCATCCTGGGAAGGATGGAATGCCTGTGGATTGGTGATGGGAGAGAGAGACTGCTGGGGGTTTGAAGATGTCAGGGATATGTAGCCTATGGTACAAGTTCCAGTCTAGTTAGTCAGAAGACATTGGGGAATGGATTGAACACAAATATACAAGGTTCTTTGAACTTAAAGACAAGGAGTCTTCTATGTTTGTGGAGATGGTAGAGATGTCAAAACAAAATAAACTATGACCCTTTCTAGCATAGCTAGCGGGCATGGCTAACTCTGTATGTTCCCATGCCTTGCCTAGAATTTAATGGATTTAAAGCAGGCAAGTAGTACAATTATTAAGAATCACAGTAGAAGTTTATACTACTAAAGCATTTAGTAGACTTAATAACCTTTACAATTTTACATTCCTTTTATAAATTCCCTTTTGCAATTTTTTTATGACTTACATAGACCATCTACAACATACTCGGATGACTTGACTTGTCCTAAACATCCCTCTTTGTAAACAACTAGTCATTTTGCTTTAGGACAAGAATTTACCATACAAGATCACTTCTCATATAAAATCTATTTTCTTTATAACCTTCCTTACCAAAAAATCTCTTTACCTTTATAACCTTTGAATTAGATTGAAGTAATTTTCCTTCTGTTAAGAAGTTATATTGCTGTGCAAGTACTATGAAGGGGGAGAAGATGAGATTATCTGCATACTATAGAAGTTATTCCCACTCAAGGGATTGCTCAGTTAGATTTCTTACTAGGGCTTCTCTGAGCAAGCATGGACTATTTCTAAACCCCTGAAGTAGGACTATCCAGGTTGAAGTTAAAGATTTGGTAACTTTCCCAGGAGAAATAGGGTTATTAGAGGGAAAGATTAATTCAGATTTTGGGTAAATATTAAGCAGGCACCCATCCCAAAGGGATGTGGGGCTTTTAGACATTATCTGGTACTTATGGAAGAATAGTAATTGGTCTGTTAAGTAATATAAAAGAGTGTGAATCTTTTCTTCTGGAGGGAGGTGGTGCCATTTGCCCCCATTACCCAACAGGATTTGGAGGAGAGTTGCTTAGAGAAGGAGATTAGCACAGACTAGGCAGCTCTTGAACCCAAAAGAGAAATTTATAACTACTTCCTGCCTCCAAAGTTGCCCTTGGCTTTGTCCTGTTAATGGCCAGCAACGTCTGATCTGGGAGCTAGTTGGAGCTGCGGATCCCTTCAGTTTAAGGCCTTTATTGGATTAAAGCCTGGCCTGGGGCATTTTTGGCTCTTGGGACAGTCCTTTTTCCAGTGGCTGAGCCTGTGGCAGAGGGGGTAGGCTATGTGGGGATTTCTCCCATTTGGCCCATTTGGGAAATTCTTTTTCCAGTGGTCTGGTATTTTGCACCAATGGTAGTTATCTATGGGAGTGTCCTTAGGGCAATCTGAAGGGGGCTAGTAGGTTTGCAGAGCAGCCAGTAGTTAAGACTGCCTCCTGTTTGTGCATTTTTCCTTCTCCTTAGCCCTGTTTTCCTTATTCTGCTCTAGGTTATGAAACACTGAGGAGGCTAATTTGAGGATTTCTTGTATAGGGGCACTGGGTCCTGAGGCTGACTTTTGTAATTTTCTCCCAGATCATTTTTATGCTAAACAGTATTACAAAGGAAAACTAGATTTTTGTTTTAAGATTGGGGGGGGATCAAAATTTTCCCAGGTTTGAGTATGCATCAAAGGGGCATGCCCTGTGGTGTGAAGACACAATTACCTATATGCAAAAAAAGAACAAAGGAGAGAAGAAAATGAAGACATTCTTTCTAGTTTTCCTAACATCTTCTTCCTGCACTTATAGCGGACTGGAGTGAACAGGGTGTCACGCATTCATCCTAGGGGTTCCAGAATGAACCAGTGCTTACTGGGTACCCATAACCTTGGTCCCATCTTTTTTTTATGGAAGAGCAATTACTCATTTGTGAAGATACAACACATGAGAGAAGAGAAGAGGAGGGTACCCTCCCACCCGCATTTTTCCCTGACTCCTTTGCCTGTGGCAGATCAGAGTGAACAGGGTTTCCGCCATTCATCCAAGGGGCTCTGGAATGAACTAGTGCTTACTGGATGCCCCTAACTTTGGTCCCATCCAATTTCTGGGACCGGCCTTCATTTCTGTCCTACAGGTACTTTGGTCTCTTACACCTGTGGCCTTGGGCCAGCCTATATCCTTGTTGCCAAGACCTTACAGTGACTCTTGTTCAGAGCATTCTAGAAGTTACAAGGAGCTAGCAGAGCCAGAGGTCCAATTAGTGTGTGCCCTGGCAATGAGCCGAGACTTATCTACAAGGAAACCCATTTCTTTGCTGCCATACAGGGCAGCAAAAGCTATGGACATACAAATAATAAACTGGGAATGTGGTCCAGAAGGAGCACAAGACCATTTCAGAATTCAGACAGACAAAACAGGAGAATAGGCAGTGTGCATTTTTGGGAAAGAAGCAGAGGAAACCTTGAACATTACACAGCCTTAGGCTTTAGCCCTACCACTCTCAGAAGCCTCCTGTCCAAGAGGGCCATTAGTGCTTCAGGTCTACTCTGTGCAGACTCCAAGGTCCTTCCCACTCCCATGAGCCACTCATCAGGGGGAGCTGAGAGATCAGCTGAGAAGAACAGAGCCACTGTGACCAAGAGGAATCATCCTGGGCATTGGTTAGTAAGCAGGAGAGTGAAAGGGGAGAAAGAATCCCTGTACAGGGGTTGTACACCCTCGGCCAAAGAAAGCAAGGCATAGAGGTGTCTTACCACTAGGGAATGTGCCTGCCCGAGTCACAGCACCAATGTATATTACCAACTACAAATCTATATGGATCTGTGGCAAATCAATCCTTGCCTCCTTGGAGGAAAGAATTTAGCCAAGGGGCAGAAGTAGGCTGAAGGCAGAGGGAGAGACCAAGACAAGTTGTAGAGCAGGAGCAAAAATTTATTAAAAAGTTTCATAGCAGGAATGAAAGGAAGTCAAGTACCCTTTGAAGAGGGCCAAGTAGGTGACTTGAGAGATCCAAGTTCCCTGTCTATCCCTTGATTTGAGGTTTTAAATACTGGTATGGTTCTGGGGTTTGTGTTTCTTCTCCCTTCATTATTCCCTTGGGGTGGGCTGTTCACATGCTCAGTGGCCTGCTAGCACTTGGGAGGGGTTGCATTTGCAGTGCATTTACTAAAGTAGTGCAAATGCTCATTTGAGGCATTTTTCCCTTACCAATCAAGTGTTCCTAAAGGAAGGTCATTTACTGGTTAAACTCCACCATTTTTCCTCTTGTTGTACATCTTTGAGCCTGGTCACTCAATTCCTGAGAGCTTATCAAGAAGCGGCTGATGACTGATTCAGCTGTTTTCTATCTACTGTGAGACTGTCTTCCTGGTGTCAGCTGAGACCAATTATTATTTTAGAGAGACAGTTTAACAACCACCTGACCATCACCTGATGGTTGCCTAACATTCCTGGGGGAGCCCTCTCCTTCTCTGCTCATGTCTGCTGAACTACCTACTCTAACAACCTCACTGGGTTGTTTTAAATATTAATGTGTTAGATGTTTGCCCCAAAAGAAGCCTGTTGTACAGGAAGATAGTCAGCAAACATTAGCCATTATTTTATTATCACACCCAACAGGCTCAGTTATATCAGTTATACATAAAATGCCTATCTGTGTATGCTTTTTTTTGAGACAAAGTCTCACTGTGTCACTCAGGCTGGAATGCAGTGGCCTAATCATCGCTCATTGAATCCTCAACCTCCTAGGCACAATCTTCCAACTGCAGCCTCCTGAGTAGCTGGGACTACAAGCATACCCCCACACGTGGCTAATTTTCTTATTCTTTTGTAAAAATGGGGCTCTTGCAGTCTTGCCCAGGCTGCTCATGAACTCCTAGACTCAAGCGATCCTCCTGCCTCCATCTCCCAAAGTGCTGGGATTACAGGCATAAGCCACCATGCTCAGCCTGACTATGCCCTTTTCAAGCTTAAGACCATTCAATGAATTCCTGTTATTTTTGGAATAAATTCCAAAATTATTGACATAGCTCCACATAAGCATCCCTGATTCACCTCTGCATACCTCTCCAGCCATATCGTTGCTATTCACTGTCTCCCTCATTATCTGATCTTTAGCAGCACTGGCTTAATTTAAATTTCTTAGGCACACAAGATTCATTTGGCCTGATTAAGCCCCTGAAACGCAACTCTCTTATACCTTCCTTAGACTAGAATTCCGGTTATATTTCCTTCACTCCTGATGTTGCTTCAGAACCCAACTTAAAGAGTACTTTCTCAGGGCCATTTCCTATGTGACATTATTATGTGACCACTCAAGATAAGATCAAATCCCCTTTTTATGCAATTTCATATTACCTAGAATTATAGCTTATTAATTACTTATGTAATTATATGTCTTTGTTTCTTTCTATCATGTAAATTTTATTACATTAAGTTTATAATGAAATGGGAAATGTCTGTTAACCAAGGTATCACTAGTGTCTAAAACAGTACCTGACATCTAGTTAATGTATAATAAATAGTTACAGTTATTGAATAAACTCACTGTAAATAAATGAACTAAAAAAATAACTGTGGAGTTACTCTGATTCTGTACTTTGACTTTCTAGGGGTTAATGCTGGATCTACTTAGCAAGAGGACAGCCAGGGACACCTTAGAGATAATTCATCCTAACCACTCCTTTTACAAATAAAACCAGAGTCCATGCAACTATAAAAAGAGCCTTTCTCAACCTTCCTCCAGTCATAAGTTCTTTTGTTTCTCTATCTATTGTAACTGTGAAAGGAATTCCATACTTTAACTCAGGCATTAGTGGTGATTAGTTGTCCGATTCATAAAGTTATGCATTGCTAAAAGGGGTAATCCAAAAGTCTAGAATTCAAATTTCAGTAGTAATGAGATCAGTAAAATAAAAGGATAAAAAAGGCTTGAGACCACAAGAAAGTATTTCTTCTATCTCATCTTGTTAAAATCATCTCTGAATATAAAATATAACGTGGGTATATTTTTAAAGATTTCTCAAATGAACTCTAAACAGGAAAAGACAAAATAAAGGAAAGAAACTTGGATCTTGGTTGGTGCTGTAAAACCTGAGAAAGTTATTTATTTTTGTTCTTTCCCTGTGAGGGAAAATGGTATTTCCAATTTCAAGAAATCCAAACATATATAAGCTTTGAAATCAGAAAAATTAGAAGGCAATTATAACATTTTTGAAGTATTTTCTTTGCTTCTTCAAATAATGAGCCACCTAAGCGCAACAGATCATAATACCTTTTTGTTTTGTTTTGTTTTTTTGTTTTGAGATGGAGTCTCATTCTGTCGCCCAGGCTGGAGTGCAGTGGCATGATCTTGGCTAACTGCAAGCTCCTTCTCCCGGGTTCACACCATTCTCCTGCCTCAGCCTCCTGAGTAGCTGGGATTACAGGTGCCCTCCACCATGCCCAGCTAATTTTTTTTTTTTTTTTGTAGTTTTGTAGTTTTAATAGAGATGGGGTTTCACTGTGTTAGCCAGGATGGTCTTGATCTCTTGACCTCGTGATCCGCCCTCCTCAGCCTCCCAAAGTGCTGGGATTAAAGGCGCGAGGCACCGTGCCCGGCCCATAATGCCTTTTTAAAAATGTATTTAAATTAGATTTTTACCAAGCCATATTATCAGGCTAAGTAAAAAGATACCTGTTTCATAATTGAGATTATATATGTATTTCCAAAATGACAAAATACATACTTTTGTTGAAAGCAACCCATTTTTTGAACATCTTTATCTTATATAATTTTGTTCTAGTCTACACCATCATTGCTACTGGCAAAAAGTACATAGTACTTTATTGTACTCAAGTTTATTTTGTCTTGTTTCGTTTTGAGACAGGGCCTCCCAATGTTGCCCGGGCTGGAGTGCAATGGTATGTATGATCTTGGCTCACTGCAACCTCTGCCTCCGGGGCTTAAGCTATCCTCTTTCCTCAGCCTTCCAAGTAGCTGGGACTACTGGCTAATTTTTTGCATTTTTTTTTTTTTTTTTTTTTAATAGACAGGATTTCACCACGTTGCCCAGCCTGGTCTTGAACTCCTAGGCTCAAGCAATCCACCTGCCTCAGCCTCCCAAAGAGCTGACATTACAAGTGTGAGCCACTGCACCTGGCCACATTTCAAAAGATTTTGTATTTTCTATTCTTGAACAGTCTTGACTGAACATGAATGCTCTCTTTCTGTCCACCTGGAGTAGTTGAAAGATATTTATTTAAAAGTGATATTAACGATACAAGTAGGTAAAAGAAGAGTGTCACCTGGATAAGAATTTTGAAATAAGAGAAAAGCTTACATTTGAAATACAGATTTTACATCAAAATATATATATATATATCTGTCTCTTATACACATCTAGATGTGTATAAGAGACAGGGCTCAAGCAATCCACCTGCCTCAGCCTCCCAAAGAGCTGACATTACAAGTGTGAGCCACTGCACCTGGCCACATTTCAAAAGATTTTGTATTTTCTATTCTTGAACAGTCTTGACTGAACATGAATGCTCTCTTTCTGTCCACCTGGAGTAGTTGAAAGATATTTATTTAAAAGTGATATTAACGATACAAGTAGGTAAAAGAAGAGTGTCACCTGGATAAGAATTTTGAAATAAGAGAAAAGTTTACATTTGAAATACAGATTTTACATCTATCTATCTATCTATCTATCTATCTATCTATCTATCTATCTATCTATATATATATATATTCTGAGTTATTTTTTACAGTGAAGTTCAACTGTTCTTTTTGTTCTTGTTGTTCCGATGCTCTCTCTCGTTTCTTTTTGAGTGTCACAGACACTCTTTTATATTCCTCTTTTCTCAACCTAACCTTTCCCTGATTACAGACATTGTACTAATTACTGTGATTCCACAGTTCAACACAGACAGCTTTGTTCCCACTTCTACAAAAGCGCAGAGCTGCATCAATATTCAACAGGGAGTTCTTGAAAATAACCTAAGTGGCATTTTGGAATAGATATTCCTCCAATGGGTAAAATATCCACTCAAAAACCACAAAATATACATTCAGTAGCATATTTTTTTGAAATTCTATAGACTTTCCAAACAACTTTGTTTAGAATAAAATATTCATAATATGCTAATACAAATGTAAATATCGTACCAGGCCACATCTAAAGGATGGAAAAGTCTAGTAAATCAAAATGCCCATTACTCTGTGGCTGTAAGGTTTTCTACCAGAGAGGATACACAGTAATATACCCTAACTGTTAAGAAGGCGGAAGTTTGTTGCTGTTGTGTTTTGTTTTATTTTGTGGGTATCTGTAAGAACTAAACAAAAACTGTAGAGTCCTGTGTGTGTTTTGTTTCACCTGTGGAATACTGATTCTCTTGGTGTTAAAATGAATAATTCTTATTTGTTATAAAATAGAGGATATTATATAAGTCCTAGATTCCTGTATTCTCTTGAAAATCATGAAGATCTGCCAACTCTGGGCCCAATCTCATCTAGCAGCTACTGTTGCAGTATGGTGCTTAGACACACGGAGGGAGATGGCTTTCCAGTTCAGCCTTAACCTCACCTCTGCCTTTGCCTCCCATACGCTGAAACCTAGAGTCAGATGGCATATATCATTTTTTCCCTAATATTAGAGTTGAAAATATATTTTGTGAATATCTGTGTTTCTATCAGGAGAGTTAAGATTAAAAATGGACCCAAATGGCTGTATGTTTCAAATAAAAGAGGTGTAGTCCAAGCAGAAAGAATATTTCTTTGTGGAAGCAAGGGACATTCCATATATTTAATTTGTAATGTTGTCTGTGTGAAAGACTACATCTTTGTCATCTGTGCATTTTACTTTACTATACACATTTATATTCATTTACTTGCCCCTTAGTAGCTTAGTCTACAGCCACTGTGACTGTCATATGTCAGCCATGGTGTAAGTTGACATTTTTTTAAATGGGGGTGTGACCATGTGTAAACTTAGGAAAAAGTGGCAAAGGATATACTCCCTATGTCAACTCATTGTACCTAGTTCATGAGTTTATAAGTTATTTTAACTTTCTTTTGTTTATCTTTTTCATGTTATGAGTTTTTGACCATGTGCTTGTGTTATATTTAAAAACAGAAAAGCAATAAAACAAAAAAAGAAAGAAAATGATTTGTTCAGAATGCTAAACACATATTCCCTTTTTGTTCCCCTCTGGATGCAATTAATACATACTTCAATCTTCATCGAACCTAACCCAAAATGCAAAGGTCTTTATAATCAGCCTTCCCAAATTGATTTTTACTCAATCAAAAACCTCCTCTCCAGACATATTGATTTTTTCATTGTCCCTTAAACACACCTGAACTCTGAACCATTTCCTCCTTCACGTTTGTATTTATTCTATTAACCCTCTTGACTTCTATCCCAACCCAGAATATCTTATTTTGTCGATGCATCAAAATACTCACATCATTCAAGGCCAGTTTAAACTCCTTATTAATGCTTCCCTTAGATGCCGGAAATGATCGCTGTTCTCCCTAATTGCAATTGCACTTAAACCAACTTTAGCGAACAGCTCAATCTTTATTAAATATTTCCTCATATTTCCTCTGAGGAGCACTAAGACCCTGAGATATTAACAGTTTTTATGATATAAAAATTTCTATGGCTTAAAAATAATGCAAAAATGTTCAGAAACATTTGGTTTAAACAAAATTAACCAGATTTATTTACTGCAGTATTTCTCGGAACCATTAAAACGTGTGTGCTCTCCTGCTAATAGTGAAGAGTGGTTTTTATATAAGGAATTTTACAAAATTTTGTCAGCATCAAACTGAAAATTGTCCATATTATTTTGTCCATATTTTCTAGTAGAATAATGTCCTGCAGAAGATAATTTGGGTGATCTTAGTTCACAATATAGTTTTATGTGTATCTCTTTATTCCAAACCAGCTAGCAAATTTCTAAAGTCACTGAACTTGTTCTTACAAATACTTTTACACGTCGAAATCCTTCAACAGTTATGAGTTCATGGTATGTGTGCAAAAACCACGAGAAGGGGAGTAACAATACATTGTCCATTGGCTAAGATACTGGAGCAGTAACAAGGGGACAGTCATCCCAGATTCAGGGCAACAGGAGGAAACCCATCAAAGGACATTAGGTAATCCCTGAAAGTCTGACAATGTTTCCCTCTTCATGACACTTGGTCCTTGCTTCTTCTCTTCTGTCTCGACCAAATGATTTCAAACTCATGCTTCCTGTAGCTCTCTACTGTGAAAGAGGCTTAAAGAGATAGGATCACTTCAATTCAGGGTGCAGCCTCATTTTTCCCTCTGCTGTTCACATATTGATAGGAACTTTACATTGGTCTTGTCTCCTTTTATAGATGAATGTAGGAAGGGTGGATGATAATGCACTTCAATATTTATTCAATTTCAAAATGAAAGACAAGTTGTAGATCCTTCATGAGGATGCAATCCAAGGAAATATGAGAGCTGTCTACCTACCATCTCTAACAGATTTTGGCCTTTGCTTATTTCTGAAGCACTTATTTGTCTATATATTAATTAAGATAATTTTTGTTTATATTTTTTCAGGCATATTATGATTCCCTTAAATTTCCAGAGAGCCTTGTTCTATGCTCTGTAAAGGAGAGGCATATGCAGGTTAAATAAGAATTTAACATATGCTTAATGAATATACCATTTAATTGTAGAATGCATTATTGTTCCTCCTTGATATTCTTGCCATGCCAAACCATCACAATTTCTGCCATTTGTCAAAGTATATTCTTACTTTGCACTTACACTGATTACACCTGATAGCCCATTTTTCTGAGTCATCCTACTGTTCTCTGTGTCCTTACTTCTCATAGTGTTGTCAGGAAACCAGCAGCAGAGGCATCCCCTGAGAGTGTGATAGAATGCAAAATTGCAGCTCCAACTCCAGACATAGTGATTCAGAATACGCATTTAAACAAAAGTCCTTGGCAATTCTTATGCTTATTAAAGTTGGAGAAGCTCTGCTCTAAGTCTTGCCTGGATTTTTCATTGTGGGCTGAGGCACATGACATATAGACATCTCTCTTTCTCTCAACTTCTTCTGTTCTCCTGGGCATTGTCTTCAATATTTCTCTTTCTTTTTCCTTTCAGCAAGTGCACCTGCTTAGGACTCACTAAACCATTTTTACAATTAATTTTCCACATAATCAAACCCTCCTATCCATATATCTCTACTATCCCTCCAAAAAGAAAAGTTTCATTGAGGCTGCCTCCCCTAGAGTTAACTAACTCAGATGGAAGTTGTAGGCTATTGCACTTAGCAGGCATTTTTCAGCCCATTGTTTGCATTTTTGTTCCATAATTTTCCTGAAACTTTTTAAGTCACAATTACCTAAAATTGTTGAACATATTGAGCATTTTTTTTGAATTTCAATTGTTTGGTCTCTCTGTCACCTTTGACACTGTTGTTGATG
>NW_012110252.1:5941789-5945150 GCF_000951045.1 Mandrillus leucophaeus
ACTCACATCATTCAAGGCCAGTTTAAACTCCTTATTAATGCTTCCCTTAGATGCCGGAAATGATCGCTGTTCTCCCTAATTGCAATTGCACTTAAACCAACTTTAGCGAACAGCTCAATCTTTATTAAATATTTCCTCATATTTCCTCTGAGGAGCACTAAGACCCTGAGATATTAACAGTTTTTATGATATAAAAATTTCTATGGCTTAAAAATAATGCAAAAATGTTCAGAAACATTTGGTTTAAACAAAATTAACCAGATTTATTTACTGCAGTATTTCTCGGAACCATTAAAACGTGTGTGCTCTCCTGCTAATAGTGAAGAGTGGTTTTCATATAAGGAATTTTACAAAATTTTGTCAGCATCAAACTGAAAATTGTCCATATTATTTTGTCCATATTTTCTAGTAGAATAATGCCCTGCAGAAGATAATTTGGGTGATCTTAGTTCACAATATAGTTTTATGTGTATCTCTTTATTCCAAACCAGCTAGCAAATTTCTAAAGTCACTGAACTTGTTCTTACAAATACTTTTACACGTCGAAATCCTTCAACAGTTATGAGTTCATGGTATGTGTGCAAAAACCACGAGAAGGGGAGTAACAATACATTGTCCATTGGCTAAGATACTGGAGCAGTAACAAGGGGACAGTCATCCCAGATTCAGGGCAACAGGAGGAAACCCATCAAAGGACATTAGGTAATCCCTGAAAGTCTGACAATGTTTCCCTCTTCATGACACTTGGTCCTTGCTTCTTCTCTTCTGTCTCGACCAAATGATTTCAAACTCATGCTTCCTGTAGCTCTCTACTGTGAAAGAGGCTTAAAGAGATAGGATCACTTCAATTCAGGGTGCAGCCTCATTTTTCCCTCTGCTGTTCACATATTGATAGGAACTTTACATTGGTCTTGTCTCCTTTTATAGATGAATGTAGGAAGGGTGGATGATAATGCACTTCAATATTTATTCAATTTCAAAATGAAAGACAAGTTGTAGATCCTTCATGAGGATGCAATCCAAGGAAATATGAGAGCTGTCTACCTACCATCTCTAACAGATTTTGGCCTTTGCTTATTTCTGAAGCACTTATTTGTCTATATATTAATTAAGATAATTTTTGTTTATATTTTTTCAGGCATATTATGATTCCCTTAAATTTCCAGAGAGCCTTGTTCTATGCTCTGTAAAGGAGAGGCATATGCAGGTTAAATAAGAATTTAACATATGCTTAATGAATATACCATTTAATTGTAGAATGCATTATTGTTCCTCCTTGATATTCTTGCCATGCCAAACCATCACAATTTCTGCCATTTGTCAAAGTATATTCTTACTTTGCACTTACACTGATTACACCTGATAGCCCATTTTTCTGAGTCATCCTACTGTTCTCTGTGTCCTTACTTCTCATAGTGTTGTCAGGAAACCAGCAGCAGAGGCATCCCCTGAGAGTGTGATAGAATGCAAAATTGCAGCTCCAACTCCAGACATAGTGATTCAGAATACGCATTTAAACAAAAGTCCTTGGCAATTCTTATGCTTATTAAAGTTGGAGAAGCTCTGCTCTAAGTCTTGCCTGGATTTTTCATTGTGGGCTGAGGCACATGACATATAGACATCTCTCTTTCTCTCAACTTCTTCTGTTCTCCTGGGCATTGTCTTCAATATTTCTCTTTCTTTTTCCTTTCAGCAAGTGCACCTGCTTAGGACTCACTAAACCATTTTTACAATTAATTTTCCACATAATCAAACCCTCCTATCCATATATCTCTACTATCCCTCCAAAAAGAAAAGTTTCATTGAGGCTGCCTCCCCTAGAGTTAACTAACTCAGATGGAAGTTGTAGGCTATTGCACTTAGCAGGCATTTTTCAGCCCATTGTTTGCATTTTTGTTCCATAATTTTCCTGAAACTTTTTAAGTCACAATTACCTAAAATTGTTGAACATATTGAGCATTTTTTTTGAATTTCAATTGTTTGGTCTCTCTGTCACCTTTGACACTGTTGTTGATGCATTTTTCCTTAAAGCTCCCTTTTTCCTTAGCTTCTGAGAGATAATCCTCTTCCAGTTCCACAAAGACTCAGATGGTCCTTTCTTATTTCCCCACCCCTGTGTTCCCATCCAATAGGTATTGTTCTTCCATCCATGCATGCATATATCCATCCGTCCATCCATCCATCCATCCATCCATCCGTCCATCCATCCGTCCATCCATCCATCTTCAGCTTGCTTTTTTAAATCACTCTATACATGTTCTGTAAATGATGTTTCTGACTTTCAAGACTTCAACAACCAGATTCAGAGCTACTGATTCCTTTCATCAGTGACCAAGACTTTTCTCCCACATGCCTCTCTGCATGTGAGATATCTCTCCTTGTCAATACAACCCACACTAAACTTATTTTCTCCCAAACTCTTCCACTCCATATTCCTTAGCTGGGCTGGTAGAACTGAAAAATCTTTCTCAACTCCTACTTCCTTTTCTGTGCACATCCAATTATCCCCTGGGTTCTGTCGATTCCACTGGCTTAACAACTCTCAAGTCTATCTTGTCTTCCTATCACATAGTTACCAACTTAGTTCAGATTTTCTTCATTATTTCTTACCTTCACTGCAATAATGGTCTCCTAGTAGGTTTTCATACTTCTTACCCGCAGAGTTCTTCCTAATCAACATTTCTTACTTTTTACACGGTGGAAAACTTCCCATCTCATACTGTAGCCATCTCAATGGGTTTGTTCATGCAGGTCCACCAAAAGCAAAAGGAAGGGCTCCTGAGGTTATACCAATATGAAAGGACAGAAAGGTGAGTAATTCAGATAAGATGTGGTTTCTCAGACAACGCTCCCTTCCAACATCTATGAAAATAGATGAGCATAAAGCAAAATTAAAATAATAGCAAATAGTCTGGGCACAGTGGCTCATAGCTGTAATCCCAGAACTTTGGGAGACCAAGGCAGGAGCATTACTTGATTCCAGGAGTTCAAGACCAGCCTGGGCAAAATGGTGAGATCCTGTCTCTACAAAATTAAAAAATTAGCCAGGCATATTGATATCTGTCTGTGGTCCCAGCTATTTGGAAGGCTAAGGTAGGAGGATTGCTTAAGTCCAGGAGGTCAAGTCTGCAGTGAGCCCTTTTTGTGCCTCTGTGCACCTGCCTGGGCCATAAAGCAAAACTCTGTCTCAAAAAACAACAAGAAGAAGAGTAGCAAATAAATAGCAAAAATATGGCAGAAAAAAAAAAAAAGAAAAAAAAAGAAAGCAGTCAATAAAAATAAAAGTTCAAATTGATTCTGAATAAAAAACATGCTTGCAAATCCATCTGAAGACTTCCTACCTTAGCTAGTGATTTATTAT
>NW_012110252.1:5945750-5948759 GCF_000951045.1 Mandrillus leucophaeus
TTGTGATGACCAAGGTTTCTGTTATGTAGATGAGGCCTCAGAAATTGCAGTTCTCAGAGAGAATAGATGGTAAATGTGTCTTTTGGGACCTTGAAAGTTGTCAGACTCTTACTTAATCTTTTCCAGATCTGAGAAGGGTCTGGAAAGGGAAGGCCTGGCTGCATGAATGGAGATTCTCTACCTATGCAAATTTCCCCCACAAAAGACAGCTTTGCAGGATCATTTCAAAACATGTCAAAGAAATATATTTTGTGGTAAAATATTTTATTTCCTTCGGGATGTGCTTTCTGTCATTTCTGTCATGTGATGCTATACCAGAGTCAGGTTGGAATTTAGCATTTTATTGCCACAAGGATTCTCTTTTGTCAGTCTTATGATCTCTGTTTTAACTTTAATGCTGGTCACTTGTGCCTAAGCTCCAAAAGGGAGGTGATATAATGAGGTATGTCCAACCTCCCTTCCAGTTATGGCTGGAAATTCAGGTTTCAGGTCTTTCTGGGGTCCCGTTGACCAGAAGGTGGTCGGTTCAGCCAGTTGTGGGAGCTGAAAATTTTATTTATGGTTTACAGACTTTAGAAATAAACCCCATTTGCCCATCCTATTTTGAGATGGTTCATTCATATATGAAAAACTCCCTCTTCCTTTACATCTTTGATTTATACCTAAAAACTCTGTGCAGGTACGATTTCTGTCATTCCAGTATTCTCCATGCCTCCAAGTAGTGTTAGAAATTTCCTTTTTCCAAAACTACCTCTTTCTGGAGGAGAGCTTTGGAAGCTATCATATAGTTTGGATTCATGGGCTGGGGTTTGGAAAAGAGAATTATTCCAGGAGTTTGTGAAGAACCCTAACATCTTAACAGAGCAAAATCTCTCTCTCTCTCTCCATATATATATATATATATATACACATCTTTTTTTTTTTTTCCTTGAGACAGAGTCCCACTCTGTCGCCTAGGCTGGAGTGCAGTGGCAAAATCTCAGATTTGCCATTGCATTACAGCCTGGGTGGCAAGAGTGAAACTCTGTCTAAAACAAAAAACAAAACCAACCAAACAAACAACAACAACAACAACAAATTGGCCAGGAACATTTCTGTTTAGGAAATTTAAGACCAAGGAACTGAACTAACATTGGGTACTTACCAGAGTCTAAGACCTGTAATTCATGGGCATTTAGATAAGTTTTCTCATTTAATGTTTATAACAACTCTATTGATAAGGACATGTTATCAATAGAGAAAAATGAGGAAAAATAAATGAAAATAACAACAATTGAGTACTTAATGCCAAAAGCTTTATCAGGCATCGTAAGGTATCTATTATATAAAGTTCATTTTGCAGATGAGGGATGCTGCTCTGAGAAGATGAGTAAGCTGCTCACGGAAACGTGGCTCTTAATTGCTAAAGGGAGAAAATAAAGCTTTGCCTACTTTACTGCAAAGCCCAAGCTGTTTTCATTATAACCATCCACAATCTTCAAGATAGGTAGAGACCATTTTGGACACAAATGAGCTAAACTGCTTATCTATTTGTGTTTTAATCAGGTCTGTCTGCAAAGTTATCTTCCAGCTATTTTGTATTCACCCCACGATGCCTAGCACTGTGTTCTACCATACGTGACAATCAATAAATGTTTGCTAAATTGATGGATGGGCCTTGGTGTGCTATTAAGGAACACTCATCACACTACAGGAATTGCTTTGTTCCCATGTTAATAGACAACTGGTTATGATGAACTTTTAAAGGAAAATAAAATTATTCTTCTCCAAAAACACATCTAATAAAAATGAGGATGTTATTATTATTTGGTTTGTTTTTGAGAATATTGATCTTAAATACAGTTAAATAAATAGCTGGAAGATTGAAAATAACATTAGGAAAAAGATCCTTTATGAGACATGATAAAGAACAATAATTCTTTGATATATATATATTTAAGTGCAAATTCACAGAAATCCTTCTGAAGAAACAATTGATTTACTCTTAAGTTTAAGTACACATTAAATATTTCCTGGTAGGCAGTTTCATCTATATGTTACATGTCAGTAGCATTACCTCAAATAAGAGTAACCATTTGGACCCTATTCTTTGGAGTTGAGGAATGGAGGTGATAGTTATTATGTATGAAGTGGCTGACTAGATGGTGCACGTAGACTGCCTAATGTTGATATTCAAAACAATCATATGAAATATATGTTATGCTAATCACATTTAGATGGGAAAACTGAGTGAGGAGGAAGTCAGGTATGTTTCCTGGCTTACATGTCTAGTACATGTTAAGGCCAGAATTTAAATCTGTATGTCTGATTCCAAAATCTTTGTCCACTCTGCTTCTCTCATGCTACCTCCGATAGCTCAAAGTATAAAGAAGGCACAGTGCTGCAAATAGGGCCTTCATCTAAAAAGATCATAGTAATAGCATAATGGATAATAAAATATTTACAATATCAACAGGGTCAAGGGTAAGTGCATTTTTAGAAAAAAAAAAATGACTGGAAGGAACCACCACAATGCAAACAGTGGTCATGTTGTATTATATTACATTTTGCTATTTTAGTAATGGAAAATTTTAAACTCATAGAAAAGCAAGATAAGTGCATTTTAGGACAAGGCTTTACGTCAGATTAAAGAAGATTTCTGGGAGAGAATCAGCAAGAGGCCATTGTGTAGCCTGGACAGAGGGAGGGAACGTTCCACACTACTGCTCTAACAGAACACAAGCAATGGCATATGGCACTAATTTGTGAAACTACACTTTTAATTTCAAACCCAGGTTAGGAAGAGTAGTCATGGCTGGAGAATACTGAAGAAGGCTTCCACCTGTTAGCTCAAACAGGCAGGTAGGAACTAAACTGATCCAGCAGGCAGCATGCTAGATGTTGGAGATAGAGAGTTGAACACCGTCATGTAAGTAAAAACAGCATGTTGTAGGAGCATACTTTAGGGTTGTACTTCTTTATGGATCCTCTGAAGAAGGGTACTTGATATATGTGTGTGTGTGTATATAT
>NW_012110252.1:5948900-6020869 GCF_000951045.1 Mandrillus leucophaeus
ATATTTATGTATAATTTGTATATTACATATATTATTTATATATAAACATATATATATACACACATATATGAGCAAATAGAACATAATAACTTTTCTACTTCCTTGTACATTGCTTTTTAACCTTTCTTCCTTCCTAATATGTGCATCTTGCATGAATTCCCTATCTACCTTCTTGCATACTGGCCCAATATAGAGAATATATTAATTATTACTTTCCTTATAATAGCACCCAACCCATCTGTTTTATTCAGAAACCCAGTTTTACATTCCATTTTCAATGTCCAGCAAAAAACAGAGAAGGTCTCAGCATTATGAGTGCTGCCCCATGAGATAGTAGGTAGAATGGCCCATCTGTTAAAACACTGTTCATAATTTAAAATGGAACATTTTAAAGCTCAGTGAAATTGTTTCTGGTCTCCAGTACAATGAAATTCTGTTCTCTTACCTCCTGGAGAGATTGACCTGAACATGGAAAATTGGGCCTTTTTGGCTCTTGCAGTGAATATAAATGGTGATGTCAAATCACTAACTTGGCCCAGGAGATAATTTCTTGTGAGTCGTTGGGGCTGGCTGTTCAGTCTTACATGTTTTACACAGAATTCCAGACCATTCTGAAGAAGGTTTCTTGGCTTCCATCTTAAGGATCAAAAGCAAGTTTCCTCATGGTTTGTGATTCTTATGCCAAGAGTAAATGTGCAGGAAGGTCATAAGCAGTAGCAAAGATCCTTTCACATCTGCCTTCAACTTGAGCAGTCAGGCTTACTAATTTGACCTCCTACTGTCATTTAGAATCTTCTGCCAGGAGAGTTTTTTCTTTTTTAAAGAAGTGAGAGGTAGATAATTTGTTTTAATTATTTATATTTAAGAAGTGGAAGGAACAGGGAAGAAAAAAGAGATGCCCTGTTTTTCTGAGGAGTATGCCATGGATGGACATTTAGGGCACAAAACAGCAGCTACCTGGTTTATGTTGAAAAAAAAATAAAAACATGTAAATATCAATTATTGTGCAACAGTAGCCCTGAGGAGGTTCTTCTGCATACCCAATCTTTCTAAGCACCCCTAAGTGTCTTGGACTCTCCATTACAGAAAATGTGTTTAGGTCTATGAATGGAAGAGCACACCTGTGTGTGTCCTGTCTCAGTGTTTCTGTGATGATGTGGATGTGCTATTAAAATACTAGTAGCAAATGGCAATGTTTTTCTAGTCTTGATGTTATTCTCATAGTATTTACAGGTCACATCAACTGGGCAGATGTGGCTACAAAGTAAGGTCATAATACTTCAAAAATTATTCTCCTTGAAAGCTCATGTATATATATTCTCAAGAGACACTCTCAGACAGTTAGAACCAGTGTTTATTTCTTTGTAATGACTTATTCTCCCAAACATGGTTATCTCATTGCCCAGGTCAAAACAGATTAAAAGGGGGAAATGCTTCTAACAATCAGCAAAGGCAAAAACTGCAAAGGGATGGAATAAAAAAACAAACAAACAAACATAAGGCAGACATAATGATTTACAGAGCCAAGAAATCTGAAGATATCTATTTGAGGAGCCAATAATTACACGTATACAAATAATCTTTGGAGGAATAGCACAAAAATTGATGTCTCAGAGGTTGACTCAAGTCATAATTTTTAAAATCCCTAGTGTAAGGAGGCACAGAGCAATATAATTTTAGAAAATCACCCATCCAAAATATATATATATATATTTTCAAAATATATTTTAAAGAATTTTCACTTAAAGAGGACATTCCTTTTACCAATGATGTAGACTACATTAGTTCTTCTTCCATTTAGATCTGAAGTTCAGTTAGCTCAGTCTCTTTTGTACTAGGTAGAGTTAGTGGCTATTCCCTTGAATAGTCCAGATGACTTCACTCTTAACAAGACAGTTCCAGAGTAGTTAACATGCAAGCCACGTGTGAGGGTGTGTGTGGGAGAGAGAGAGGAGTTGGTGGGAAGAGGAGGTCATCTGTGCTAATGGAAAATAAACTCAAAGGGCATATCCAGCATCACCTTTGTATGGGAAGGACATCTATTTGGGGTTTTCATTTTCTGATAGGGAGTGATAGAATTACAACTAATATAATAAATAAATAGAGCTTTAGGGAATGCAACAAAAGAATCCCAGCCCTGGCCAGTGATTTGATTTGCTCTAGCACATCTATCTGACTGAGCCATCTGGCAGTGAACCAGTGTTATCAGAACAGCAATGGGTGTAACCTTGAGGCGGGCTGGCCCCTTGACAAACAGACTGGTGGGAAAAGTGCAGGATGTGGCAGACTGAGGATGAACAACTCTCCACCCCGCAGAGGATAGCAACATAGGGAGAGAAATGAGTGGTACACATCACTTTGTCCAGAGTGTTTGGCCAGCCAGGTACGAAAGGCGCTTAGGCTGGATACCTAGGAATGTCTAATAGCAGGTGGAGCAGACAGGAAAGGAGGCTAGCTCTAATTAAAAAGAGATAAATTATGGTTTGGAGAGAGCTGTCCATTCATAACCCAGCGGGCTACAGAAGGCAGAAATCGTTCCCCAATGGGATAAACTGTTAAGAGTTTGAGTGAACTCCAACTAAGAAGGCCTATCAAGGGACAGAAGGCAGGGCATAGAGAATGTTGTGATTTAGAAGTTATACAGCCAACTACCTTCTAGGTACACCTGTGCTGTCAGACTATTAGAACATGACCCAATTCAAAGTTCTATTCAGCTTTGAGACTTAGGCTGCCAGTACTCCCACCAGGTCACATTTGGCTCAGACAACTTTACACAGAGGAATGAAGGTCATCAGCGTAAAAATAGAGATGTTCAGAGCTTAAGGAGGAAAAGCAGATGATATCACATGAGGAATGAAAGAGGCACTGGGATGTGTAACACTGTATTAAGATGAATATTACAAAGCTGAAACAAAGAGTTTTTAAATTCTAATTTGCATTTCCAAAAGTTATATGCACAGATACTTGCACTGCTTCATTTCCTCTCTACATGGGGGTCTGGGTGGCTATCTGGAGGAAAAGAAAAAAGCTTATCATTTTTTTTTTTAGTGCCCTATTGAACACATCACTGCATTTTAATCTGGGACAGATGGTGGAAAATGGCATCTGGTTAATCAGGGGTTCATAGATTATTTGGTGATACAACTTAACTGTGCTGAAGAAGAAATGAGAAATTGTGTGTCTTCCCTAGAGCAGCATTATAAAGCACCCTTCCTGGTGTTTAAAATTGATTGTGCATTATATTGGTTTAAAGAGTGGCATTTTGAAAATAAAATTAGGGCTGATTTGCATTTGTGGTGAAATAGTTGCACAGGCATTTGATAAGAATAGTTCCTCTTTCTTTTATAACACATTTACAGTTTGCATTTATTTATATTAACTCAATGTTTTATTCAACATTGTTTTAAAAGACAAGACTAACATGGATATAATTACTCATAAAGAAAATAACTCTTGTGAGTGAGAATGATTACTATGTATTTCATTTGGGAAAATAAAACACAATGTTTTTTTTTTTTTTATTAATCAGTGCACAGGCAATACCTCAGGAAATGTACCAAGGTAATTCAATTTTATAACTGATAATTTTGAAAGGCATTTTGAAACATTATATATTATTAATATTTACATCTAGAATTGCACTTGTAGATGCTATCAGAATACTTGATCAATATCTGTTTATTAAGATTTAAGCTCCATGACTTAGTTGCATTATGTTTAATTTATGTGTATTTCCTTGATTCACAGTCTGTAGTAAATTCTGATTGCTTAGATCTGGGCAAAATGTCTTTAAAATTATCAATAACTTCCAGGCAATAAAAAAAATGAATTGCGTATTGATGGTAAAGGAAAACAAACTGCTACATGCGATGCACACAGATTTATTAACTAAATAAGTCTTCATTCCTCCTCCAAATATGATTGAAATTTATAGTCTTTCTAGAAATTTCTATTTTCCAAGAAAGTGTTTGCAAAGACGTTTGTACAGTAATTGAACTAGTAACTTTTCCAGTAATTATAAAGGGGAACTTGGACATGTACAAAATAATAATCTTATTTTATTTATGGCATATCATATTATCTTTGAAAAGGAACTCAGGTGACATGATGTTTAAAAGTTTCACTCTCCTAAATGAAAAATATGTTGCCATTGTAGAATTGGTCTTGTAAGATGGTGTCAGACATAGAAATCATAGGAAAGTTTATAGATTTTGGTTTTAATTTTTAAGGTATTTCATGTAAATCATCAATGGACTCTAGGAAGACATAATCCCTCCCACCCCCACCGCACACACATATTAAAAACTTTACATTGTAAAAGGCCAGGTAAATACTACTGAGACAGAGAAATACATAGTAAGCACCTGGTTGTAAATTTAACCATAATCATCCAGAAGATTAGTTATAAAATGGACATTCTGGGCTGAGTATCAATGGTTAAGTAAATTAAGCTTTACCAGGAAAGGGAGGGAACTGAATTTCCAAGTGGGTCATAGGTGAAAAGCAGGTTTTGTGAAACACCTAGGGATGCTGCAATTAAATAGCCTGCAACTGGAAGGTAGATCTAAGAAGTAAAAAAAAAAAAAAAAAAAAAAAAAAATTAAGATGCTACTTTGTTATAAAATAACTTGATGATTCTGTGTTCATGATACATGAATCAGCTTCCTCCCATCAGTACAGGGAACTTGGTCAATGAACTGACTCTAATGTGTGCTTCTTTGCCCCAAAGTTATAAGGCAGAAAGTCTAAGCTTTAGAAGCTGACTCCTATGGGAGAGGGGTAGCATTCATGTATCATGGCACACACATGTTCATTCTATGCCCCATAAGGGGCAAACACCATTCTGGGTATTTAGGGCATGAATGTGAACAAAATAGACAAAGGGTTTGAGGTGTGGAGTATATATTACAAGAAGAGAAGAGAGAAGATAAACATATAAACAAATCAACATGTTCCATATGGTGATAAATTTTACAAAAATAACAAACCAGGGTAAGGAGGATAGCGAACACAGGGATGCTATTTTAGAGAAGGTGATCAGGAAAGATCTTCCAGGCACAGTGACATTTGACAGAGATATAGAGGAAGTAAGCAATGAGCTATGTGGATGTTCTAGGGAAGTGCACTCTTGGCAAAGGAAACAGCAGGAACAGTGCAGAGAGTTTCTGTTTAAGGACCAGCAAGACAGGCAGCAAGTGAGGCTGCAGGGCTATGGGCAGAAGGAGGATGATGGAAAATGATGGCTCAGAGCTGGTGATAGCGAAGAGGCAAGATCAGTCAGAACCTTTTGACCGCTCTGAGAAACTTGGCTTTTCCTTTCACTGAGGCAAGAGGCCACTGGACATTTTTTAGTAGAGTCATGTGATCTGGCTTCTCTTTTACATAGCTTATTTTGGCTACTCTGAGGAAACTGAAAAGAAGGAAGACAACAACAAGCTTTTGCAACAATTCAAACAAAGGGTGTTAAGAGTTTGGACCACATTTATAGCAATGGTAGTGAGAAATCAGCACCTATTCTGATGTGAGAGTCAATGGGATTTGCTGACAGACTGGGTGTAGTGTGTGATAGGAGAAAGAAGTGAAAAGATGTAATCCATGATACCAAGTTTTCTGATCCACAGAATTAAAAGGATGGAGCTACCATTTACTGAAATGGAGTTGATAATGGGAAGCAAGTAAATCTGAAGTCCATTTGGGGGGCATAATTATTTTGAGATACTTCTTAGCTATTGGAGGACAGATCAAAAGATGTGACGGGTTTCTCTTGAAAAAAAAAAAAAAAAACTAAAGAATGAATGAACTAGAGGAATATGGTAAGATTGCCAGATAGGCTTAAGAATCACCAGAGTTTGTGAATTTCCTCCAGTGTATTAAAAACTCCACCAGAAATGAGAACAATTGAGTTAGAGCAAGAAGGTAGGGATGTTTGGTGAAGTGGTTAAGGTTTGGAAAAATTACTTAGAAATATTTTATCTTCTATACGTTATAGGGGTGGGGATATTATGGCCAACTGTGTGGCTTGGAAAAGTTCCTTAGTTAATTCTCATTTCTTCTACTCAACATGCAGTTCATATAAATGCAGAGAGAACATCTCTTTAGGTTATATCAGGAGCATTCTCAAACACCCAGAAATTGGCAATTTAGGAAGGGAGGAAAGGAATATTCACTGATTACCTGCTATGTTCCAGACGCTGTGCATGCTGCTTCACACATATTATCTTAATTGATCTTCCCGACACATTTTTGAGATGGAAACTCTTATTTTCATTTTAGAGGTGAAAAAAGTAAGGTTAAAGATTCATCTACTTAACATAGTTAGGCAGGGATAGAGCATTGAATTTGCCTTACCTGCCATCATTTCCATCTGAAGAAGTTGAAAAGCTGCCTCCAAATATTTTGGTATGAGATTGGGGTACATAAATACTTGTTAATAACTTGTTCGACTGCATTATGTCTAGACAAGAATATATTAAATTTGGAAAAGAAATAATTTTAGGAGTGTAAGCTTTATGAGGATTTAGTCCATGCTGTCTTGTATACAGATGCATTCTATTCATTCACTCACCTAATATTCATTTGATGCTTACAATAAGAAAGGAGGTTTTTGTTTATTTGTGTTTGCTTGTTTGAGACAGAGTCTCACTCTGTCACCCAGGCTGGAGTGCAGTGACTCAGTGTCAGCTTACTGCAACATCCACTTCCCTGGTTCAAGCTATTCTTGTGCCTCAGCCTCCTGAGTAGGTAGGACTACAGGTACATGCCACTATGCCTGGCTAATTTTTGTATTTTCAGTAGAGACAGGCTTTTGCCAGGTTGGCCAGGCTGATCTCAAACTCCTGTCCTCAAGTGATCTGCCCGCCTCACCCTCTCAAAGTGCTGGGATTACAGGCATGAGCCACCACATGAGGCTAGGCTAGGAGTTACATGCTCCATAGTTAAATAAGATATAGTTCTTGTTCTTGAGGATTTCCTATTTTATATATATATACACATAAATATATAGACAGCCAGATAATAGCACATTGTTTCTACTTTAAAGGCTGCACTCCTCTTGCCTGTTTAATATTCATCAACTGCCTATAATCTGGGGCTTTGCAAAAAATCATTCACTGCTTTTTGCAGTGATCAGTTAATCAAGCAGAGCCACAAAGGGACTCAAGCAAGAATAGTAGAAGGCTGGCTTCTGGAATACAGGAAAAGCCTCTGTTAGCCAGAGCCCAGGGTTCTAAATTCAGACAAAGTCAAAGGCTGGGAAGAAAGCAATGTGTGCGTACAGATAGCATGGACCCAGGAGATCAGCCCCAGGGATGGAGATCAGATGGAAGCCAATATTGCTGGTCTAAATAGAGGCAGACCAAGTTTAGAAACTGAAGCACAGAAGTTCAACTGTTTCAAAGAGATTTACTGCAGCTTTGAAAAATACGAACTGAAAATCAGGGGTGAGTGTGGCAGAGCCCACAAGCTCCCAAAGAAAGAGAGGGAAGCGCTAACTGGGCAGCATCTGTGTGGCTTCTTAGGCTTTAGAGCCTTCTGAAGATGCTGTATATCTTTCTCTATCAGGACCCAGGGAAGTTGGGTTGTTCCCTGGGAATACTTAACTGCTGCATCAGGAGGAAGAGCCAGCTCCAGTGCCCTAAGTCCCCAGCTCCAGTAGCCCTTGAGGATCCCTGGTCTACTTTAGCTCATCTTTCAAAGCTGCCTCACTCTGAGTAGTTTTTCCTCCCTCTAAAAGAGGCCTATTACCCTTGCTACTGCTGCTGCTAGTGGTGGGGGTGTCCTAGATTTGTCTAGTTGTCTAAGTTTGGGGACTAGATCTTGGATTGGAGTTGAACTTGAACTTTTATTAAGGGGCAAGGCTCTTGACTGAAATTTCTTCGGTAAACTCTTGTTCCTAGAAAAAATCCAGCATTGGGCTCCCTTTCATCGACCTTTTCATTCTGTAGATACTAAGCCTAATTCTTCTCCTAGCTAGATTCACATGTCTTGGGCTAGTACCCGATTCTGGGAGGGACAGTAGTAGGTCATATCATGATTGCAGTCGATGAGCATGGTGCTGTGAAGCTGGCTGAAGTGGCCCTCGATAAAGGTCAGAAACAATAGGCAAGAAGGGTACACCATTTATACCTACTGGTAAAGTCCGTTGGTAGCCCATGACTGGACAGAAAAACGAGAGCCCCTTTCAGAGGATGGAAGTTAAATTATTCGTTATAAAACCAGAGAAAATATTTAGGCCACTGGAAGTAATGGTTCATTATGATTATTAAAACAACAATGGCAACATGCAAGCTAAGGATATCTTTAAGATATTGTAGAATGCCTGAGAAGATAAAATATGAGGCAAAATAAATGGCAGGGAATAAATGGGTCTGATTAGTGGATGACTTACTATCCATGATGTAGCATAATTTCCACAAGGCTATATTCTAAAATATGCAGTTAATGCCATAGAAAACACAAAAGTATACAATGCACTGGGATCTCAATATGCCAAATGCACTGTAGAGTCCAGTGGGGTTGATCTTGCTGAGGATGGCCATGCCTCAACAAAGTTTAGCCTCCTAGATCTTAGGTCATTTGTATTATCTGATAGCATAAAGGTACATGGCATCATGGAAAGAGCTAAGTACCACATTGGAGAAATCTCCCCGGATACCCAAGGATCCTCTAGGAATTTCATTCTGTTCGTATCCCACTACCATTAGAGGACAGAGCCATCTCAGATGCAGCCTCTACCAATCGCGAGATTCCTTCTCCCAGATCTTTATGTCGTCTCAGAAGAATGGTATTCGTTTTTTTTACAGTGTGTGTGTGTGTGTGTGTGTGTGTGTGTGTGTGTGTGTGTGTATGTGTCCCTGTCCTGGATCCACTTCACACTGTGTTAAGCAAAGTGGCTGAGAAAATGCAGAGTTCTTTCAGGCTGAGACCTATTATGTTGCCCTATATTGGATAATCAGAAGGGCTGTTTACACAGTAGGATAGAATTCACTGTTTTATTTTTCAACATTTAACACAGTGAAAGATTTAAACATAAATTATTTGGTTGGCTCACTCAGTTACTTGCAGGGAAGCTCCTGAATCGCCGCTTGATCCCCATGCTCCACCAACCAATTCCTGAAACTTGGAACTGAAGCATATTTTTTAGAAACACCAATGCAACAGAAATAAATGTGATTACCCTGGGACCAGTATACCTTATTCTGACCCATACTTCCCTCTCTCTAGGATTGCTCTCTACTGGGAAATGTATCTTGTTCTTTGGCCATTCTCATGTAGAGACACTGTTCCCTCCCCATGCACCTGTTAGGATTCAGAACAAGAAGTCACTTAACTCTCCTTATGTAGAATCGTTAAGAGTACACGATTATTCAGGAAATTGTAACTTTGATATATTTAAATATAAGAAACATTTGCTTGGAATCTGACCCATTTTTGTAGTTCATGGGTGAATCAGAAAATTAGGTTGGGCTTTAAATGATGTTTTAACTGCTCTGCAAGGTGCAGGCTAAAACCTTTCCTCTAGCTGGATGCTTTAAAAAGAAAGAACTCACCCAGTGTGGCTCCCTTCTTTCAAGTGTTGACTCTTCTCCAGAATTTGCCTGCTTTTGTCACTCTCCAGTGCCTTCAGGTAGTTGTTTTGTAGTTTTTCCAGCATTTATAGTTATTTTTTTGGGAAGGGCAGTCTGATTGAAGCTTATTCACACATTTTAGAGGCATTCCTGACGAAACAGGAAGAAAAATTTGCACTGTTCACCCTTTGCCTTGCGAGCAAAAGGTTTGTAATTATTATATACATACACTTTCTTGGCTTTCATTCTTTTCTAATATGTACATCAGAAAAACAAAGGAGAAATAAAAGAAAGGCAAGAAGATGAATGGAAGAAAGAGATAAAATGAGGCTTTTGATTAATATATAATGACATATCCACAATTACCATATTGGGCAGAATAGTTTCCTGTTCCTAAACATTTCCCATTATCTGCCTATTCATCACTTCCTCCCTCCTTTCAAATTCATGACAACCACTTATCCTTTAACTGTCGCCATAGTTTTGCTTTTCCAGAATGTCACATATTTGGAATTACGAAGTATGTAGCCTTTTCAGACTGACTTCTTTTAATTAGTAATATGCACTTAAGATTTATCAGTGCATTTTAATAGCTGCATAGCTCATTTTCTTTTAGTATTGAATAATATTTCGTTGTATGGACATACCACAGTTTATTCATCCATTCATCTACGGAAGGGCATCTTGGTTGCTTCCAAGTTTTGGCAATTATAAATACAGTGCTGTAAACATCTCTGTGCAGGTTTTCATGTGGACATAAATTGTTAATTTATTTGGATAAACACTAAGAAGTCCAATTGCTGGATCACATGATAAGAGTATATTTAGTTTTGTAAGAACTGCCAAACCAAATGGTACAGCGGCTGTACCATTTTGCGTTCCCACCAGCAACGAATGAGAGTCTCAGTTGCTCCACATTCTTGTCAGAATTTAGTGTTATCAGTATTTTCAGTTTTAGCATTCTACTAGATATGTAGTTGTATCTCATTGTTGTTTTAGTTCTCAATTCCCTAATGACATATACTATTGAGAATACCCACACTTTTATAGCATGGTATACTACTACTGCTGCCATTACTTGTACACACCTAATTAAAACTTTCTATGTACTAGGCAATATGCAGAGTACTTTCCATATATTTTCTCATAACCCTATGAGTCACATACAACATATTATGCATTTTCAGGAAAAAAAAAATAAAACCACCCTGAAGTTTAGAAGAATTAAGTATACTGCTAGTAAATATTGAATCTATGACCCTGGGGTCTTTCTGACTCCAACTCTCATATTTTAACCACTACATACTTTTTCCTCAAAGTGTGATCCTGAATCTCCTACTTCAAACCAAGTAGGAAGGTGAAAAAAATTCAAAATTCTGAATTGTACAATATCGCATCAGAATCTTCCTGCTGAGAGTGGATCTGGAGTGGGAGAGTCTGAAACACACTCAAGATTAAGAGCCATTATACTACCATTCTAGGATTACTCCAAGTCCAAAGAGCAGTTTTGATATTTTGTTTCTATCTTGTATCATGTATTTCTCTTTGAAGTATATTTACAAAAGCCTTGTTATTTGTATAAAATAAATTATAATAAAAACATTGAGAATATATCTTAAATGTAGATGAATACATAGTTTTCTATGTTCCCTAATTAAGGATGCTATAAAGTCTTTTCCTCGCACACTTCTACCCTAGAGATAAATTTGACAACGGGGGAAAAAAACAAAAACCTGTCTGTCAAATATCTACTATGTATCATTCTGGTATAGTCTGAATGTTTGTGTCCTCACAAAATTCATATTTTGAAATCACCAAGGTGATGATATGAGGAGATAGGGCCTTTGAGGTGTGATTAGGTCATAGGTGGAGCCCTCATGAGTGGAATTCCTGTTCTTGTAAAAACACTTTAGACAGGTAGCTTGCTCCTGCCCACATATGAGGACACAGCAGGTGCCACCTATACACTAGAAAGTGGACCCTCGCCAGACTCCAAATGTGCCAGAGCCTTGATCTTAGACTTCACAGTCTGTAGAACTGTGAGAAATCATTTTCTGTTGTTTATAAGCCACCCAGTTTATGACATTTTTGTTATAACAGTGCATAGGGACTAAGATATACTTTGTGCTAGATAAATTGAACAAAGTTCATACAAAATACTTCTAGAATTATGACAGATTTACCTAACTATAAAAGTCTAATGTCTTTACTGGACAGAAAAACTGCATATATTTGCACATATTACTATACGATATATACTCTATATATGCATATATAGTGTGTGTGTATATATAGTATCGAATATATACTATACCATAGTATACCATAATATATTCTCTCTCTCTCTATATATATATATATATAGATATAGATATAGATATATATATATAGAGAGAGTATATTTAACAGTAATTTCAGGCCAAGGAAAAAATCATTATTGCAGGAACTCTATGAAAACTTATTAATTAAAATAAACAGACAGCTATTTGTTGTGGCTTTTGATCCAAGACAAGGCATTATTAAGGATATTAACAATATAATTGCCTGTGTTCAAACCTCTGCTATGCTTCTAAATCATTGTGGAACTTTGGGCAAGCTTCCGTAACACCTTTTAGATCTTGGTGTACAAGATTCTAAATGGAGATAAGGAAAGACTCTACGCTCTAGAATTATTGAATTAAAATAATTAGACAGTGCCTGATTCACATTAAACATTCAATAAATGTGAACTATTATTGTTTTCACTATTATTATTCTCAAAAATAGAAATAAAAATGGAAATTAACTAACAGAGTGGTAGAGTGGAAAGCGTGGCAGAATGGTAGTGTGAGATCCAAAAATATAAGGATAAAAATGATATGTGACAAATCCATAGTGTAGAAATTGAATACTCTGAGCATGAAAAACTGAAGAAATCACTTTTCATGGGAGTGGGCAGGGATGCATGGCTTCTTTGAGGAATCTAAATAAACTTGAAAATGTTTTTAGGTAAAAAGAATGTGTATTTGGAGTGGGTGTCCTCAGGGATGTACAAATTTAGAGACATTAGCACTTTTTGGCAGATAGGGAAACTGCATTTGGACCCTCAGACACAGCCCACTGTGTCAAGACTTGGCAATTTGAGGAGAGATGGTGCCAAGGTAGGTGCTGTATAAGAAAGGAATCTCAGACACGTGAGGAGAAGGCATCCTTTCCATACTAATTGAAGCTGAACTCAAACAGCAAGCTAGAACCCCATTTGCAGCTAGAAAATTGCAGACTGAGTACTACAGTCTTTTAAACAAGCCTGTCACTGAGTTCACAAAGGCAAGAGGCATTGTCACCTGAAGCCACAAATCCTGCTAAGAAGAGCATTAATTGTTCTCTATATCACATAGACGGTTTGGTTCTGCAATCAATAAGAAAGAGTGGGCTCATACCAGGACCCATTGCTTTTTTCAGGTAAATTTGGAATTCAACAAATAGACCACAATCTACAATTTTCTCCATAAGGCAGAATGCAGGCTAAGTTGATACAGTATTTACCAGCATGGAAATGAGTTAATGGCCTTGCGATGAGAATCTCGGTGACATAAATCCCCATTCTCTTTACAACTTCTTGAGTTTGTCTTGGTGTTTGCTAACTCTGAGGAGGTCTGAAAGAATAAACAGTGTCTGCATTCTGCTTTCAATGCCATGAACACATTTTGGAGAGGCAGGAGCAATTTTATAGCTGTACATACACTGGAGAGAGAGCATGACCCTGGAGAGCTAGAGGTTTATCATCACTTTAAAAAATAACGGTTGAGAAGGAACTGCTCTCAGTGTAGTCTCTGTCTTTTATTTTATATATTTTTAATAGCTACCTCTTATCGAGTGTTTACTAAGAGCCACAAACTCTATTAGGCACTGTTTAAACTTTTATTTTAAAATGAAACACAGATACAGCAAACCACACAAAATTATTATAAGGCAAATAGCATCTTAACCACTACATGTGTCAAAGACTGAAACCTTGCTAGCTGTCCAGAAGTCGCTACACATTCTCTGTCCTGTCTCTCCCCAAAAATAACCACCATCTTGACTTTTATATTAATTTTTTTTACTTTTTTATTGTTTACAATAAACAATAAATGTTTAAGTGAACATCCTGAGGCATTATAATGTAGTCATCAATTTTCAAATTGGTATGTCTTTTAGCTCCAATATCATCAACATGTCATCTCCCTTCTTCCCACAAACTCCTTTCCCTTAGAATGAATCTGTTGACAAATACGGGCCACTTGCGGATTTTGCCCCAGCGTGGATTTGGTGAGTATATTGATGTACTCGTGGTACCAATCTACATGTTCTTCTCTTCTCTGCATTTCCAGCAAGTGGCTGCAGGACCCTTGATCAAACTCAGCTTTTATATTGTTTGCAACATTATAGGTAGCACCGAGTCATCAGGAGGCAAACTGATGGTTAACAGCAGGCTGGTTATTTTCTTGGTGATTATAAAATGGTAATACTCTAATTCTACCCATTATTTTTACACACTAGCTCAAATAATTTCATATGTAAGGTAATTCTTCCTTTCATCTACAATTTGGTTACCCAGTGGTATAACTCCCAAAAAGACAGAACTGAGGTTTTTATGATAGGTTTTGTGATAGTAAGTTGGTTCCCTATCATCCTCAGAAGATCAATTAGGATTTAAATTTATCTGATGGATCCCAATGCACTGTAATTTTTATCCTTATTGAAGTGCTATTTTTTCCTTCTTCAGCCAGGTAGAGCCTTTTCAAGGTTAACTTTTGATTCCTCTTGAACTAGTAGTCTTTGATACTTCCCATGTTAGTTCATAACAAAATGTTTCAGATTTATCTAGTATGCTTCTTTTCTTATATCTGTATTCAGCCACTTTTCTAAGAAATTCTGTTTTTGTTTTGTTTTGCTTTGTTAACACCACAATCTGGTTGCAAGTGATAGTCATTGCTATTAGGGTTGCCAGTGTTAGCACATAAAAATACAAACCACGTAGTCACGTACTTGGGACATACTTATACTGCAAAATTATTTGTTGTGTGTCTGAAACTCAAATTTAATTGAGCACCCTGCATTTTATTTGACAATTAATTTATGCTAGGCTGGTCATTATTTTTAGACCGAGTTAATCTAGGTCCTCTGAGAAGCAGGTGCAACTAGATGTGCAAGAGAGTTATTGGAGAAAATGTCTGTGAGGGAGTAAGAGAATGAATGGAAAAAGCAGGAGTATCCTTTAGACTGTGAGGCTTTACTGCTGTGAAGGTCAACAGGAAGAAAGGAGAATAGATAGAAAGAGTCTCAAACTGTAGTTCAGGTCTAAGAAATATTTAGGAGGGTTCTCAAACCAAAGCTGTCCAACGGAGGATTCCCACAAGCCCTAAAGGGACTGCTTCAGTATCTCTGCCACCTGCACTCAGTCATTCACCTAGCGTAAGCTGTGGGAAGCATAGCCTCACTGCTAATGCTGTTGTGCATTAGGAATGAGATAATAATGATATCTCCAAATCAAAATTTCCAATTCAATTTCGGGGCTATTTTCTAAAGGAACTTCTTCTGTTTGCCTCTTATCTATAGTGAAAATTATAGTTCTTAAAGTCTTGGAGATTAGAGAGTTAGAACATCTCATAATTACTCATTTACTTTTCTAATATTATACACACAACAGTAACTATACAAATATTATCACCACCCATTATAAATATTGAAAATATGTTTTCTTGCATATGCCATTTCATTCTCTCCATTTGGTTGTACTAAATCTACATTGGTAGATAATATAGCTGTTATGTACTCTTTCCCACTTAACACTCAATTTGTCTTATTCTACAATAACTAAGTATGTAATCCACCATAATTCTTATGCTTATATCTCTCCAGTTCTGGAATGTTCGCAATGGCTCTTAGTGACATGTAGTATTGGACAATTGAAACATGTCTAGTCTCAATTGGTATGTTTGTAAGCATAAAGTATTTTTTATGGATATTGGAAATGTACTAACAATGTAAAATCTCAGATAATTTTCATACAGATTATATATCAAGATGATAAAATGTTTAGTGTGCTGGGATAAATAAAATATACCATTGATTTAAATTCTTCTATTTCTTTTTACTTTTTTCTCAGGTAGCTACTAAAAAATTTAAAATTACATATATGATTTTTATTTTTTTGTTTAATTGCAATGTTCCTGTTAATTTCATTTTCTGAAACTCATTTCTAGAAGATTCCTCAAAAAAAGTCCCATGAGGACAATATTCTTTGAGTGATTGCATGCTGGTAACAGTCTTTATATGACCGTTATAATTGATATTCAGTTTTACTGAATATAAAACCTCTGCTCCATATTTTTTTTCTTGAATATCTTAAATATGTTACTTCATTTTTTCTAAGATAAAGTGTTACTGTAGGAAAGTTTAATAATAATAATCTTAGTTCCTTTTTAAGTCAAGTATTCTTTTGTCCTAGATGCCCAAGTAATTCTTTTTTTTCCCTCTTTCTTAATTTTACTTGGTGTTGATTGTATTATATTAATATTAACAGTTACACTATGTGATTTTTTCAGTAAGTTTAAATTAATTTTTAAAATTTCAGGATCACTTTCTTATACATTTTAGTATTGAGGGTTTTTTTTTTTTTTTTTTTTTTTGAGACAGAGTCTTGCACTGTCGCCCAGGCTGGAGTGCAGTAGTGTGATCTCAGCTCACTGCAAGCTCCGCCTCCCAGGTTCAAGCGATTCTCCTGCCTCAGCCTCCCGTGTAGCAGGGACTACAGGTGCCCACCACCACACCAGGGTACTTTTTTGTATTTTTAGTAGAGACGAGGTTTCACTATGTTGGCCAGGCTGGTCTGGAACTCCTGACCTCGTGATCCACCTGCCTCGGCTTCCCAAAGTGTTGGGATTACAGGCGTGAGCCACCGCACCCAGACGGTTTTGAGGGTTTTTTTTTTTTTTTTTTCCTTGCTTTGTTCTCTCACTGAGGAACTCCCACGACATTCATGGATCTTTTTTGCCATCTATAATGTATGTCACATTTTCTTGAAACCTCTTTCTTTATTTCTTAATTTCTTTTTAGTGTTAAATATTTTTTCTCCTTTTCAACTTGATTTCCTTTAAAGTGTTATTTTTGTACTTATATTCTCTTATTTTCCTTCTAGATTAGTCTTTATTCCTACTCTGTTGTTTCTTTTATTTCCATTTTTTTCTTGAGTTTGATCTCTTTTTCTAGTTCTGATTAACTTTTTTTTCATGTGTTGCATGATTTTCTTAATGTCCTTTAGCTCATTTTAAAGTAATATGTTACACTTCTAAAAATATCTTGAGCATGACATTTTTTGCCAGGCTTATTTTGTCAATAGCAGAAGTTGGCAAATTTCCTGTAAGGTTCAAGTCAGTAAATATTTTACACTATATAGGCCATATGGCCTGTCACAAATACTTGACATTGCCATCGTACCATGAAGATAGTCATAAGCAATATGTAAATGAATAAGAGTGGCTATGTACCAATAAACCTTTATTTCTAAAAACCAGAAAGTAGACTGGAGTTGGCCTCTGGGCTACAATTTGCCAGTCTCTGGTCCCTAGGAATGTCATTCTATGTTTTCTTGTAGCAACTTTCTTTTTGGGGCTAAACTTTACATACATGGCATTTGACCTTGATAGTTTTCTATTGCTCATTTTTGTACAAATTTAGTTTTTTTGAACTTTTAGATAGCTAAAAATTAAGACAGACTTTTCAACCTAAAGGAGATCCTTCTTCTCTTATTATGTAACAGTAAATATACTGTTGGAAGGATGCCTGGAAGGTTTGTTTCAAGAGTTCACAGGATCTAGACTGCACCAGTCACTTAAGACCTTGACACAGGCCTGCTAAGTACAATGAAACATCTGAGATTTTATACTGCTTACAAGCTAATGAGTTAACCCACCAGTTTTATGGATGTTGGCAAAAGACATGAGACTCTGGGGTCAGAGGCAAAGAGTTTTATTACTCATAGTACAATAAGTAGGATGAACATGAGCGTATTTGTGTGAGTTCTGCTTCTCCTCAAGTCCCATGGGAGGGGTGGTTGAGCCAGATGGATGCTTACCCACACTGTAGGCTGTAGTATAGAAGTGGAACCCTGAGCTTAAGGAACACAAATCTTTTATAATGGGGAGTAAGCATGCTTGTTATTTTGTTCCAGAGGAAGACACTATTTTTTTATACTGAAGAGTAATAATGCTTGTCCTTTACTCCAGAGGAAGGTATTAGTCCTTCTTTACAGGTTAATTCTGCACAAATATTCTTTAAATATATTACGAAACAAAGGACATTTCCTTCTGATAAGAAATGCAGAAATATGAAAGACCAATTTCCTGCTGGGAAATAGGCTCCCCACAGGGCCCCTTTTACTCAGTGTTGGAATGCACGAAATCTCTGCTAGTTCTATTGAGTGCTCTTACATTGGCCCACTGTAGTTTCTAGTGAATACCCATTGACTATTTGGGGGTTCCTTTCTTAAATATTTTGGAATTATCAGATCTGTACTTTGCCCTACTGCTTTCTTCTGCATTTGCCCACATAGATACCAAAGGCACCCACACTGTGTGGCTTTTGGTATTTAGGGATTTGTAAAAGTATCTAGTTATTTAGAATTGTTGTAAATGTTGTACTTTTGGTTCTGGTATCTAATTCTCTATCTAACCTAAAACCATGCTGTCCTCACAGCAGCCTATCTTCCCAAAATAACCCTTTCAAAAAAAGTATGCCAAGCCTGATTTTACTTTTTTTAAAGTCCTCATTTTGAGAATAAACTTTATTTTTCCATAAAATACTTATTTCCAAGATCTTCCTAAATTGCATAAAAATACTTGCCTCTCCTCCCCTTGCCCCACACTAAGTGGTAGTAGGTCGGTATTATTTTAAGTGGAGGGGCCGATGTTTTCTTTCTTTACTTTCTATAACATTCTGTGTTTTACTTTCTTGCTATATTTGTGTACTCCATCTATCAGCAATTCCTCTTACCCTCTTTCCAAATATGTTGCCTAAAACTAGCAAACAGAATAAACAAGCTTATTTAATATGTGTGCAGAGGATGTAAAGCAAAAATAACTATCTATCTTCTGAGATTGAGCATAATCTTAGAAATTTCTGTTGACTTTGTGGTCCTTTTGGCAGTATATAAACAGTCTAGAGGAATTTAAGCTATATTTACAACAACAATTATTTTATTCAATTTCAATATTTCCTCAGCGGTTTGCCCATTATAGCACCTCCTCCTCCAAATTTAGTATAGTGTGTATGTATTAGGTAAGAAATAAAATAAATTGGGAGTGATAATGCAAACATAATTCTCTCCAAATTCTTCTATGAGCTCTCCACACTGGAAACTTGGTACTTTATAACACATAGTGCCTGCTCCTAAGCAGTAGAAAATTTCAAGCTTATCTGGCTTTTACTTGATGTTTTACAACCAAGCAATATCTGATGGGTTCTTACTCATATCCAGCATCAGTAGATCAGAGGAATATCACGATTATATAATTCCTACATATCAAGTAAAGAAAAATAAAATATTCTAGGACAACAGGAAGAGAAAATATATTTTCCCCGGATGATCCTATTCCATAAAATAAAAAATACAAGCTTATAGGAGATGCTAACAGAGCTTAATGTTGAGAGAGTGAATAAAGTTTGTTTGTTTGTTTTTTTTCCCAGAGAACATTTCCTCTGAGATTCCCCCTACTTTGGCAAGGAGACTGATGTAGACCCCGACCTACCACACCCCCCGACACACACAATTAACTCTGTCCCCAATAGAATTCCTTTCTTCTAAGCACTGATATTAGTAGAAAAGATAAGATGGCACGTGTGACAATTAGGATGCTGAACAAGTTGTTAGGTTGGTGCAAAAGTAATTGTGACTTTGCCATTGCTTTTTTTTTTTTCTTTTTTCTTTTCTTTTTTTTTGAGACAGAGTCTCACTCTGCCACCCAGACTGAAGTGCAGTGGCGCCATCTTGGCTCACTGCAACCTCCGCCCCCTGGGTTCAAGCGATTCTCCTGCCTCAGCCTCCCTAGTAGCTGGGTTTATAGGCATGTACCACCACACCAAACTTTTTTTATTTTTATTTTTTTTGGATTTTTAGTGGAGATGGGGTTTCACCATTTGGCTAGGCTGGTCTTGAACTCCTGGACTCAAATGATCTGCCCGCCTTGGCCTCCCAAAGTGCTGGTGTTATTATATTTAATTGCAAAAAATACAATTACCTTTGCACCAACGTGATATTACAAACTAAACGCATTCAATTGTGCAAAGAGGTAAAACACTACAAAGAGTGAAAGAAGAAAGTCCCTGTGAACTTGCAATGGAAGGTTGTGAAAGGTGTTGAGTCCTAATAGATCAGTTATATTCGAGAAGGTGAAAATGTAAGTGGATGCCTTCTCCATGTGGAAGGTCAAGGGACCCCTGAAGAGAAGAGGACTACCCATTTGTCCTGTGAGACTTTTGAAGTCTTATTAATTAAGATTAAACACTCTTATAAGTGTTGCTCAGTAAATCAAGTTGCTAACTAAAGGGTGATTTTCTAGTCATTGATTTGTAAGAACTATCATTTGTGTTATAGATTCTCTCCTCCTCCCCCACTGATGCTTACTGTCTAATTGGTAAGTGTAACAAATGATAAAATATTACGAGGCAAGGTAAGCTTGAAATTAATTAGTAATATCAAGTATAACTTACCGACAGAGGAATGAGGAAGTTACACTTTTGACTGCATTCTAAAATTATACAAATAGATAGAAAACCAATGGCAGGAGCAATATTTAGGGATATTTAGTGGGATTTATGGTATTTCATTTCATGATTCTTATGAAGGTGTTAATAAACCAATGAGACTTACTACACCCTAACATCCCTAACAACTTCAGAATGTATTCTCTTGGCTTTTCCCTTCCCTCTCTGTTTCTCCTCCTACTCTGCCTTGTCTCTTCCTCTTCTTTCTCTTTCTTCTTTGATTTGGATAAAGATCTGTGACTTTAGTAAATATTTAGATATGCAGGAGAGAAACTGAGTGACTTAAACATTTCCTTATTCTCCCAAAAAGATACAAATGTGTGACAGATTGACAGACAGATGAATATAACAAGGGATCTATACTAGCAAGCAACTGCTTGTGTCTAATAGATTAAACAGAATTAAACAATGTTCAGTATTGAAAGATGTGTTTTAATGTGTCTTATTTCAATGTACTTTGCCTCCCCTGGTATCCTGAAACTATTATTTGTATAATCACATGACTCTGTGTGGTGAAAGGAACCCAAGGACTTGGCCTCAAGTTTCCTTTGGCAATAGTGGAAGAAAAATCCCCAGTGGTAGAAAGTCATTTGGTAGAGACAATGCCAGGGACTCTTTAATGTCAGTGGATGCTCTAGGGCTTTTGCACCTGAGTTTTCGACTATCTCTTGTTTTCTGGAGGAAAATTCATGGGATAATTTGAATCTAGTACTAAATCCTTAAAAACAAATGGAAGTGTTAAAAAAGATGAAAATGTTTCCTTCCAAACATTAGTCAAGATCTTACAGTAGAATTTTCTCTTTCAATTTGTAAGAGATTTTCCAGAATGGAAAATGTGCTGTGTGCTCTTCTGGGAATTTTATAAGGAAAGAAGGTGGGTAACCTCTATGAAGTCTACCTCTAATAGAAGGCTCAGTAATCTTGTACTTTTCAAGGAATAAAGGAAGATTATTTTGAATCATTGGAGAATCTTGTCTTGGTTATGGAAACAAGAAATACCAGATTCAAAGAAATTTATTCGTCACAGGCAGACATCATCTCAAAAAGACAAATGTCATGCCAATGTTTCTAAATACTCCTCCATACATAGCAACCCTCTGTCATTTGTAGACAAGATCTGATTCAGAAAACTTTATTTTATTTCTAAAAAGTTGTGAAAATCAGGAAAAAATACCATTAATATCAGCTCAAAGAGATGGAAGGGTTTTTTTTTTCTTTTTTACTGTGCCAACATAACCAATTCATTAAATGATGACTCTTAAAAAAAAAAAAGAGCAAAATAAATAAACACATGTCCCTTGTTGGACATCTAGTAGGTAAACATAACAACAGCAGGTAAATGTCTCATGTTCTTAAGCTGTTTTGGTGTTACAATTCAGCTGTATGTATATAGAGAAAAGCATACACGGGAAAATGATCTGCATTGTTTTACTGTCTTAATTCCTGTATATATGACACAGAAGGGCTATGGGGTGACAGGAAGATGTGAGGTTTTAAATACAGCACAAAAAGAGATTTGACAACACTGGACCTCAGTAGGCATGAGCAATTTGTCAATATCTTCAGGTCTCCAGAGAGCAAGAATGACTCTCAGGATATTGCAACTCTGTCTGCTTCCACCAGAGATCATAATTGGGCTATGAGTTTTTATAACAGGAAAGTCTTCCTGTCAAAGACAGAGACTGACAAAAAGTTTAGTTTACTGATACTGAAAGAATCTCAGAACAGAAAGAGTAATATACATGGGTGTCACTTAAATATATAGTGCCTTTCCTTCTTTCTTCTTTTTTTCTTTAAAAGTAAATTCCTGTTATAGTTTACTGGTTAGAGTTTCTACAGTGTAGCTTGTTTATGAGGATTGCTCAGCATACTGGTTTTCTGCCCAGGGACATGATATGCATTTTGGGGAATTCAAAAGCCAATTGAGGTGAGTAGAGGTCATTTGTAAATCGAAACCAAATGATAGCAGAAGATGTGAACTGAAGCTATTTCTTCATCTGCAAAGAGCTAATTGGGCACATTTCAGGCCAAGTCTCTGAAGACACAGCTCGTGAACTCTGTCTTCTTGATGCTGTGCTCATTATAGACACTCAATAGAGGACTGGCTAATGCTAGGGAAATCCCCATCAAGGTGGCCTTTACATGACACTGCAGATTTACCTCAGGAAGGAGAGCAAAGAGAAGGAAAATGCAGTGAGGGATTCTAGCACCTAGCTGCTTGTGGAGTACTATTTGCCTTGTCTAATTTATCTGAAATTGAAGAGTTTGTCTGTAAAGGATATCCTACTTCACAAAGTCTCAAGGGACATTTGTCTTTCTGACATATCAGCTGTTAGCTAGGCCTTATTTCTTACTTGGTTGTTTTTAGAGTAAATTTTGGTTCTTTGGTCCTGTGTCTGCTATTTGAGGTGGAAGATTGAATACTGCATAGATGACCTCTGTATGTCTAGAACAACCTAATTTTGTCACAGATACCAAAACACTATAATGATAATCTTGAATTAATTCAATTATTATCTAAATTTCATAACCTGTCCTCAATTATCGACCTTAATATTTCTAGGTAAAGAGAGATGTACTGCATTGACACCCTGTTTTTAAAGGGTAAGACAGCAAGAGAAAGAAAGACATTGTAGATATTCACAATGTTGTATGTGAGGAAGTTTTTGAATGACTTCAGAAACCCAAATGAATATATTGAGAAAGCAGCATTGTGAGTTCTGTCTACACGTGAACCTGAAACTAGGATTTGAGGCAATCCATTTTCAGAAGGAAGTGATGGAGTTTGAATCCTAGGAAATCTTCCTGAATAAAATGGCCATGTGTTTTAAGGTTCAGATATTTATAACCCAAAATAGAAGGAATTTTGCTAGGTGATCTCTCCAGTTCTTTTTCGGTTATGAGAGTCTGATTTCTTTCCACGAAAAGGGTAGAAAAACTTCTTTTACTGTTATATGAATGTTATAAAATATATACCTGTCTATGAATTAGCTGATCAAAGATAATACATGAAAAATATTCAAAATACTCTGTAAATCTTTTTTTTAAAATCTCTCTTTAATAGATTTTTGTATTCAGAAATGATACTTTGTAAATGCATTTTAAATTCCAGATTTCTGAATTCTAAACATTATCAAGACAAAATTGTGACTATATGTGTATGTAAAACTAGAGAGTACTGGAAAATGTGGAGAATGGTAAGGGCCTTTTGTGAGGTAATTGACTTATTTATCTATTGATTTTTTTTAAATGTCTAAGTACTTAATTGACTCTTCCACTAAAATTTAAACATATACAAATAATTTTTCATTCAGAAGATAGGCATTTGATATATAACATCAACATATCATCATAAAAATTTAGAGAATGAGAATATCTTAATGGGCACCTGGTCTAAACATTTTAATTTTACCAGGTAAAAAGGTGGAAGCAAGAGATAAATGACTTCACTGTGTTCTATACTTCCATGCTCTGATGGACCAAGAAAATCCATCAGTTGACATCAAGTCAGGTACAGAACCCTGGTATCTACACTGTATTAGGGTTACATCTACTTTAGTGCTTTTAAAATTTTGTAGACATTTGATTGTGAATGGACGTTTTGTATTTTTTCTTTAAAAATAACATCATTAGAAACTATACAAAACAGAACCACAAATACTCCCTTCTAAGGTGTAAGGTATTCCATCATTTCTTGTTTGGACATTAGGACTTTTCCTTCAGTAAGAAATTAAGTTGAAAATGAAGTAGAACATCTTATACCGTAATTCAAGTGCAGTACATTGAAAAAATAAAAACAGTATTTAAGTTGGGAAAATCCGTTTACATGTGATTAAGTTTTAATCAGTGCCCTTAACCTAGATCTCAAAAGCTAAAAATGTTCTTAGATTGACAAAATAACAGCCCATTCCCAAAGACAAATACTTAAATCAAAGAAGCATTTTTAATAAAAAAAATTCACACACACATACACACATAGACCCCCACAATACATAAAACATATAATAATGTATGTCTTTATTTGCAATGAAGTGAGTTTTATACTGAACTCAGAACATAGATGCAAGTTCAACAGTTGAACTCAATCAAGTAAGTAATCTTATATAAAAGGATAACTCCCTCTAGCATGTACTTATCCTGTGTGACAGATATCTCTGTAATACAGTAAATTCCTTCAATTGAAGCAGACTGTCCAAAATGGAAACACATTGAAAAGATGAATATACTCAAATAATCAACAGAAGAGCAAAATATAAAAAATGGGAACATTTTCTGAATAATGCAGATACCCTCCTTCCAAAAAAAATTACATGTGAGGGAATATCTAGATTGTCACAATTACTGGAAAAGTTGCCCAATAGCTATTATACTGGTGTTTCACTTAAAAAACTGCTTCGTACTTTTGCAACTTGCAAAGTTATTCCTAGCAAAAAGTTATTTCTCCTGAAACAGAATAAATAGGTCATTCACAATATGCACTGGAATATACTTTTGAAAAACAAGATCTCTACTCACCTCTAATTCTATCTTTCTGCTGGTGATTGTTGATATATTTATTTTAAAATATGTACTTTATAGGAGCTATTGTTACAATTAAAATTTAGGACAACATTATAATTCATGTTTTAGAAACTCCTAAGGCAGGAGGACAGCTCCTACCATTTTACAAAGGCCTTTCTGTTAAGAAGTGATTAATTAACGGACTGAGTGGCTCAAAGCAGGGAGCCAGTCCTTAGCCAATAAAGCCCAACTCAGTACTACCCCACTGCCCCATATTCTCTGTCCTCTCTGCTGGAACTGTCTTGTGCTGAATCCATGAACACCTAAATATTCAACTCACTCCTGCCATTTCTCTGCTGAGCAATCTCCTACAACCTGTGCCTGAGACTTGGAGACTGTTTGTGGTCCATGGGCTTTAGGGGCCCCAGGGAAAGCCACGTGCACTAGTGCATCTGGATGAACTGCGGACTTTGTCTATCCATGAGAATTCAACTTCCCAAGAGCTACATTGACTCATTGATTTGTATCCAGGCTCCGGGCTCCCAATTCCCACACAACATAAGTTCCCTGAAGCCAGGGAATTTGGTAGGTTTGACTTGTTTAGTCTCTCTCCCCTGCAACCCTCTCTCTGAGCCTCACAGTGTATTTGGCACATAGTAGGTGCTCGGTAAACCCACTTTAAATAGGCCAGGGTTGTGTTGAAGAAAGGAAAGGCTGGGAGGACTTGAGATTTGAAGATTTTCCTACATGTGTCCAGGAAGAAAGAAAAGGAAAAAATAAAAGTGAGTATCAGATTCTTATCATCATTACAGTTATTATTGTTTTTAACCAACCTTTAGGAATTCCACTGGCATTACCCAGGCAGCTGGTGGAGAATCTGGGCTGGAGGCTAAAGGATGTCCATTGCCCCAAATCAGAAGGTGCAGAACCCCAGGTCACAATCTGAGACAACCCGTAGGGTCCCGACAGGTGTTGCCCGCCTCCCATAGGGCTCCGGACCCCCAGTCCCCGACTGTCCCTTGCCTTCTGAGGCGCTGGAGCATGCCCAGTGGCAGAGCTGGAGTCACCGAGGGCTTTGCACGGGCGCACTCCGCTTCTCCGGGTTTTAGCAGAAGCCCGCGGGGGGCGGGGGGGTTGCGTGTCGGGGGGTAACCGCGGCACCCGGCAGCCTTGGGCGCGCGAGTGGGGAGCTCTTGCGCCGCGCAGGGCTCTCTCCCCCGTTGCGGTTGCTGAGGAGATGCTGGAGCGCGGCACCCGGCTGCTCCACCTGGCGCGCTGAGCACCGCGCGGGGAGCCCCCGGGGGCGGGCGGCTGGGGGCGCGGACTGCGGTAGAATGCGAGCCCGGCTCCTCCAGCGCTGCGAGACGTCTCTCCAGCTCGGTCAGGTGCCGGGGGCCCGCCGCTCGCCGCTCCACTAACTTGCCACTTGGTCGTGTCTGGTCTCAGAGGCTCGCTACGCTTTCGGGTGGTGGGGGGCGGGGAGAGTGGGGAGTTAGAGGGTCTGCGGTAGCCGAAGGAGGGATCCTGCGAGGGGGAGCCTGCCTGGTGCCGCTCTTCTTCCCCTCCCCGTCGCTCCCCTCCCCCCACCCCGTCGCTGCCGCTTTCCCTTTCGCCAATTCCGAGAGCGACGGGCGCCTGTGACATGCGAACGCTGCCAAGTGACGGTCCCCGAGTCTGAAGTGCCCGCGAGGAAGTGAGCGCCAACGCGGGCCGCCGGCGATGACAGCCATGAAACAGGAGCAGCAGCCCACCCCGGGGGCCAGGGCGAGCCAGGCGCAGCCGGCGGACCAGGTGAGAGTTGGCAGCTGCGGCCCCGCACTCCCGGGAGGGGAGGCTCCAGTCGGCGCTCCCCCCGCCTCTCCTCCCAGGCTCGGCTCCCACGCCTCCCTCTTCCCACCCTCCCCCCCGCCCCAGTTCCAGGCTCTCCTGCTTATCCATGGACTCTGCGGGAAGTTAGAGCCTCTGAGTGCGCTCCGGAGCCGGGCGAGAGGATGCGCAAGGTGGAGAGCCGCGGGGAAGGGGGGAGAGAGGTAAAGGCTGAAGGTGCCCCGGGGAGCTCCGGCGGGCGGGCTACCAAGGGAGGGAGAGGTGGCCAGGGCCAAGGAATGGGGCCTCTTGGCTCCCTATTAACACACGTTGAAGAAATCTGCTGCGCTCCTGATGTCCGCTTATCGGGTTCAAGCCCCGTCTTCCTGTAGCCGGGACGCTCGCTGGCCAAAGCGACCCGAGTAGGCAAATGACCTTTAGGCGGACCGAGTTTTTCCTTTCCTTTCTTGTTTCTTTTGAGGAGACGGGTGTGTGTTTGTGAGGTGGGGTGGTCGCGGGGGTCGATGGGGGAAGAGGGTCCCAGACATCTGTAGTCTGCTGAGTGGAACGGAGCTTGGGGAGCAGCAAGGCATTAATTATTAAGGGGAGCTGGGAAGGTGCTGGCTTTAGTGATTTGTTGGGTTTGGTTGTGTTGTGTCTGCAGAGATGAGGTGCCCTGCGTGGGCTGAGGGTTATTACTGTCTCTTTCCCGTCCTTCTACACCCGCCAACCCCTTTTTGTTTTGGTCTTTAGAAATCTGTAGCATAACCATACCGTCGTGGATCCCCATCTCGTCTCTGTCCCCGATTTGGGGTGATTTGGGAGTTCGGTGTCGCTCTTTTTCCAAAGTTGGAGGGTCGGGAGCGCCGAGATACCCTGGCAAGGAGGAGGAGGAGGAAGGCTGTGCTGAGCCTGGTGGAGGTGCCGTCACGTTTACATCAATTAGAGACTCTGGGCAGAGAGAGCTGCCCTTAGGTCAGGGATTAACTGTGGACCCCGAGGACCCAAGCACTGGGGTAGGAGGATTGGGGATCTTTGCTCGGAGTGCACTGCGAAGGCTGCTGAAGGCGTTCCCGGCAGAAACCCTCCCAGTGTATTGCTAGCATGGGATGAAGGGAGTGCACGCAGCTAGGCTCCAGCAGCAACTAGGCTTTTCGCGTATTCTAAGCACTAAAGAGCCTATTAAGGGGAGCTGTCCAAATCGCCCAGTAGTGGTGGCGAGACAGAGGAGGCGATGCCAGCGAGGCTGTTATTAATATTGCAGACTTGGTCATCTCTCCTGGCTTGTGGTCTCTTTTCTCCTCTCCCCTCCCCTTCTCTTTTCCCTCACATATGTTTCATACAGGTGGTGGGGATTACTCAATGACTTAAAGCTCCCTTCTCGTTTATTAGTGGGAGGGGGTTGAATGTTGGCAGTTTTTACAAAGCATTTGTTTTCTTAAACTATCCTCTTTGATCCATACTCTGAGATAAGTATGAAAATATTAAAAGATCATATGTCCCTTCCTTTTATACCTCTTCCTCCTAATCCCCAGCACACATGAGAATGTGAAAACTGGTTAGCAGATATATAAAAATAATTTCAGGACAGGAACATAGATTTAACATCCTCTTTCAGGCTGACAGCCCTTAAATTTCATTAACAAGCCGCCGAGCCTCTCTACTGCTCTTGGAATGATGCTACCAATAAGAATGATTAGTCAGGTGAGAGTCCCCACATGAAATCTTTGCTCACTAACCTGTGACACCAGCTGGTTACTTGAGGCGCTGCAAACAGTTCAGTGATGGTGGAAGTGGGAGGCAGCAGCAGAGCAGAGCACACAGAAGCTGAAAATGTATGTATAAATAGTGGACACGCTGTCTATGCACAACAAACCCCTTTGTCAGGATTAATCTGGTACTTAAAATTCATGTGAAGAGATAGGTTCAAGCTCGAATCCATTTTTCTTGTTAGTGTGCATTTTTTAATAGCCACTTCAAATATTCAGGGAGTGGCTACTTTGCAGAACTCTTGCTTTGATAGAGTATTTTAAGTGCCTTTCTGAGTATTGACATGATTTTAAAATGTCAGTTTTATGCATCTTATGCATGTGTTAAAATAGATGGATTTTACAAAGAAAGTCAACTGAAATATATACATGGCAGCATCACAGTGAGGGTTTTTCAAGCACTCCCAGGAAATACTCATATCTAGCATATTTTTGTTCAAAGCTTGACATATGAATGATGGACAAATAATGTGAATTATGTTAGTGAAAGCTTAAACTACTTTCCATAAGACTACTAAGCTTTTATTAGCCATATTAGTCATTATGGTTTAATTCTGCAATTGCCACACAACTCTCATGCAATACTAGATATAATAGCTTCATAAAGATGTGATTAGGTGTGCTGGCTTCTGTAATATTTCAAAAAAAGATTCACAAATTTAAATTAAAATGTACCTTTATGAAATTATACCTAGTGGTTAAATAGGGCATATGGTCCAGCAAATCAATCACTATGCATTGATTTTGAACGATTTAAGCTATTGCATGTTGCCAAAAATGTCTTCTAGTTTCTATGGTAAAGATTTTTATGAAACCTCGAAGATGCCTTGTCCTGAGGCCATCAAACACCTATTTCCGCTTATAGTACAGTGGAAGACCATAATCCTTCCTCTAACTGAAAATGCTTATGGACCATATAATTTGGTGATGGTTATAGTCCTGTAGAGGGCTCAACCTTCCTGTTTTATTTGATCTGTTACTGTCCTCTGGCACAGGGTGCTATGACAAGAGGACATGCTGTCCCTTCCTAGAGAATGGTGACAACAAGAATAGGAGGGACTGTGTAGGGATCGTGTATTTTATGAATATTCTGAATCATTGGAAATATTTTTATCATCTTAATAATCTTCCTTTTAAAGATTCTTTGATCAAAAAATATTTACAACAGTTATTTTTGTTGCTTTCATAACACTCCACATTTACAAAATGTCTAAAAACAAATGCCTTGACATGAGTAGACACAATCATTTCTTAACATGATCAATATCTCAATTAACATTGAAAGATCTAAGAACTTGAGTGGCTAATTGTAATTTATTATTATTTTTTAAAATCCCTTCTTGAATGCTTGCCACAGGCAAAGTACTATTCTCAGGGTTCATAAAGTAACATTTATTGAATGTATTTTTCTATTTGATTCTCAAAGTAATTTTTTGAGGTGGGTCCTGTTTTTATTCCTATTTTAGAGATGAGAATACAGAGGATTAAGGAAGTTACGGTGGAGGTGAGACTTAGCCAGGAACTCATGGAGGTCTGAAGCCTTACCTTTTAACTTCTATACAATCATAATACAACATATTTCTATTGTAAGGATGAAAATAATTGCAAATCATCTGTGTGTGCATGTGCACAAATTTACCTTGAATATAAGATGAATGAATAATTTGTTTAAAGCTTCAGCTATACATGTAAATCACAGCTCTGGAAATTTTAAAGTTAACTTAATATCACGCTACTGATCTAAATAATATAAAAAGAACAAGATAGATCTTCATAAATTTATAGGAGCTTTTTTTGATCTTTGCGTCACTTGTCTCTGATGACCAGACTCTCCAGGTTTGTTAAATGAGTATATATTTTTGTTAATGGTCAATCAGACAAGGTTTAGAATTTGTTCACATTTCCACCAGGTGGCACCCTTTTGCTGACTCCAGTGGGTAAAAATATTGCCTAAAAAGCATGGCTGTTCTCTCAGCTCCAGAAACAAAACAAAAATAATCACACAAAAACAAAAACAACAAAAACAAAACCATCCCACTTTTTAGTGTATGACTAAAAGCATATTTTTAAAAGCAACTATTTGACTACAGAGACAGCACTTGTTATGCATTTTCTTTAAAAAAATGCATTTTGGTAGAAAACCAATCTCTTACAATTGAACATGTGCTGTCACTTGATGAAATAATTCATGACCAGAATTGAGATCAAATGTGTAATGTGTAAAATGCCTTCTGTGAAATATCGATGTGCTTTAGACATTTAGGTAATATTAACTTAAAATGTTTTAATACAGAAATGGGTATTCAGTATTTTTAGTTCACCTTTGGTCTAGCAAACCAGATTAAAATATTCAAATATATGCTTAATGAAAAATTGCAAAAGAGTTATTCTTCTAGGTGTCCTTTGCTAATATATACATGTCATAATTTGATCAATAAACTATTGTTTTTAAAACAGAAGCTTGAAAAGAGCTTTCATAAATCATATTGAACAATTTTAATGAATAAAAAATTTATTCTAATTATTAAACATATAAAATGTCATATTTAATTGGGGATAGAGTTCTATATAATTTGGTTATAAAAATATACATTAAATAAAAATGTTATATGGAAATCTATGATTTGAGAGAAAATATACATTTCCTACTCTCCTTCAATGTCTTATTTTTATATATAAATATAATATATTATATAAGTTTATGATATAAATATTATATATAAGGCATTTTATTTATTGAGTTAAGAACATACCATAAAATATCTCTTGCTTAGGAGCTTCTCATATATCTGTATATCTATTTGATTATTTCAGGATCTGAGCAAATGGCATATTTTAAAAAGATTAAATTATATAAAAACAACAAAGAAAATTATATTATTAAATATTAATGCTGCATTATCTTGTGAAGCATATTACATTGGAAACAAAACACTTAACCATATTTCTCCCAGTCTGAGTAAAAATAAAGCAATTTCAAAATTTTGGTTTCTTGAATTATGATTACAGAATGTCTTCGGCTTTACTACTTATAGGCACATTTTAAATTTACTTAGTGTGACATGTAGCAGACACAGTGACAGAATGCTGTGGCTAAGATTGTGAGATTTTTTGTGCTATCAACCACAAATATGTATTCATCACTGTCTATGAGTTATGCACTGGAAATCACAGAGTCAAGTTCATATCCCAGGTCCACGAAAGACCACTTTGTTTTCTTGGGCAGAATAACTGAATTTCCCCATTTCATCTGTGAATGGAGGTGACTGCAGTTCCCTTTAGATGTTTGTTCTAAGGGTTAAATGAAATAATATGTAAGAGTTTTTGAAGAAGGCTTGACTCATACCAAGTCTTCTTATTAAATGTGTAGTCTGGGAATAAGAGCCTAGACAAAATTGAAAAAAAATAAAATCTGGGCCTGGTGCAGTGGCTCGCACCTGTAATCCCAGCACTTTGGGAGGTTGAGGTAGATGGATTGAGCCTATGAGTTCTAGACCAGTGTGGGCAACATAGTGTGACCTTGTCTCAAAAAAAAAAAAAAAAAAAAAAAATTAGTAGGGTTTAGTGGCACTCTCCTGTGGTCCCAGCTACTTGGGAGGCTGGGGTGGGAGGATTGAGGATTGCTTGAGCCTGGGAGGTCAAGACCACAGTGAGTCGAGATTGTGCCACTGCACTCTAGCTTGGGCAATAGAGTGAGACCCTGTCTCAAAAAAATGTCTTAGAGGATAATTGAACCACGTATAGCTGATCCATTATTTTAACTTTACAGACAACCACATTTTGCAGTACACGTATTAATATGATTACACATGAGTTTTTTGGTGCATGTAAATATTATATTAATGGATTTGGACATCAAAGCTATTTTAGCAGGCATCCAGATTTCAAAATATTCTGTTACATCCTGACTTTCATTCAATCAAAATTGAACAGTAAAATTCTTTACTGTTCTACTCTGTAAGAAGTCAGGCTAAAAGTAAACTTTGGCTAATTCTCACCAAGAGTTGAGATAGCTGCTGACTATGTTGCATGTTGTTTTCAATGCAATGTACTTCCCAAGGTAATTAGCATGAGAAAGAGGATATTTAAAGGAAAGACAGATGGGATTTACAGAAATATGTCAGGGGGTGAGATTTCAGTCAGTGTAGCAGGAGAATGTGCTTGGCAGTGGAGCCACCAAGAAACCAGGGTGCATGCCCCTATTGTTATGGGGAGGGGCATGGAATTGGATTAAACGTAAGTCAAAAGACTTCTTCATAAATTTTTTCTACAGCTTTTTCTGTTTAACCTTTAAACACACATGTATGCTCCACTTATTAAAATAATTTCCATGTATTTTCATACTTGCTAAGTGACTTGTGCGTCCTAACCAAGTTAATGTACTACTAACATTAGAATGCGGGCCATATACTAAGACATATATCAACCCAATAAAGGTTGGAGGATTTTCCATCTGAAGCCCTGTACAAGGTCCAAAAGGAGGCCAGATAAATGATAAAGGGAATGTAAACTTCTTCATAAACTTATATCCTTATGAATAGTTAGAATTATTCTTGCTCTACTGAACGCCGCCCTGCCTTGAGAAGTCGTGGGGCTTAGTATTGATTATTCCCAGCATAATCTTGTTTTAAAGTTTTTATTGACCTGATCCACAAGTGTCTGGCAATAACCAATCTCTGTTTATTTGTCCCTATCTAATAGCACCTGTTCTCTAAGGCGTTTAAAATTAGCACTTACCTTCTTTCTACATGGTAGACATTCTTATCATCGACTGCATATTAACTCAAGGAATGGTTGTCATTTTCAGTATAGTAGAGAAGGCTGGGAAGTAGGTTCAGTGGGGAGACTGGGGCACTGAAAAGAAAGCTCTTCTATTGTAGCTTTATGTTTGTTGAGCTTTCCTGAATTCTTAGAATTTCAGGCATATCCATTTGTAATGGTAAATTTGTCACCCACTGCCAGGCTAAATACAGAAAATTCACTTTTATCCAAAACTGATAAAAATCAATATTTTGAATTGTTCTGTTCCATAATTGATGTGAACAGTATTCTTTCAATGTCTTCCACAAAATTAAAAAAAAAATTTTCTAAGTTTATCATGCCATAGTTTATTTAGAAGTTATCAAAATGTTCTACAACATTTTTGGAATTGCCAAATGATTTTCAAATTTAATAACACTTTGGGGAGAGGCAACCTGATGTAAGACTGAGAACAAAGTCAAACAGATTTCAGATTGATTCCTTCCTCTACCATTTACTAGGCAATTTATAACCCCACTAAAACCATTCTTTCATCTTGAAAAGAGAGAGGATGATGAGAATGTTGCAATAATTAGAGAATCTATGTGAATGAGTTTTTATTGCATCTGGCTCAAGCTTGAAACCTAATAAGCATTTTCATTCTTAATGCTGTAATGCTTCTAGATCATCTGAGAAGGGTATTTTATTCTTTTACAAAAGTAAATTTGCATTTATGTTAATGAAAATGCTGAATATGTGTGTGTACACCATCATCAAATATATACACACTATATACACACACACACATATATATATATTTTTATGATCTAAATGCTGTATTTTATAGGTAGATTATTATAGGGCATTAGATAAAAATGAATTTGTGACAACTTGACTGATTTCTACTATTTTTAGATGACAGTCTATTTTCACAAAAGACTTAGAATCTTGTTTGATATGTTCATGGTTTAATATTCTCTTTCCAGAAGTTTGGTTCCCAGAAATGATTCACTTAGAAATTCTTTGCGTATAGGAACTGGTCATATTACTGAGTTGAACTTTAAGAAAAGTTAGTTGAGTGCATAATGAAAACTAACTTTACATTTGAGAATGTTCTCCAGGCAAGCTATATATTATCTGACTTTAATATTATTGTATTTTGTCATACTTACTGGTTTTCTCAGGTCAGGACAAAATAACTATGTATCAGATTATAAAAGATAGCAAATGAAGAAAAGTGAGGAAAAAGGCTATTTTTATTATCTTTATCCCCACTCTCTTTTTGATATCTAAATGAAGATTCAGTTTCTTATTCCATCTGAGAAACTCTGCTCTGAAAACAGAAATGTGACGAATCTGTATTACATAATCAAGAACTTGAGTGGCAGGCTGTTCTGTGATTTATTTTCAAATAATGGACCAGAGAGACCACTTGAAGTTGCATTAGTAATGCTTGTACAGGGAGAAATAGGCCTTTCTTGTTATTGGAACATGGGTTTACTTTTGGCAAGAATTGAGTAAGTGAAAACTCTGATATTCATACTTACATTAATCAAATCTCACCTCCAGGAATGGTTTTAATATAAGTTAATGAATGCAAAACATGGCTCTTTTTTTTATTTCACATGTTTTAAAACAAGTACTAGAAGTTTTTAGTAAAGTAATCCTTTAAATCGCTGTGTCACAAATTTGCATTAATAATTCTTGTCTCTTAGACACAGAATTGAAGATGAGGAAATAAGGCAATGTTTGAATAGAGGTAAAATATATCTTTTTGAGAGAAAAAGAACTGAAATCCATGAAGGATTTCTCAAATTTAGAATAGGTCATTTTTTTTTTAAGCAAAATTTTAGTCTATAATTTAAATTTCCTGGGATCTATGAAATTATGAATAGATTTTCTATCTACCTCATTAGCTTTAAGGGACTTCAAAGGAAAAGATGACACATTTCACTTGTATGTAGCTTTTTAGAGTACTATAAAACATAAATGGTCCAAGAAATAGAGTGAACATATTTTGAAGCCATACCCAATGTCTTCATCAGGGTTATTTCTTTTTTTCTGATATTAGGAATTTTGAGTACCCTACTTCTTGACAACCATATTGAGAGTGATAGGCATGTGTGAATTGAACCAGAAGTTGAAATGAAAGAGACTCCCCCTCCTTCACATTTATTAAGGTTGTTTATAATTGCTCCAAAATGAGATTTACTCAGCTTTAGGCCATGTGGCATGATGAGTGGCTCATTATTACACATTTCTATTTGCTCAGAGTCAGTATTTCTGTATTCCAGGATGGTACTTTTGGTTCCTTCATTTCTCTTTGCATGAATGCCATCTCCAAACCCAAATCCAGTTCCCTCTGCCTCTCTACATTTCTGAGAGCCATCGTCTGTCTAAGAGTTGATTGACTTGCTGACAAAGAATACTTTGACATTGACTGGGTACATTGGCTCATGCCTGTAATCTCAGCACTTGGGAAGGCTGAGGCAGGTGGATCACCTGAGGTCAGGAGTTTGAGACCAGTCTGGCCCACATGGTGAAGCCTCGTCTCTACTAAAAATACAAAAATTATCCAGGTGTGGTGCCGCACGCCTGTAATCCTAGCTACTCGGGAGGCTGAGGCTGAGGCTGGAGAATTGCTTGAACCCAGGGGGCAACTGGGAGCTGAGATTGTGCCACTGAACTCCATTCTGGGTGAAAGAGTAAGACTCCATCAAAAAAAAAAAAAGAAAAAAAGAAAAGAAAAGAAAAAGAATAGTTGGATATTGGTAGCAGCATTGCCTTTCTAAATTCTTTCCTTCAAATAGCCATGACATGATAAATGATGGTAACATTCAGAGAAACTGTTGTTTCCTGAATGTTACACCTTTGTATTCAAATTACAAAACAGACAATGGAGAGGTGAAGTGACTTGTCTAAGGTCACATTGTTGTTTAGAATTAGAAGCAGTACTTGATGCTGGGTCTCTTTCCATGTAGCCATTCCCAGATTCAGCTGCTGATACAAAGCCTTTGGTGATGTCATGGTGGCACATCTGCCTTCCTTGCCACTTGACATAAGTATAACCTTTTAACAAAACAAAACAAAACATGTTTTAAAATGCTTTGTGTCCATAGGCAAAGCTCATTTGACATTTCTTGATTTCTCGTTTGTGATGTGCTACTTCTAGGTCAGTGGTCCTTAGACTTTTGGCACCTGGCCACAAGCCATCACAGAAGTGCATATGCATCTTCTGTACTTTGCCATGGCAAAAGGTTACGCCCAAAGCCATAATGCCTTTCTGAACATAAACTGTGAAATTCACTACTCCAATGAAATGGCAGTGCCACCACTACACAAACAGAAGTTGACTTTCTCAAGCTTCCCCTCTTACTCTTAGCATGAATAAGCAACTGCTGATATCTACACACAGCATTTGAAATCCTAGCAATGGAGTAGCAGTTGGGTGAATCCCTCCTAAAGGAGAGATGCGCTTAAAAACTGGGGAATGCATGCAGGTAAATTTTAGAGCTTTCTTGGGACATTAATGGAAACAACAGACTTCTGATACACTGGGATTCTTGGTGAGAAAGGCTTTTCCACCGGGCGTGGTGGCGGGCTCTTGTAGTCCCAGCTACTCCTGAGGCTGAGGCAGGAGAATAGCGTGAACCCGGGAGGCGGAGCTTCCAGTGAGCGGAGATCGCGCCACTGCACTTCAGTCTGGGCGACAGAGTGAGACTCTGTCTCAAAAAAAAAAATAAATAAATAAAACAAAAAAGAAAAAAAACAAATTTCCAGAAACTGATTATTTGTATTCCCAGACAGAGTTGTCAGAGCACCAAGTTCCAATACAGACCAGAGAAATGATTATATGCTAAATAAATAAGTCCATGAGAATAATTTTTGAGACACATAAAATTATTTTTAGTGGATGGACCCAGGGATTTCTATTCATTTAACCTGACTTTAAACGCTAGAACCTTGACACACTAGTTTGAACAACTTACCCAGCCTCTCTGAATCTGATACTTCATCTGGAAATGAAATAATGTTTACTTTGCAGAATTGTTGTGAGGATCAGCAATGATATAGGTTTATTATCCAAGAGATGCTGAAAAATGGTGGTGCTTATTATTTGGTTATTAATATGTTGTTGGCTTGCTGTACCAGACAAAGACAGAGTGACGGAAAATTAAACTATGTTGGATGTTGAAGTTCCCAGAAGTTGGAAACACAGCTTTAAAGCACCTTCTGTCATTGTTTGACACTGGAAGCTTAAGGGCGTCTTTAATATTGAACTCCTGTTTTTGTTGGTATGCAGATTATATAGAGTCCTCCTGACTCCAAAGCAAACATGGATTGGGAGTTGGTTAAAAAAATATATGGCATCCGTTTTTATATTTCTTATCACGCAGAGAAGTTGACAAAGTTTATATTTTGAAAATGGAACACTGAATATGCATTTACTTTTCTGAATTTGTTTTTTTTTTTCCCTTTCCCCATCCCCATGGTTAAATTCCATCTCATGCTTATAATGTATTCTGCATTTGGAGTGCAGCTTCATTCCTCCTCAGAGCTACAGTTCTTGAGCTGTAACAGCGAATCCAAAAAAACTAATATGGAACCACAGATGGTGCAAATATTTGAAAATAGGTAAATACAATCTAGGATTAGCTGCTTGGACTCAGAAATGTCAGCTTCACATTGCTTATTGGTCACACAAGGCAATTTTAGTTAAGGAAAGCCCAGGACAAAGCCATCATGATATAAAATTGCTGGTTTGGAGATGTGCAGCATAACAAGCCCATAATTGTTATGTAAACCTCAAAATGAGTCATTCTGTAACAAGAAAAAAGTATTTTAGAGAGATCACAAAGCACCAAGAGGTTATGTAGGGATAAAAAATTAAGCAGATACCATAACAGGTTCCTGTTATACAGTACCATCTGCTGACTTCCATTTACAGCCAATTTTTTAAGGAGAAAATATCCATTCTTATGGGTATGCTTTAGGTAGGCACATATTAAATGACCTGAGCATGAGATGCAACAGTCCAATTGCAAGTGTAAAATGTGCCGATGGTAATTATTAGTAACATGCACTGTGGCTTCATAGTTCTAAGAGTCTTAAATAATAGAATCCCATTTTCTTTTCATTATCCCCCTTTAAGATGTACATATATTTTGAATGAATTTTACAACTGACTATGTGATTAGGTTACCGGGTTTACTGATAAGGCAGTTGAGAACGATAAAGGCTGACTTGCTCAAAATCATACAACTGATCAATTTGGTACAGTAGAAAGAAGAGTTCCTCCCACCTACATTAAGAGTTGGTAGAAGGAGCCGCACTCAATTATCAGAATCATAGAAATCACTTTGGATTGTCTGTAATGATGTCGATAGAGAAAAAAATTGATGAGAATGTAAGTAGAAAGGTTCCAGCTGGTTTAGGATTTTATTTCTGTTTTTGGTAGCAGGTTTAGTAAGAAGATGTATTATATAGATTCTATCTGGAAGCAATAAGGTTAACTGTCATGGTTTGTGTAAAGTCTAGATTTTCTGCAGTATCTCATTTTCCTGATGAAGCAGAAGAGAGTAGGAAGAGCTGTTCCAGATCAGACGTGAAGATCTATAAGACAGTATTGATCCCTTTCAATGTACATGTTTCCAAATAAAAACAGTGGTTCTCGTATAAATATGTAGTGAATATCTGTCAAGAATTTAGCGTATTAAAGGAAACATCAAGATGGTAAAGTTGTTTCAAACAATATTTGGGGAAGAGAGATTTATATAGTCTGAAAAGGAATGGCTTACAAAGTTTGCAAAATTAAATACAAAACTGGTTAATATTCAGGCCATAAGTTTTGTGTTTGTCTTTGATAGCAGACAGAAATTTTTTGGTACTCATCTATTTTCTGTAATTAACATCTACCTTTATAGACTCTGGGCCTATGTAATAGCAAATAGTAAGAGAAAGTAGGGTACATTCTCCTAAAATTATATAAGCATATGTCGGCTGATTAGATAGTGCCCCAGTTTGACATTGAAAAGATGAATGTATAGTTATATTTGTTTTATTTTCAGTTCTTAAATTGTTTTCTTAACATTCCCAAGCTCAGAAAAATTGTGCAATTTGGGCCTGCACTTGATGTCACAGCCAACTTCTTAAGCCATTTTATTAAAGTTTTCTGTAAACCCTGTGGAGCTTCCAGTGTCAGATTTGATTCACCAGCAGTGAGGTCCTGGAATGCAGCCAGTCAGCCAACATTGCTTGTCAGGTTTGTCCCAAGAAATTGATGCAGGTGTCTATGAAGGCTAGAGGAGAACAATTTGGTAGTCTCAAATAGCTTTTCTTTGGAGAAGATGAGATAGGATAATTGCACACAAGGAAGTGAAAAACCATTCTTGGAGGATTTAGCAAAATGAGGTTCAGATCAAGCTGCATGGTGGCAGTTGTTCTGGAGATGGCTACTTTTAGAAACTGCCCTTAGGGAGAAGAGAGATTAACTACCAACATGGTGTGATTTAAGGCATATCATAAATGTTCATTCCCTTGTGACTCGCATCTCTAACTGTCAGTGTTCTGAAAAATAGCTCTTCTCATTCATCTGCATAGCTCGGATTCCACCATGACTTCCTTTGTTCCTTTAACTTCTGGCTGGGCAGGGGATATTAACAATTTATGTCTAATTTGTATTCATTTCCTGCTCCGTGACTGCTTAGTATGCTCTGTCTTGAGAACCCATATTTGGGGGCCAGACAAAGTGAGGGCCTTATTAATTTTAGAAGGGTGGAGGAACAGGAAGAAATAAACATATGAATGGGATTGGGAACCTCAAGAGAGAATCACCACTTGCACATGGGGCAAGCTATTTCCCTTCCCTGGCCCTTTCCTACCAGTGTTAAAAACAAAAACGTAAATTTACATGAGTACTTCTGTGCAGTATAAAAAGGGGTTCAGTGAATAATTTGGAGTTTAAACAACTTATTGAATTATTGAACCTTGGTTTCCTAAAATATCTTTTACTTTCTTACAGAAAAGACCAGCACTATTCAATAGTACATACTGGAAAGATGAAAATGTTCTGTGTTGGTGCTTTCCAATACAATAACCACCAGCTACACGTGGCTATCATGTTAAACACTTGAATTGTGACTAGTGGCACTGAAGAATTGTATTTTTAATTTTACTTAATTTTAATTAATTTAAGCTTAAATAGCTGTATGTGGCTAGGGCTACTATATTAGAGAATCAGTTTTAGAACACTACTTTCCAAACTTTAATGTGCATATGAATCACTTGGGGATATTGCTGAAAAGCAGATTCTAGTCCAGTGAATGTTAGGTGGGGTCCATGATTCTACATTTATAGCAGGTGCCCAGATGATGCCTAGTCTGTGACCCACACTCTGAGGAGTACGGCTTTCTTTCTCAAAAGCAAGGATTGTCTAATCCTAATTTATGTCTTTAGCCAGGCTGACACTTGTCCTAGAAGATGCGTCAGATGAGCTGCAGCAAAATTACAAAATACGACTTTCAAATTATAAAAAGAAAAGAATTTCAGTGACAAAATTATTGGTATTTTTATTATTGACAGTAGCTAAACTTTTGAGTCTATACTATTCAATAATATGTTGCATATTTATGTTTTATATATTTATATATTTTATACAAAATTTTATATATATTTATATTATGTAATGCAATCATCAATTGCTTAAATTTTATTTAATCCTCCCCATAACCTTATGTAATAGATTCCACTTTTATTCCAGTTTTGCAAATGAGGATCTGAGGTTTATTAAGAGACTCCTTAGATTGCACAGGTAGTAAATGCAGAAGTTGTCTTTTGATCACATACAGTCATGTATATTATAATAACCATCAACTTCTTTCCTCTTATTAAGTGGAGGTCAATGATTTCCCACTCTTGGCTGACCAATAAATCCTATTTGATTCTTTTCTACAAATGTTAATAGTAAGAGCCATACTAGTAGTTGTAGTAGTACTGCTCACTAGAACTCTGTGTACAAGTTAGTACTGTCATCCTCACTTTAAAGATGAGGAAACTGAGGTTCAGAGAGGGAACCTCTTTGATTACGTAATTTGATTACGACCACATAGCTTGTAGGTGGTAGAACCAGGTTTTGAACCTGGATTGTCTGTCTCTGGAGTCCATGCCCTTGTCTATTCCAGCAGACAGTTTCTCATGTGTTCAGTGAGCACCTATTCTGTTAGGTAATGTGCTGTGAGCATGGCTCCTGTCTTCTGTATATTCAATTGAAAATGGAGTTTACTTTGAAAATTTTAATCATGTATAATTTTATGTCTATCAAAAATATTTTAAGACAAAAAAGTCACTCTTTATTGTCCAAATGTATAATTTTGTTTGTATCATCTTTGATGCCAACTTTTAAATTAGTTTGTCATCTATGAAGCTGACTTTTTAATTGTGCATATTTAGTTTTAGTATCATACCTCCATTTTTTTATTAGTGAAGAACTGGTGAGCACTGCAATATGTGTATGTGTATTTGTGTGTATATGTGTATATATTAATGTAAACTTTACAATTTAGAAAAACTTAAAATTGTCTTCCTTGTCTCCCATAATGAGCTTGAGCAGCAAATTGGCTTCATCATTTTATGAATGAGAAGGTGAATGAATGCTTTGCTCCTGGCAATAAGCTAAGCATCTGATTTAGGCCTTATTTTTCAGAGGTGTTTGTCATCTTGTTTAGTTCAGCAGTCAATGCTAGCAGAGTCTGTTTTTGTCACTTCCACTTTTAAATAAAACACACAATCTTCTTTAATTTCTGAATAACATACGCATGTAGGTCAAACATCGAATATTACACAAATATATACAATGGAATGGCTCCTTCCCAGAGTTGTTCCCCAGCTGTGCAGTTTCTCATTCTATCACTCTTTTGATAGGTAATCACTAATAATATTTTCATTGTTTTCTTTTCTTTCTTCCAGAGAAATGTTTGTAGTTTCAGGCTAGTCTAGACTCATTCTTTACCTCTGCTTTTATAAAAATGTTAGGAGACATGTTTATTTTAAAGTGCATAACATTGCTCTTATTGTGTATGTGACAGAGTCTTGCTGTGTCACCCAGGCTGGAGTACAGTGACCCAGTCTCTGCTCACTGCAAGCTCCACCTCCCGGGTTCACGCCATTCTCCTGCCTCAGCCTCCCAACTAGCTGGGACTACAGGCGCCCACCACCACACCTGGCTAATTTTTTGTATTTTTAGTAGAGACGGGGTTTCACCATTGTTAGCCAGGATGGTCTCAATCTGCTGACCTCGTGATCCACCCACCTCGGCCTCCCAAAGTGACATTGTTTTTTTTGATAAAAATCTTGATATTATCAAAATAGACCCTCTAAAAGTTGGCTTCTTTAAAAAATGTTCCTCCTTTATTCATGATGAATTAGATATTATGTGTCTCATAAACTAATAAGTGATAGCCAGTCTTGGTGCAGGTGTGTTTACTGCGCCCTTGCCTGCACACAGAAGGGAAGAGCCATGCTCTCTGCACATTGCCTGACAAAGAGTAGGTGCTCATTAAACACCTGAGACACTGTCTACTGGAGTAGACAAGGGTATGGACTCGAGGGGCAGACAATCCAGCTTCAAAACCCGGTTCTGCCACCTAGAAGTCATGTGGTCCTAGTCAAATTACTTTCCCTCTCTGAACCTCAGTTTCCTTATCTTTAAAATGAGAACAACAACCTAACTTGCACATAGAGTTCTAATGAGCCTGTTTACTACAACGACTATTGTGAATACCACTGCTGTCATCTGTGGAAGAGAGTGGCTACTTTACTGGTCAACCACAGTCAGCATATCATTGGCCTCAATTTAATAAAGAAAATAAATTGATGATTATTATGATATGTATGATTGCATGTAACCTAAAGATAACTTCTGCATTTATTAGCTGTTCTGTTTTGAGTATCCCTTAACCTCTCTGAACCTCAGCTCCTCATTAGGAAAACTAGAATAAAAGTATTCGATATGTTGGCATCTATTTCAATGCTATATCTATGTGTGTCTGTGTGTGTGTATGAATATGTATGTATATATACGTTTATCTGTATACAAGCTTTCCAACTTAGGATGGGGTTAGGTCTTGACATAACCATTGTAAATCAAAAATATCACCGGGTCAAACATGCATCTTAAATTGAAACTATCATAAGTTCTTCTACCTATTATGAGATTGTGGTTTCTACTGGATGTGTATGGCTTTCACACCATGGTAAAGCCAAACCATTATAATCCAGGGACCATCTAGATAGCATTGGTCTACATGTCTACATATGTTAATGGGGATCTTAACAAATTAAAAGTAGAAAAGCTTCCTCCTTATCCCCAGCATTAGACTCAAGTATGTATCCCAGCTTTTGCATATTTTAAGAAGTTGAAAATAATTAATGAGCCTTTCCTAGTAGATGGGTAAAAGAAAAGGGCTATTATTGAAATATTCTGAAACACAATTCTATACCTTATAAGATATTCATGTTAAGGAAACAATAAAATAATATTTAGAAATTTTGATGTACAATTGAACAAGTTCTCTCTGTTTTCTTTTATAATAAGAAAGATATTGTATTCCTGGATGTATGAATGATATGAATGTGAAGTCTAAAGACTAGTAATGGACAGAATCCAGTGTTATGAAAATGTTGTTTCTGTATTATTATTAAAAAATATAGAGACTCTTAATACATTATAATGAATACATGATGTGCTTCTGTTTTCTTATATACTGTGAAATAAGTGTAATTTGAGAAATGAGAGGCATTTCTTTTAAAAATAGACTGTGCTTCATTCACCTGTCTTACCCTAAAAAGGCTATCTGTTGCTGTCAGTCAAAGCAAATTACCCTCTCAGTGAATAAGAAGGAGAATAATAATAGTTGAGGTAGGGATACAAGACCTTAGCCTTTGCAGTATTCTTTTATGTTTGCAAAGAAAAATTACCTCGACAAATTATAAGCTTATGGATTTTTGTGTCCTTAACTCCTCATATATTGAGGAAGCTAAGAATTATTCTAAACTCAGCAAATTTATTTGGTCAAAATATTCCCTTCTATTCCATCAAGTAGTAATGGAATTTAACAAACACACCAGGAAGAAAAATCACAGCATTGAACTGTTTTATTGATCCATAAGAATGACCAGTTCTACCAAGACTCCAAACCATTTCACAGAAGGGATTTTTAGTTAAACTATTCTTAACAATAGGAAAAATAAGTTTTTTATTTCTTTTAAGATTCTGTAGAGATTATAGAGCTATTTAAAATCAAATAACCTCTTTTCTCTGAAAAATTTTAAAGAAAAATCAATTTTTTACAATACACCTGCTGAATTATTGCAGGCCATATGTGGTAGCCGCTAATCTTTTAACACAAAGAAAAAAACATGTAGTTGTTAATGCTTCTAGGAAGTCAAGCTACTGACTGGAAAGTGGTTTTCAGAGTTCAAATTAGGCCTTAATCTTTGATGTCCTGCTGGGAATATTAGGAGAAGACATGCGGGCATGGTTGAGGGTACATTGATAGAAATCAACTAGGACTTTGATAATTTTTTTCAAGATTCTTATTAAGTAACCCAGACAGAAAAGGTATCTGAAATGTTACCAGGCAGATTCCTGATTTCGTGTTATAAATACTGAATAGGTACAACTTAAAATAAATTTAATCAGTTACTAATTACATATTCATACCTAAAATTTGGGTGATCGTACCATCTGATTCTATCATAAAGAATCAAGCCTCTTGTGTGTTATAATCCAGGATCTTTAGGTCAAACCTCTTGCTTTTGTGAATTAACCTGGAAATCCTGTCAGATCTTCTAATTATGGTGATATAGGGCAGTTTAATAGGAAGTCAGGATTCCCTTGGCCTCTGAGATTTCACTGTTTGGTGGAGTACCAAGCTCTCTGTTTCACCAGCTACTGCAGTGTCTTATGACATACCCAATGGATGAATTATAACTTATGCCCCCTGTATACATCTAACCTCAACATCCTGTCACTAGAAATGTGCATATGTATATAGACACCCAGACTGATGCTCCAAGGAAATGTTTCTAGATTGAAGGGGTGGGAGTGGGCATGAGTAAAAGTCCCTTCTGCTTATTTATCTCAATGTCCATGGAGGTAACTATTTACAATGGAAGGACTGAGGGTAGCCCCAAGAACTCTTGATTGTCATGACCCTCCCTCCTTCCCTCCCTGCCTGCCTCCCTCCCTTCCTTCCTTTTTTAAGCAAAAAGCAATAGGAAATGAAGAACTGAATAAAAGTTGTCTCGTCTTCCTGGAAATATACATTACTTAGTAAAGTGATATATCTCACCCCTATTTTGATTTGTGAATAAGGACAACTTAAAAGCCATCTTCTAATATGAAACACCTTAACACCAAGACCATTCAAGGTGCCTCTGTTCTTTTTATCCTGGACATTGAAAACTAATTTACAGACAAACAGTTTGGGTGTGAAAATACTTAAAATGAACAACTTTCATTGTCTTTTAAGAAATCACTGGTGAATGTCTGTGCTAACCTGAAGACATTCAGAAAGTATTTTAGGTAGATTCTGTTTTATCTATTACTTCGTATCATATCGCTCCATTATTCGATGGCTTAAAACAACCGTTTTATTTCTCATGATTCTGTTGGTCATGAGTCCAGGTGGCTTGGTGGGCAGTGCTTCTGATCCAAGTGTATTGTGTATCTTGACTGCATTCATCTGGTAGCTGGAAGGTCAGGAACACTTCACTCATATGCCTTGTATATTATTGCTTTTTCATATGACCTCTCTTTCTTTCTCCACATGGATAGTCTGAACTTCTTCATAGCATGGGTCTTAGCATTTCTGACCTGGAGGTTGCCTTCTAAAAGGTGTTATTCCAAGTACTGAGGGGAAAAAAAAACCCCTACAGGTCTCTTAAGAATCAACCTTGGGAGTTCTGGAGCCTCTTTTCTGCCACATTTCCTTGGTCAAAGCAGGACACAGGAGGAGTCCAAATACAAAAGGAGGAAAAATGAATTTCTTGTTTCCATAAGATAAATGGGAAGGACTGTGTAATCATCTCGGATCCACCACAGACTATCATTGGCCAAAACAACAGAACTGTATCTGGACACAGACATTCACTATAATAGGGGCATGTGGATGATTTAAGAATGTTTGAATGTTGAAAATATTATAAGGATAAAAGCGATGTCATGATGTCAGTGCTGTATGCAGTCATAATTTGTCAACACATACCATTAGCCATAATCTATCAACACATGCAGACAAGTTATAATTTATAGAAAACAGTCCTTCATGTGCAGTGATGCTTAAAAAGATAAGAATTTACATGTTCACCGTAAAATAGAAATAAATGTAAAGCAATCACCTTTATACAGATGTAGTTATGAAATATATTTATTTGAGAATAAATCTAATGTACCGCTTGGTTGAAAAAGATGGTATGTTCTAAATAATCTTTCAGCTTCAGGGAAATTATGACCATCTAGTGTAATTTTGTGTCAAAAATTAAAATATATAGCTAGACTTCTCAGAAGATGTGTATTTTAAGAAGGGACAGGTACATAGAAGTGGGTTATGGCCACAAAGATACTTTAATTCTGAGATATCATTACATTAATGAATTCTGCGATATCATTACATTAATGAATTCTGCCACTGTGAAATCCTTGATGTTGTCACATTTCAGGCTGGAAGAAGCAATTGATCTGGGACTGGTGGGATTCCAAAGTTTTCACAGAAGAAAGCTTTTTCAGATGGGCAGGGGAATTATCAGCAAAAGTCTTTGGGGTTATCAGGAATATAATATAATTCTCTATGAAATATCTTTTTCAAATTATTCCAGCCCCTCTTTGTGCATGAAAGTATTCTCTTCTCACCTTTTAAAATCTAACCCTTTTAAAGGTACTCCAATGCAAAGAACTTGAACGCGAAGTGTAGATACTCCTTTCTATGGAATATCACCCTAGTTATGACAAATTTCTCCTTTATTTACTCCTTGGAATAAGTGAAGGTGATTTAACTCAGAGGGGAAGGTAGGGAGGCTATTTTAAAAGGAAGATACCTCCCTCGCCTGAGTGATGGGGGTTACCTTTCCTTTGCTTCCCACTCCTCCACGTTGCCTGTTTTGCTTAAAATATGACTTCATCCCTTTTTCTTCTTTTGTTGTCATGGGATATTGGAATGTAGGAACCAAGATATCCTGAGTGGTAAACTTAGATCCACTACCTGAGAAGGGCGATGTGGCATATACCCACTCATGGACAACAGGCTGCTGGGAGTCCTTTTTGGAAACATAAAATATTTACACACACACACACTCACACGCACATGCACACAGAGGCACGCACATTAAGGGAAAAATTTTACTTGAACACTTCCCTTGGAATAAGTCTTGTAGAACTAATTGTGGCTAGATTTTAACTCACTCTCTCTTATTCAAAGCAGAAAAGAACATAGAAGAAAATTATCTGCTGCTGTAATGTGATGATTTTGTACTCCAAAATGCTACATGAGAATGTTCATTCATTTTTTAGAGATAAGTTTTTTAGTAGCACTATAAATTTTGTGGAAAAAAAAGTCATTCTTCCAAACTGATTCTGACCTGTGGAATTTGGGAATAAAGCCATGTGTGCATTTTAAGCATGCCTACTTTGGCGCTTTGGGTTAAATGCCCCCCAGCGGTCATCCAATAGAACCTTTTTCTTGCCTCCCTCATGCTTTGAAATTACCCGTTTACTGGTGTCTCTCCAAATACCTACACATTTCTTGAGGTCAGGGACTGGACTTTCTTCATTTTGGATCACTGGCGAAGAGTTTCAAAAAATATTTGTCAATTTGCATTTGTACTAGAAATGCTTTAAAGAAAAGAGAGTTTGACATTTAAGACAGGGTTCCATGGCAATTAAGTTGATTGGTATTTATAGTATCTTCCAGTCTGTGGATCAGCTTAAGGGTATGCTAGGCTAGCAAAGCTGATAAAGTCTCAGTTATCTCAGATTGACAGGTGGAATAAATAATTCGACTTTTGGTATATAACTCTCACAGAGAAAATCTGGAGTGAGTTGATGCACAGTAGAAGGAAAAGAGCTCTAAAAGCTAGATCGAAAGAACTTTTTAAAAATTAGGAAGAGCAAGCAGGGAGAAGCGGAATCCAGAGGATAGTAGGATGTCAGAGGGCTGTGTTTCGTATGAGCCTCTAAAAGTGTCCATGGAAATAAGCTAGTTGGAGAGTTCCTGGAGAACCAGGAGGTGAGTTGAACAAGCCAAACTAACAGGCCAAAGTGTTTGCAACATTAGTTTTAACTTTAAATACAGCCAGTTTCTTTGGACTTGCAGCCTAGACAGGGAGAGGGAACAGGGAACTCAATGACTTCTTGAGTAAACAATTGCAAGAAAGTCTGTAAAACCCAGTGAGACCAATAATGACCCCACTAGGTAGGGCCTGATCCTAAGGGAGATTATGGGTGAAAATAAAAACAGTTAGTACTTTAAATGTGTGTTCAGTCATCTGAATGATGTAAGCTTTGGCTATTGTTATTATTTCTTCACTATAATGTAATTTATCAAGAGCAATTCTTTTGCCACCTAATGAAGATGATTTGTGGACTTGAACTGACCCTGTATTGGATAGGGAGGAAGAAGAGGTCATTTCAAATGGAAGGGGAAAGTAAAGTTGCGTGAATATCTGTAGAAGACATGTATGAATTCTTATTTCTTCTCTTCATTGGACTTTTACAAGACGATGGCAGCAGCAGCGGGGGATTCAACAAGAGTCACTTTTGCTTTGGAGGCTGCCCTTGAGGAATGGCCCCATTTTTCACAACTGTACAGAAGTCATCTCTAGGAGAGCTATAGCAGGCAAAGCCAAGCTGGCTGTAATTAATGACCCAGACTAATATTGGTCTTCTACGTTCTTGGATATTAATAAATGTTAGATAAGAAAAGCAGCTATTTATCTTTTCACCAATATACCTTCAAACATTTGTACAGGAGATAGATATCCTAATGTAAACATTTGCAGCCTCACATATTGTTGGGATCTCTGAACTGTGACTGTTGACAGCAGGTTGCCTTAAGTAATTGCAATGAGACAGAATAATCTAGTAGAAGCTATTGTCATCATAAGTAATATTTTTCTGAGAAACGTAGTTATGAAAAATGAATAATAGCATTTAGTAATGCATAATATGAGAGTCTAGAAGAATATTGAAGACAAAGGATATAATCATCATTGCTTGAGGACAACTAAATTTTATATAGCTGTCTTTTGTTGTTATGTTAATCAAATTATAAAACAAGTGATAGTGGGAAAATAGCATTGCTGTGTTATAAAATTATTTTTAGAATTAGATTGGCTCTGTAACATGAGATGGATCACAGAGAGATTATACCTCATGAGTGCTCAACTCTTATAAACACTACAATGACACTGTTAAATATTCCATGCTTAAAACGCATAGCAAGTTAACTCCTTTATTTCAGGGGTTTGCTGTTATAGTTAGGGAAGGTTTTTGTGTTTCTTTTTTTTTTTTAACTTTTAGACTATATGCATACAATGCATTACAGGTGACTGTGACTTGCTCTAAAAATGTTGGAAGGTGAACTGCATCATATTCACGAGGGAGAACTTCATGTCAAGAATTTAAATTTACAAAACCCATTAATGCATATTTAGAGCATTTCAACAAAGAAATACATTTAGTGACAAAAGTTTTAAAGTATTACAGAAGAGTCGGAACTAAAAAATAACTCATGGAATTTGAATGAACCATTTACCAAATGTCCTAGAAAATGATGAGTACTTACAAAAGTAAAAAAGTACATAAAATTTAAGTTATTATTGTTAAGAAATATTTTATGTCAATCTATATTAAAACTGCAGGTTTGTTAATTTCTGAAGAAAATTGCATTAAGAGTGTATGGATATTTTAGGATAATGATTAAAATAATCCAAGATAAAATAACATAAATATAGACATCTAATGATATCCATTTGGGCATAGATGGATATGGCTCTAATTCAGTGTGTCAGGAACTCCAGAAAGCTAATTTTAACAAAAGAATGTAATCTGGACAATATTAAACATGCAGGTCATAGTATTTAGAGATAATCACTATAATTTTAAACCTGTTAGTAAAGGTTGTAATGCAAGTGTGTTGTACTAGAGTTCTCCAGGAATTACTTTCACTGCTCTCCTGAAAAATATTAAAAATACCTTCAAAGATAAAGCTGATTATAGCATAACAAAGCAACTCACTACCACCTCTACTTCATAATAAATATGCCCCATATTATTGTGTTAGATGTGAGTTTCACAAAATTTATTGATTAGTTGAACTTTTAAACAGTCTATTATCTTGACTTCATGTCTAACCCTTTTATAAGTGAGTGGAAATAATTTCTTGTATTTCTTCCCCTATTCCCTCACTCTCATCACCAAGTAGCCCCATTGTTTTTATTATCTTATTAATCCCTGGTCTTAGTTCTCTTTGCTTTGTTCTGTTTTACATGTAAACTCATTTCTATGTGGAAGTTTTTCTATGCAGAGAGAGCAGGAGTATATTCTTTATGCTTGGGACAATAAACATTTATAGATTGAACATTATATGCCAGGAACTGTGCTAATTGCTGGATTTATATTGCTGGAGAAGACATGACAGTCCTCTCAGGGCCTATGGTGGAATACAAACAGAGCAGCACAGTGATTTTCTGAGGTAACGGAGCATGCAGTCAATGCTCTTGTAAGTGCTTGCTTAGCTTTTCCTTGGTGGTAGTAGTAGAGGGGAGTCAAAGAAGTCTTCCTGGATGACGTGACTCGTGACCTAAAATATGAACAGGAGATAGGACGAAGAAGGGGGAAGGATGGAAGATGGTCATTTCAAGAAGTAGGAAGCAGCATACTCAAGTTGTATAGCCCTCAACTGCATGGTACTTATGGAAAAATTATGAAAAATTTATGTGACTATCATGTACAGTTCCGGAAGGTGGTGTGTGATGAGGTTGGAGGAGCCATGTCATGGAAATTGTTGTCCTTGTAGGATATTCATAGCAGTTTGGGCTTTACCCTAGAAGATGAGGAGACGGTTGGAGAGTTTAACTAGGTAACTGGCATGGCTGACTTTACATGCTTCATTTTGGCAGCAGGACACATTGGAATTTGGATGAAGGACTTGGAATATTAATATGCTAGGGTACAGCCTCTAGCCAGAGGCTGTCAACAAAGGACCTGAACTCAAATCATGGTCCACAATTCTGCCAGGTTCTAGCCCTACTGAATTCAGAAGGTGGTGCAAGGATTCTTACAATTCATAAAGAGAAACAAATCCAGCTATGGAGAAGAACTCAGTTTTTAGTATAGAAAGTTAGAGATATTTATGGACATTTTTCATACATACTAAATGTTGAAGCAGAGAGAGACAAAGACATACATTTGTGAGTTACCAGCATATACATGGTTGTGAAAATTGTGAAAGTGGATGGAGTTTTTTAGGCTTGGTTTATATTAATATCATGGGAAAGTGATGGTCCAGGAGACCTAGGAAGTTTGGGAGGTCAATAACAAGGGAAGAACTTCCAGAGAGAGCTGGAATTGGAATCAGTAAATTTTAAAGCCCCTGGGAAGCTGGGGTGAAAAATAATGTAGTGGGTGGGAGCTTGAAAAAGCTCAGATAGGCCTGGTGCAGTGGCTCTCGCCTGTCATCCCACCACTTTGGGAGGCTGAGGCAGGCAGATCACTTGAATCAGGAGTTGGGAATCAGTCTGGGCAACATGGTGAAACCCCATCTCTACACAAAATAAGAAAAAACAAACAAACAAACGAACAAATTAGCAGGGTGTGATGGCGCATGCCTGTAGTGCCAGCTACTTGGGAGGTCCAACCATAGCCAACAGGGGAACTGCAGAGGTGGAAGTATCTCCTGAGCCCTGAGAGGTCAAGGCTGCAGTGAGCTGAGATAGTGCCACTGCACTGCAACTTGGGCAACAGAGTGAGACTATTTAAAAAAACAGAGAGAGAGAGAGAGAGAGAGAGAGAGAGAGCGCGCTCAGGAGAAAAGATAAATCTCAGTAGAGAAGTAAGTTTCAAGAATTTTGCTGATGAAGGAAGGAGGAAGACTAGGAATGGAGGAAACTTAAATTCAGCAGACTACCTTTTGAAAATTTTTGTTTTATATTATTTGCATGCTTTTCCTTCTTATTTTTTAGGATAAAAATAATTGAAAGGTGTGTATGGGCTACAGGCCAAGAGCTAGTTGAGACTAAGATTGGAAATATGGGCGAAAACGGGATAATTAAAGAAGCAGGGTCCTGGGTAAATGTCAGGTAACTGGATCTTTCTGTATAAAGAAAAGTTTGGGTTAATACCTAGAACTACATCATGGTAAATTTTCATGGAAATTAACTCAGAGGGATCATTTCCAGAGTAATTTTAAGCCTATAGAGATGTTTTAAGAAATCAGGCAGTATTTTAGGGTCTCAAGAAAATTCACAGACCAGGTCATAAAATACAGTAAACTAAACGTTTTCTAACCACACATAAAGATCCTTATACTTGCTTATAAAAAGAGATATAGTAATTTATACTACACTGCAATACCATTTATCACCTTGAGATTGGCAAAATCCTAAAGTAGTGAATACTGTCATGGGAATTGCTGTTGGAAATGCAAAATGCTACAACTCTTTATGGAGAGGAATTTGGCAGTGTCTAGTAAAATTATATATACTTTTACCTCTTGACCCAGCAATCACACTTTTAGACACCTATTTCACAAACCTATTGGTAAAAATATGAAAAAAAAAAAAAAGCACACATAAGGCTGTTCACTGTACGTCTATTTGTAATAGTGAAAGACTGGAAACAGTTCAAATTGTAATAGTATTGTTGCACATCTATACAAATGTAATACTTCACAGCTATAAAAATGATTCAGAAAGGTAACTATACTATATTTTCATCATTATATATGTATACACACATATGTACAAATATACAGATGCTCCTTGATTTACGATGGAATTGTTATAAATAAATAGCACTCGAACATAAATTTTTCTCAGCAAGGCAGTTTTACTTCTATAGAAGGGTGTGAGTTGCAGATGGAACAATGGCGAGAGCAGCCCTGAACAAGGGAGGGGAAGGGGTTCTTATGCCTGACACAGGTAGCCCCTACTGCTGTGCCGTTCCCCTGTTGGCTAGGGTTGGACTGCACAGTCTAAGCTGAAATCGATGGGCTATTTTAAAGAGAGCAGGGGTATGAGCCGGAGTGGTGGGGTGAGTAGTTTGGCGGGAAGGGTGGTTACAGAACAGGTGACTCAGAATGAGCCAGGACAGAGCATGTGACCAGGGATGACTCAGGTCAAAGCAGGTGACCAGGGGAACAGATGTGAACTACTAATTAGAACTGGCGGGAAAGTTGTTTACTGAAACTAGAGCCAAGGGGCCGAAGAGAATCCGGAAGTTAAACTTTAAAATGGAGCATCAAAGAATGAGAGAGCTGAACATACTGACATACTGATTCTTTGAAGAGGAACTTGGGGTTCACTATATTTAACAGTCCCCCATCTTGAATTTTTACAGTTCTTTCTCTTCAGACTTCCTTAACATGTCTTGGCTTAGTTGTTCCTGCTTGATTCACTAAAAGAAAAAACTTCTCTGAATAAGTTGGAGGAGAATTAAGGGAGGTTTTAGTAAGTGCTGCCTCTATGAGTCTGCACACCAGCCCACAGATGCATGCTATGACACAACACCTGACAAGAATGAGTACACCTTCTATGGCTGCGAGAGAAGTAAGAATCGAGGCTATGATTCCTTTCCATTTACCAAAACATTTTTCTAGCCACTCTGTGAAGGGGTCATTTACTCCTGAGTTTTTGGCTAACTCATTGGACAGAACAGTTAGACCTTGCAATGCCTTTGTTATACTTCCATCAGGGGCGGTATTGTTTGGGATGAAGGTACAACATTGAGTTTTAATCATGACGTAAACTCCTCCTCTTTCTGCTAATATCATGTCTAAGGTTATTCTATTTTCCCAAGCCATCCGGCAAGTAGCCCGATTGTTCAGCTATTCCTTTAACAGCATCTCTAGTGTAGTTAGTAAGCCACTGTTGGTTGTAATAAATGCCATTTATTCAAACTATGTTCTTATTAATTATCACCCACCAAAATACTGACTTAAATCCTGCAGCTATTTGATCTTGGGTTTTATATTTATCTGGTACTCCTCGTGGAACTCCAATAGCATTTATATAAACATGAGGGTCAAAGGACCCATGTGAGGCACTTCTTCTTTTACAATTTTTTTTAGTCATGTTGACAGAATCCTAGGGTGAAAGGCATGGTCAGTTGAACTAGAGCACGAGTGCTGCTCTAATTACTTGGCGGAGTACCCAGCAATAGTCCCCTGCAATATCACCACACATCTGCTTGGGGATGAAACAGGGCAGACTGATGGGTAAGCTCTTGAAAAGGCTTGGTTTCACTGCACCTTGTTAAGTCTACAAGGAATACTTACTTTTCCCCCTGCCATGAAAGGCACCAGGTGAAGTTAACATCAGGGACTGGAGGCTGGATGGCCCTCGGGGACTGACCCGCAGGGCTCTTAACCTCAGGGAACAGCAGTGACAAAGTCTTGCATGACTCATCGCCCAAGGCTGTGGGGTTCTGGAAGAGAGCTACCATACAGCTCATGCCCAGTCCGTGAGAGGACCACCCAAGTGGAAAGGGGACAATCTGGGTCTCTGGCCTGCCGGTCGCACATAACAGTCACTTTAGTTTAGTGTGCGAACAGAAGATTTAATCCATTCCAGCCAAGCACTTGTGTCCTGATAACCTCTTTCAATTGCTATAGTTTTTTTTGTTTTTTTTGTTTTTTGTTTTTTTTTTTTAATTTTTAACCTCTACAGCAACTACTTTAGTTTTATCTTTGGGTACATAATGAGAGAAGGTTTGGTTAGCGGAGAACTTAGGAGAGGGAGAAGGAGGTGCAGGAGGTGAGGAGGCAATGAAACACATTTCAAAGGATCCTATGGGGTCCTTCCCTGAGGCTTCTGCTCCTATACCATAGAAACGGCTTAATGAAGGGGAAGAACTCTGGGGTGCAGAAATGGTAATCTGTACTGGATTGCATTGATTTATCTGACCATGGGGAGGGCTAACTCCTTTAGTAAAATGAACATATGGTTTTAAGAAACTGCAAGTCCTAGTTGGGGCAGTCCATCCTTGTTCTTTAGTATTTTACAGAGCATTGAACCAACTTCGGCAGAGAAGCTCTGCTCTAGGAGGACAAGATTTCCAGTTTATACTGGAATCTTCATCAAACTCTTCTCAAACTAACTTATCCCAGCTAACAGAATTTTAGTCTGAGGAGAGCTAGGAAGGATAAAGTACTTTTCTGAAGTGGAGAGTTGCCTCTCATTTGGTTAGTCTCCACAGGGTATAACAAGGCAAGCAACAAATGTAATAGTTTGAGGCAAAATAGACTTGGTTACCCTTAAGAAGTAGGTGATCAGCAATAGAGTGAGGAAAGAAGAATGAGTAATAGAATAGATGGAAGAAAGTTAAATGTTTTTTAGCTTTAGTTTGGTAGGATTTTTCCCTGGGACTATGGCCCATGACTTGGGAGGGGGCAGTGCTTTCTTGACTTGGATATTATGGGTCCATCCTTTTTCTGCTGTCCGAACTGTGGTTTCGGTAGTTAGGAGCACTAGGTAAGGTCCTTCCCAGGGCAGTTCGAGCTTTTCCTTCTCTCCAGCTTTTGACGAGGACATGGTCCCCAGGCTGATGTTGATGTACTGGAAATTCTAGTGGTGGCACCTGTACTAAAAGACCTTTAGTTCTGAGGGAAGAGAAAGTGGAAGATAAACCTAGTATATACTTTCTGAGAAACTAATCTTTTGTTTCAAATATCGGGAGATCAGTAGTAGAATGTAGATAGGCAGTCCATAAAGCATCTCATAAGGGGATAGGCCTATGTCTTTTTGGGGAACGGTTCAGACTCTCAACAGGGTAATAGGCTTTTCTACTTTCTCTGATGAAGGTGGGTGCCAGGGAGTATGATGTTCCCATGTTATATACAGTACCTGGGCTCCCTCCCTCCCTCCCTCCCTTCCTTCCTTCCTTCCTTGCTTCCTTCCTTTCTTTTTCTTTTCTTTCTTTTTTGACGGAGTCTCCCTCTGTTGCCCAGGCTGGAGGGCAGTGGCTCGATCTCGGCTTACTGCAAGCTCCGCCTCCCGGATTCCTGCCATTCTCCTGCCTCAGCCTCCGCAGTAGCTGGGACTACAGGCGCCCACCACCACGTCTGGCTGATTTTTTTGTATTTTTAGTAGAGACGGGGTTTCACCATGTTCTTGATCTCCTGACTTCATAATCAGCCCACCTTGGCCTCCCAAAGTGCTGGGATTACAAGCGTGAGCCACTGCAACCTGGGCTAATTTTTTAATGGCATGTGCAGTGAAATGAGTCCTATTATCTGAAGCAATATTTTCTATTAATCTAAACTTGGGTATAATATTTTCAGCTAATGCCTTGACTACATCGTTAGCAGTTGTACTTGAAAAGGAAATATCTTTTACCCAATCAGTATGGTGGTCTACTATCACTAATAAATGCTTTAGACGACTAATTGAAGGCATCTCTGCGTAATCAATCTAGATACTTTGGAATGGCGTTAAGTCTGGACTCGTCCCCCCAAGGGGTAATCTTTTACTAAGCAATTGTCTGTATCCTGTTGGCCAGGGTGTAAGTTTCTGTGCACCCATAAACTCTAAGGACTGTGTCACACATGGCTTGGGGCCCCCAGTGGGTCCCTTGCTGCAGTTGGAACAAGATTTCCCTCATAAGGGGTTTGGATAACATTTCTCTCTGGTTCAGCAATATCCAGTTTCCTTCTGAATTATCTTTAGCCCCTATTTTTATTAGTTTTTAGACCATAGAAAATCAAACAGCATTTTATATTTGACAGTGCTTCCTGTATGATTTTTATTCCAGACAAGCTAAATTTCACCTTTATATTAGTGTGCTATTAATGTTAAACTCAATTTTTATAAAACCTTATAGACATATTTATCCAATTTTAATGTCTGACCATAATGTAAGATTTTTATAGACTCTTTTTAACCCTTTATAATTTTTGTTACAGAGCAGGTTAGTGCTTTAAGAAAAACCCATTGTGCTTTTATTTTAATGTCCAGTTCACAGAAAAACTGGATGATACCCCTTTAACTTTAGCCAATATATTTACACACAGAATTTCCTTTACAATTAACGTTTCAAAACTTGCTTAACTCTTTAAAACAAAAAAAAAATTGTAACCTTTTAATGTACGTAAAAATCCACATTCTTATGCCTTCTTATAATCCTTTTACCAAAAATATATTTTACTTTCCTTACACACCTTGCACATAAACTGTTTCTTCAATAGTTTTACATTCAGGAGGCCTAAATACTTTTAAATTATACAACATTTCTTGCATAAATTCCCTTTTAAAACATGTTTCACGACTTTCACAGACAATCTTTGACATGCCTTAACTTTTTGACTTGTTGTAAACATCTCGTTTTTAAAATAACCAGTTAATTTACTTTAGGACAAGAATTTACAACATAAGATTCTTTTTTACATAAATTCTCCTTTTTTAAAATGTCAAAGATGATAAACATTCTTTTCCAAAGCAAACTGCCTTTATGTCTGTGGACTAGACTGCCTAAGACTACAAGATTAGAAGTTAAGATAATACATATTGCAGTGTTAACTTTTAGCACACTTAACTTTTGTTGAAAACCTGTAAGTTTGGGATTTAATTAAATAAAGGCTTTTCTGGTGTCTAGGGCCATGGACAATAACTGTTCCTTTGGGCAAATGAAGGTTATTTATACGTGGGTGATTAATTCCTTGTGGACCAGGTCTTGGTCTTTGCTATTAATAAGTCCTCGTTCATTGCAAATTTTTCCAAATGTATGAACCACTCAAAAGGCATACTTAGAATTGGTAAGATGGTTCCTTCCTGGTTCTGTAAGTACTTTAAGGCTTGCTGAGTGCAAACAGCTCACACGTTTGAGTAGACCAATTATTAGGCAAATTTCCTAACTCTATTTCTACTCTAATTGATAGAGTTTCTCTATCAATTCTTGAATACCCATTGTGTCTTTTTCCCTCAATCACCCAGGAGGAACCATCTATCAATAAGTGTCGTCCAATCCTGAAGGGAGTTTTTCCTAGGTCTGGTCGGACCTTTGCATGGTAATTAATTAAATCTAAACACGTGTACTGCCTCTTTAGATTTGGATCCCCTGTTAGGAAACCTGCTGGGTTAAGCAAATTATCAGTGGTTAATGTTAAATCATCTCTTTCTAACAAAATAGCCTCATACTTTAAGAATTTTGAGTCAGTATGCTACTTTTTTGCTTTCTGAGTTAGGATAGCTCTGTCCTGGTGAGGTGTGCTCACAATGAAGTTTATTCCAAAACTTATTTTTCCACTTTCTTCTGTTAGCAAAGCCGTTGCTGCTACAGATTGAGTGCATTTGAGCCATCCGCTGGTTACTGGGTTAAGGATTTTTTTTTTTTTTTTTTGAGACGGAGCTTTGCTCTTGTTGCCCAGGCTGGAGTGCAATGGCATGATCTCAGCTCACCGCAGGTTCAACTTGGATCACAGGTTCAACCTGGGAATTGCCTCCCAGGTTCAAGCGATTCTCCTGCCTCAGCCTCCTGAGTAGCTGGGATTACAGGCATGCGCCACCATGCCTGGCTAATTTTGCATTTCCGGCAGAGACGGGGTTTCTCCGTGTTAAGGATTTTTGGTAGTAAGGCTACGGGCTGCCAGTGGCCTCCACGCTTTTGGGTAAGTATTTCTAAGGCTACGCCCTTGTTTACACTGACAAAAAGATGGCATGGCTGCTTAAGGAGGGTAAAGCTAGGACAGGGCAGTTACTAATAGATGTTTTAACCTTTCTACCTGTTGGATTTGTGGTAATTGCCAAATGAGGGGGTTTGGCCCGTCTTGCTTAAGCGTTTTGTACAAAGGTTTTGTTTTTAGGGCTTAAGAGTCTATCCATAGACAACTGTACCTGACTAATTCTAAAATTTTTTAAGTTCACAGTGTTCTGTGAACATTTGTGGAATCTACACAGCGGAGGACTAGAATGGACATTTATGTGCGATGTTTAATATAATAATGCCGTGTGTTGGACCCAGCAGATTACTCTGTGTTTCATATTCTTAGACACTGATCTCAGCAGACATAGAATCTCAGGTCCCCTTGGGAAAACAGCATTTGGTGAAAAGCCTTTGAAGCATTATGCATAGGAGAGAAGTCGTGGTGGTCAATTTCCTAGAGTTGGGTTTTGCCTGTCAGATAAATTTAAGTTGGGACAGTGTCTTTTGCAGATCTGGGGATATATTTTGGACATTCAGTGTGCGTTCGTGATGATCACTGACTGGACAAACTTATATTGATGAATCAGTATTGTTATTAGAAGATGAGAGGTGCTCTGTAATTTGAAATCTATTTTCTACTCCTGAGACATTGAAAGGGATTCCAATTTTGATTAAACGTAGGTGGCTTTCAAGATAGTTCTTTTAAGATCATGTGATCTTTGCCCTTCTCACAGTTTAGTGTTGTCTATTTTTAAAGGTGTTAGGAGTAAATGTTGTTTAAACATGATAAAATAACCATACCTCACTGCCACCCCTAACACCCACTGAGATAAATACACGATAGGGATTGCAACTGTGGAAGGTAAACAAATAAGCAGTTTTGCTCTTTGTTTTTTAAAAGTGTGACTGTTTGTCTTGATAGTACTACCTTGAGCTTGTGCTTCAAAAATCTGTCCAGCTATTTACTTCTGCAGGCATATTCACACTCTCAAGCCTGCTTCTGTTAATGTGTTTATGTGATTGTTCTAACACGATGAACATGATGCTTTTGGCTATATGTAGCCAGAAATTATTATTACACTTTTTTTGTAACGTAATTTAGAAAAGGAACCAAACTTGTGGACCTTTCTTGTTCATTTAGAAGTGGTAAAAGGTTGTTCGGTGGCTTGACAGAATTCTTAACAGCTGCTTCTGCCTTGGTTTTGCTTTATGCGCTTCCTTCCCTGAATGGCCATGGCATTGTATTTTTGGGACCCTCTTCCCTCCACAAAGCAACAGGGCAACTCTTCAGTGGATATTAGAATTTTTCTCTTACTTCACTTCTGGAAACACTGGTGCCCCATACACAGTATATCTTTTATTTTATTACTTCCAGTTTGGTGAAAAACTGGATTTGTCATGACAACCAAGTATTTAGCGGAACAGAAGCAGAGATAAAGAACACATCTTGAAAGGAATACACAGGATCAATATTTCATGTCCATTTGAAGTGTTTTCAGTGTTGTTGAGGGAAAAATACATCTCATTGAAGTGTCTTTTTTTCCCCAGGGACCAGATGTTCATTTTATTTATCAGTTGTGGACAATCCATCAAGCCAAGCAATATTTTTCCAGAGATTTCCCCCTGTGGTTTTCTAATTTATTTGAAATTTAGGAAAAGAAGAATTGCAGCTGCTGCAGAAGAATTAGAGTTCAACTTACATGTATGTGATCACTGGAGCATATTCCTCCCTCAGACACGAAATGTTTAAAAGGACAGAGTAACTTATGCTTCGTTTGAATCTTGCATCTGCCTGCTTCTCCTAACTGGGTGAAGAATGTTAACAATGACCCACTGGATTAGTTATTCCTCTCCTCTATTTTATGAAATATTTCATATTTTGTATTTCAAAATATGAAAGCACATTTTACAATTATTACTATAAGACTATATTTATTTTAGATACTCTCCAAATAATTAGTATTGCAAAGCTTCCTGCTTCAGAATGTATTTGTGATTTTGTTCTAATTGCATTGACCCATAATACCTAAGATTGAACCTACATTTAAAAAATTTCATTTCCCGGCCAGGCGCGGTGGCTCAAGCCTGTAATCCCAGCACTTTGGGAGGCCGAGACGGGCGGATCACGAGGTCAGGAGATCGAGACCATCCTGGCTAACACGGTGAAACCCCATCTCTACTAAAAAAAAAAGTACAAAAAACTAGCCGGGCGAGGTGGCAAGCGCCTGTAGTCCCAGCTACTCAGGAGGCTGAGGCAGGAGAATGGCGTAAACCCGGCAGGCGGAGCTTGCAGTGAGCTGAGATCCGGCCACTGCACTTCAGCCTGGGCAACAGAGCGAGACTCCGTCTCAAAACAAACAAACAAACAAAATTTCATTTCCCTTCATGTTAGTGGGTAGCTATCACCATGAAAGAGACTACTTGTTTAAAAAATATTGGACCTTTACATTTATTACCACTGTGAGTGCAATGAGGCAAGGCCTCTGACCATGTTCTCTTGGAGGTTGTTAAGGCATTCATGAGTCTTTTGGAGCTGTCAGCCTGCACTTCTCACTTTGTCAGAGCATACGGATGTGTGGGTGTGGTATGCAAGCTGACTGTCCTGAAGAAGCTTATCGGAGAAATGTTTGGAGGAAAAAACATCATAACACCAAGCATAAGTTTGAATATAGCCATATACTAGAATAAAATATGGAGATCAGAAAAGAGCTTCCTATCAGAGATTGGTAACATTGGAACTTCAATTGCATCTTGAAAATGGATGAATAAGGTTTAGTCCAGTAGTGGGTAAACATTACATGGCCTGAAGTTCATAATAGGATATTGAGGAAAGGAGTCCGGGCTGAGGAAACAAAGGAGTAGGCAAAGAGGAGAATGGAATAAGTGGAGTTGGGAATATGGACTCATAAACTTACCTTTAGGAGTTACTAGGAGAGTTTCACATCAGAAGTGGTCTAATCAAAAAAGCCAATTAACTCCAGCCATTTTTAGTTACTGTAATTTGGCTCCAAATTCAAGTTTTAGGGTAAGATATCTTATTGGGTGTATCTTCAAGTTCTTTAAGCATTGATATCAGATTTTCTGTACTACATTTAGAGCCTACTATAAACCCTAACAGATAACTTTATCTGGGTAGCTAGAATTTGAGATACCTGTGAATCTTGGCTGTAAAATTGGGCTCAATTTGCATCCACTTTGGAGGAAGCAACAGGATATTAGGGTCTTGAAGTATGCTTATGAAAATAAATATGCTATGACATTTATAATTGGTATGATTCAGAATTTAATTAGATAAACTACCTAGCATTTCTCTGTATTTTCAGAATCTTATTACCAACTTTTGTAGTAGTCCCCAAAGAGCAATTTCAGTAATTTGTAGTCTACCTATGGCCATGATAAATGCTATTATATCACTCTGATTTGTAATAGCAGTGCTTTCCACTGTGAAAGATTTACTGAGACTTTCTAATTGACTTAGAGCATTGCCTCTCAAACTCTTTCTGTCTCTCATTCACTGTACTTTCTCATCACAACTTAGTAATCATCTTAATCTTGCTTTCTTGGAAATGATTCATATATTTGCATGAAGACTAATTAAAATAGATACGCCTGTCCTAAATGATTAGGCTAAGACTTAAATGAGCAACTCTCAGCTTAAAATTCTCCAGTGATTCCCCAGCTCACTCAGAGTAAAAGCCAAAGTTTTTATAATAGGTTGTAACACTCTGATACTTTCCTGGATTCATCTCAAACACCCTCTTACTAATACCACTCAGCTTTATGGCACCACTTCTGGTTGTGGTGAAGCCACCAATGAAAATGTTTGTTGTCTGAATTTGGCATGTGTGTGTTCAGTAGTGTACTCACACATCTGAAAAATATTTACCCTTTAATATAACTTTCTGTCACTGTGTATATACACCTCCAGATTCCTTCAGTTCAGATGTGTCTTTGCCTTTGCTGTTTCACTGGTCTGGAATTATCTTCTCTCAGATATCTTCATGGATTACTCCTTCAGCTTCTTAAACACTTTGATCAAATTACTTCCAGTGAATCTTTCCCTAGAGGGATTTACTTAAAATTGCGTCAATTTTTACTTATTTATGCTCTTCGTTGTTTGTGTCCTCTCTCTGCTCAGCCCACCAACCCCACCCAGACTTAAGGTCAGTGAAGAAGATGATTTTTCTTATTCCTTTACATTACTAAATTTCCAGTGCCTATGTCAAACTCCGGCATGGGGTTAATAAACGTATATAGAATGAAGGAAAGCCTCTTCTAAATGAGTGCTTACTGTCATTATTGCCTCTCAAGAAGTAGATCTTAATATGAAAAAGGATGGAAAACTCTCCTTACCTTTTCTTCTAATCAGAAGCCTTTGCCATCCTTGAAACATTAGATGGAACCTAACTTCTAGATTTATTTCTCTTTACATCTCCACACATTTGCAGTCCTTATAAAAAACATGTTAGAGGCTAATCATGATAATGTAGATAATAATAGTAGTAGTAATAATAATAGCTAACATTTATTGACGACTTATTAAATTTCAGGTATAACTTTTATTATATCATTAACAAATGTTATTATTTAATGAAAAGTTTTAATTAAATTTTTAACAAACAAAATTCTTGATAAGGAACTGAGTTGATAATCTTATTTGCCCATTTTGAATATGATAACAAATAGCCACACGGTAAGTATTTATTTGTGTGCATATCTATGTTTGCATTTTTTCTGCTTGGGATCTGTTGTATATTTGTATGGAGGTTTTCGTATATGTAGTGCAGAGACGAACATTGTCAGGTGAATTCTGTTATTTCTTTTGGCGCCTATTGGCTTTTAAGCACTGGGCATGAAATATATTTCAAATAACTATTAAGTTGTTATCATCGGACTTTTTCAAACCTTCTACACTAAGGGACTTTTCATTACGTTATTTGAACTACTCGTTCTTGGTTTGAATGTAACAAATTCCTGGGAGGCCCGTTTTGTCCGCAGAGAACAATGTAGCTCTATCTTTTTTAAAATAACATACCTACTTACCAAAAGAGTTGGAGAAGAAATCTTGATTCATTTAGGATTAGACTAAAATGTTACATTCGTTTTCCTTTTATTCATTATCTTTTTGTTTATAGCATGTATCAAGACTGAAGAGATGATGATTTTAAAAAGATAGTCATTGTATTATGATTTGCTTTTTCTTCACTGTTTTGATAAGATGATTAAAAATATCTGGATTTCATAAGACGTAATTGACAGGTTGCAGGTCTGAGTCGGAGCACATGTCGAATAATATAATATATCAAAAGCTTGAAACTTTTGAAATGAAACATTGTCATAACACCCACAGTGTTTTAAAATAGGCCAGAGGACAGCCTCCTGGATCTCGGACCTTTAACCAACAGGAAGTATATAAAATATCTGCAGAGTAGAATGACTGTATTCCAAACTTAGCTTAGACAGAAATGACACCAGCCCTGGGCTCCATCACTATTTCTGTGCATCAGTTGTTGCATCTGATGTTGCATTTGTTCCCCCACACTTCTCTAGTTTGAAGCAAGAAAATTTAAGAGTGCAGCAAAACAAATTGTCTTTTCCAGCTGAACTCTGTCTTCTCTGACAGATGGTTCGGTCGGGCGTTCTTTCCATCCAGAGCAGTGCTGTATTTGAAGAATGAAAGCATTGAGAGAGATCATTTGTTGTAGAAAGCAGAGTTTCAAATAACCATTACTACTGCCAATCTCTGCTGTAATTCTTGGATTTTGAGATACATGTACAAGGAACTCTGTGGTGAGATTGAACATTCAGCTAATTTTTTTTTTTCCGCCAAAGCCATTAAGTAGCTAGCATTTAATCTTTTATATATGCAGATTAAAAATGAAGGTGGATTAAGTACCAACAAAGGAAGCTCCATTCAGGAAAACTCTGGTATACTCTTTGGTGTCTTTGGTGGAAAGGACTATTTATTATGCAGAAGAATAAGACTTTATAAGACTATTATTTCCCTAAGCAGGCACAGTGCTTGAGAAGGTTACAGAATACCTGTTTACTCTGCTAACCTAACTCTCTGTCGATTTCTCTTGTCAATGCCTTTTGCCATTTTGACACAGAATGTTCTACCTAGGACCACCCTGCTGACTATAGGTCAGGCTCTGGACACTTTCTGATTCTATTCTCATAAATCACAATTTTATTACTGTTTATTCTTGTCTACTTGAGTCATTCCACACAGTGGGAGCTTATTTTTAATACTGATTTAAACTGAGGTGCTACTGAGTGTCTTGATTAACATATTTGCAGTTCCTGAAGACTTCCGAATTTTATCCCAAAGAAATAATGCTCATAGAGAGGAAGCAGACGTGCTAGTTATTTTTTTGGGAGAGGAAGAAAAAAGGAAATGGATATTTAGAAACAAGAGAGACCTCCATGTTCCTCAATTCATAGCAATTATCCAGTCCTACTTTGGATCATCCTCCTAATCCTATTAAGAAAATAAATGAGACTCCAGCCATTGCAAAATCTGAAAGGTTTTTAGAAAAACAAACTACTCTAAAAGCGTATCTTTGGTCAACGCAGTCAAACACAATGCAGAGATTTAAAAACTCAGAATCGGCTGGGTGCAGTGGCTGACACCTGTAATCCTTGGACTTTGGGAGGCTGAGGTGGGCCGATCACCTGAGGTCAGAAGTTTGAGACCAGCCTGGCCAACATGGTGAAATCCCATCTATACTAAAAATACAAAAATTAGCCAAGTGTGGTGGTGAATGCCTGTTATCTCAGCTACCTGGGAGGCTGAAGCAGGAGAATTGCTGGAATCTGGGTGGCAGAGGTTGCAGTGAGCTGAGATCATACCACTTCACTCAAGCCTGGGCTACAGAGTGAGACTCTGTCTAAAATAAAATAAAATAAAATAAAATAAAATAAAATAAAATGACATGGAACCATTTGATGATTCCTTTAGAGACAGGTCAGATTTTTCACATCACTTCTCAGTAGGTGAAGCCTTAAACTAGGACCTACTAATTGTGTCTAGACATAAACGGAAGAGGAAATGAGTCCAACAAGAGGAAACAAAAATGTTTCTTTGTCAAGTAGACTATTTCTTTTCAAGAGCTGATGTTATCCTCAAGTTATGTGGAAATTCTTTCTTAAAAAATGACTCCACCTCCCGCTCTGCACATATTCTCAGCCCCTCCTTCCCCAGTGGAGCAGTAAGAGAGTGAAGGCTTTATGTGTCCTCAAGAGCAATGATTTTGCAAATTCAGAATTGCTACTTCCTCAGGAAAAGTTCAAGTTAAAAAAATCCTCATTTGAAGAAGGAAAACATTAGGGCATTATAGAATGAGGACGTCTCTCATTTCCTGTCACACATATAGTGTCTTTCTTTGTAAAGTAGTGTTTTTGTGTCTTAGGATGAGGGTACTACGTGATGCAGGGTTCTAAATTTTGTGTTAAATCAATATCTGTGCATTCTTAAGATGCTATTTATCAAGATGATTTTACATTGGATGAGAACTCAACCACAGATTCATAATGCATTTTCATTATTTATTTATTTTTTTAGAGACGGAGTCTTGCTATATTTTCCATGCTGGTCTTGAAATCCTGGCCTCAAGGGATCCTCCTGTCTCAGCCTCACAAAGTGCTAGAATTACAGACATGAGCACCCATACCTAGCCTACATTATTTAATTAATTAAAACTTTTAAGCCACAAAGGCTGCTGAATTTTAAGTTAAGCAATTTTCTATGACCTAGAAACATAAAATAAAATCTTCTCTAGTTTGTCACAAAATGAAAAATATCTGCAAATTAAGAATCGGAAAATCATGGCTTTAGGGAATTGAACATATTTTCAATTTACTGATTAAACTCCCTGGGAATTTTAAAGTCATCTAATTCAGCTTCTTATTGAGTATTTTCTCTTTTAATTGCACAGCTTTGGTCTAAATACTTCCAGTGGACCTACTTGCCTCTACTTTTCCAGGAAAGTCTATATCTGAGACAGTTGTATTATTTTAATGTGTTTCATTATTTTGAGAATCCAAAATTGGATTCTGCATAGCTTTATTTGCTTTTCATATTTCTCTACGTAATGGGGATACTTTTGAATTCTAGAAGAGCACTGTCCAATAGCACTTTCTGTGATGAGTAAGTGTTTTATTTCTGTTTAATATGGACATGTGGCTAATGAGCACTGGAAGTATGGCTAGTGTGACTGAATTACTGAATTTTGGATTTCATCAATTTTTAACTAAATTAAGTTGAAATAGCCACACTTGGCTTCCATATTGGCATGGTTTTAGAAATACTGTTTTCATCAAGGACAGAGGAAGAAGAAAATGTCTTTCTCTTGTTTGACTGCCTAATGGGAAAAATCCCTTTTACAAACGTTGAGAAAAAAACAAAACAACAACAACAACAACAACAACAAACATGTCTTTTGGAGTTAATGCTTATTTTGCATAGAAATAAAACCATAAAGGAAATTTCAATATATGGCCAATTCAAATTTAGAAAGCAGTCAGCTCTCTATGGTAACGAATCAAGGAAGAGATGAATAAAGAGGGTGTAGAAGGTGGGGAGTAGGACCTGCTTACCAGCATAAAGACAACTGAAAAGTGACAAGAATTCAACTGCAGTGCCCAAGATCATGTTTTCTACAAGAATGTGTGGGTTTTAAGTACAAGGAAGAGTGTTTAAGTACAAGGAAGAGTGTTGGCTATGTTGACTATGTTTCTCCCTCTCCATCCTTATTTTTTCCCAACTTGTTGACAGTGTATAATTTCAATATGCTTAGCACTTCTCACATCTCCACTGGAGATGAGCTTTATGCAAGTGAAAGTGCTACTGAGATGGGAAGATGTTAGGTAATGGCATACATGCTTCTCTTTTATCTTTTCTACAATTTGCCTCCATTCCTTATGTCAGTATGAACAGATTGGAGAGGGAGATGCTGAGTGTGTCATATTAAACTGAGCTAAATTGATCAGAACTAAGGGTGATATGCTACTACCATATCCTACTTACAGCTTCATCCATCTAGTGAGGTAGAATTTTTCTACCTCAGACAAATTAAAAGATCCACATACACACCCACACACCCAGACACACACATGGACACATGCACACAAACCTATTAAGCTGGAATTTCAGCTTTGACCTCTCACGTCTCTTTTTGACTCTCTCTGTGATCTGCCTCATTTTCCCTGTCCAAACACAAAATATTTTATACCGTCCAATATATTTCATCATGGTTTTTCTGGTTAAATTTCCTGTTCTCCTATCTATTCAATCAAAATTCTTTCCCTACATGGAGAGGTTTACCTAATAATAGAGGTCTACCTAATTTTTATGTTAAAGAAACTCATACTCAGTTGTGAGGAAGTTCTCTAAGTTAAGAATAAAGATCATAGGGAAATTTTATTATCAAATGAATACCTAAATGACAAATTTCTGTGGCGATGGACGAGTTTAAGCAGAAGAGACTCCCCCTCGCATTCTATGAATTTTCTTCAGTTATCATGATTTGACCTGATTTTAGGCTACTTATGAAGAAATGCAAATTTTACTAATCAGTGAAATTGTCTTCTACAGTTAAAAATCTATTAAACTTTTTCTGTCTATTTCTGCTATGCAGCTCTGCAAAAACTGGAGCCACTTTAAAAGGCTAAGTGACTGCTTCTAGTTTAGACGAGATATAAAAACACAAGTAGCAAAGACAGTAATTTACCTTTGTCTAGAGAATTTATTCTCTAAATATGCACAAAGAACAGGCCATGTGTCAGACTTTGTCTTTAGTATTCACAGGAAGAAGGAAAAAGACGAAGCCTCTAGCCTCTTGCTGCTGACAAGAGCAATAGATACTACATGGATTATACAGACCTTGCATGCAGTTGTGATGAATTCTATGATAGTAACAGAAAAAAAAAAAAAAAATTATGGAGCCTTTTGACAAGGCCAGCACTTAACAAAACATTTTAGTCCCAACTCTAATAGCAAAACAACCACTAAAGCAGATGTTACCACCCTCATTTTAGAAATGGGGATTCTGAGGCTCAGGGAAATGGCCTCTGTGGATGAAAACTTTAGGTTTGTTCCTGGCAGTAGTAACAAAAACCCGAACTGGCTAAACAGGTCATAAAAGTAAGGAAGCAACTCAGTTTCATCTGTCTGCCTGTTCTGTCAGATAGTGACAACTCCTTCCCTGGGGAGCAGTGAATACATGAGTGAGAAGACTTTTTAATAGCAGCCATTCTGACTGGTGTGAAATGGCATTCATTTGGTTTTGATTTGCGTTTCGCTGATTAGTGATGTTAGGTTTTTTTTTCCTGTTTGTTGACCACTTTAATGTATTCTGTTGAGAAATGTCTGTTCATGTCCTTCGCCCATTTTTAATGGGGTTGCATTTTGCTTTTTGATTGAAGTTTCTTATAAATTCCAGATATTAGACTTTTGTTGGATACATGACTAATGAGTGTTTTCTCCTGTTCTGTAACTTGTCTGTTTACTTTGTATATAGTTTCTTTTGCTGTGCAGAGGCTGTTTAGTTTAGTTAGGTCCTACTTGCCAATTTTTATTTTTGTTGCAATTGATTTTGAGGACTTAGTCATAGATTCTTTGCCAAGGTCAGTGTCCAAAAGGGTATTTCCCAGATTTTCTTCTATAATTTTTATAGTTTTAGGTCTTACATTTAAGTCTTTAATTCATCTTGAGTTAACTTTTGTATATGGTTATAGGTAATAATTTAATTTTTTTCTTCTGCATATGGTTAGCCAGTTATCTCAGGACCATTTATTGAGAAGGGAATTTTTTTCTTTATTACTTATTTCTGTAGACTTTGTCGAAGATCAGATGGTTTTAGGTGTGCAGTGCAGCTTCAGTTGGTGGGAATGTAAATTAGTTCAGCCACAGTGGAAAGCAGTTTGGCGATTCCTCAGAGAACTAAAAATAGAACTACCATTTGACCCAGCAATGCCATTACTTTGTATATACCCAAAGGAAAATAATTTGTTTACCAGAAAGACACATGCATGTGTCTGTTCATCACAGCATTATTCATAGTTCTGAAGATATAGAATCAACATTGGTGCCCATCAGTGATGGATTGGATAAAGAAAATGTGGCACATACATACCATAGAATATTATGCAGCCATAAAAAAGAATGAAATCATGTCCTTTGCAGTAACATGGATGCAGTTGGAGGCCGTTATTCTAAGCAATTGAACACAGAAACAGAAAATCAAATACCACATGTTCTCACTTGTAAGAGGGAGATAAACATTGCATACACAGAGTCATAAAGATGGGAATAGTAGACACTGGGAACTAGAACAGGGGGAAGCAGGGAGTGGTGCAAGGATTGAAAAACTACCCTTTGGGTCCTGTGCTCACCACCTGGGTGATGGGTTCAACTGTATCCCAACTTCACCATCATACAATCTATCCTTGTAACTACCTGCGTATGTGTCCCTGGAATCTAAATTAAAAGTTGAAACCAAAAATGAGTATGCAGATTCCGAAAAGAGGAGGAGCAACTTCTCACTTCAGGGAGGCTTTCTTATGGGAGTATGTTTTATACACACATATACATGTGAATACGTGTATGTGAATCTGTTTTATACACATACACCTATTTCCTTATGGACTATGAGGACAAGAAAGTGCTGCTTCCCTCGTCAGGTGACTGGGCTGCTACCTGGATTTATTAGTTTGGTAAATATGTTAGTGTGAGATAATGTACTAGATGCCTCAGGAAACCAGTTTTTTAAACAATCAATAGCACCATGAATTAGCATTTTCTAATATGACTTTCAAATATTAATTACTATTCTCTGAAAAAGAGTTTCATGAAAAGAGTTCAGATCACAGAGTCCAGGTACACGTGAGAAACTGCCGACTAGGTTCCTTCCTCAAAGCTCTGAGAAGTACTGCAGTAGAAAAAACATTTGATTTTGCTTAAAGCAATTTTCCCCATATTTATTTGACAATAAAACCATGTCTATTTGCTTTTTTCTCTTCCAAAGTCAAGCTATTGACATATCTGTTCTACAGAAGACAACTGAGAAGATTTTTATTAAACCAAAGGAATGAGTAATGTGGAAAATTTAGGCATCATAGTGGGATTAGAGAAACATTTTTGGCAGGAGATGGGTTGTGGGCAACCATTTCATTATGCCATTTAGCTCAGTTTACTCCTCTATTTATTGATGTCTGGTACTGTAAGTGTATAATTATTTAGTGTTCTGTAAATGCTAAGCCATGTTAAATAATAATGCTAAGATTAAGCATGTGCCTGCTATTTGTCCAATCTAGACACAGGCTAGGCTCAGAGTATGATGTGACTTCAGCCAGGCTGAGGGTTCTTTCGGCTTTAATATTCTTCAGAGATGTTATCATAAGACTTAATAGAACTAGAAACAGAACATGAATAAACCAATATGACTGTATTGGAGATTTTTCCAACTGTCAACAAGTCTTTCGTTGACTGTTCCAGACTTTTAAAAGTGCTGTAACTTCAACATCCGAATTTCCTTTTTGTGTGCATAATAAACATTCCTGCTTTGTGTAATTTTAACTAGACCAAACGATGCTTACACTTCCCAGATACCAGCTGTTGAAGCAGCAACTTTCAAATGATTTTGCAGATCGGCAAACACATTATATCATTGTGTGTTTTGCAGCTGTCTCTTCAGTTAGCCTGGCTTTGCTTTTTGCAGAGTAACTTGTGTACGGTTACAGAAGAGTATTTGTTTTCCTCCAACAGTCTTGGCAATTAGTGCTTTCCGAGCTTCAGTTTTACTTCAGTGCAATAGGCACCCTGTATTATGAACCATTTATAAACCAAGGTAATGTCTTGCAGGTTTTTAAAAGGTGCTTACTGCACCAAAAAAA